>NC_089587.1:225173082-225493157 GCF_019320115.1 Miscanthus floridulus | reverse complement strand
GGAGGCCATGAATCCATCAAGAACCGGGGGAGGAGAAGAGGAGGTGGAGCTTATCGGCGGCGCAGACGGGGAGCGACAAGAAGAAGAAGAGAGGGAGGCGGCGGGAGGGAAGATATATAGGCGGTGAATGGCGGGAACGGGGGGAGGTAACCCTAGGATCTTCGCGCCATCTCCCCACGCATGGAATCGCTAGGCGCACGAGCTCGCGGGAGCATGGAGCGAGCCAGGCTGAAGAAAAATGGCCGATTTGGGCGTTCCTCTTGAGCCAGGCCAGGAGAGGCCTTTGCATGAGCGGAGCCTAGGTCAGGAGGGTGGCCAGGGAACCAAACATGAGCAGGCTGCATCTGGAGAGCCTGGTTTGCCCTTATGCGGGCAACCAACACGCCCATTTACTGCTAGTCGCTCTATTCTTTTGGTTTATAAGTCGTATTTTTTTAGCCAACGAATAATATTTTTCTTTCACGATAAATCAGTCACAGTACTTTTAGTCATGGCTTATTAGCCAAGCGAACAAGGCAACTACAAAGCGGGGCTAGACCAGGGATTGTTTTTTAGTAATGGGTAGTCTTTCATTGAATCTACAGATCGTTGCATAAAGAAGTCCTGATAAAGTCCGAGGACCAGTGCCTTGTTCGCTTGGTTTATAAGCCATACGTTTTCAACCAACGAACATTATTTTCTCTCATAACAAATCAGCCAACAGTACTTTCAGTCATGGCTTATCAGCCAAGCGAACAGGGCACAGATTGAATCACAAGACTGGCCATCTTTCTGATCTATCTAGAATATGGGCTATCACATTACAGACACAAATAAAGCCTGGTTAGTTTTCAAAAAATTTTGGCCCAGCCCAAAAAAATTTGACTTTGGGCCTTTTGGAACTAAACGGCATCCAAAATTTTTTGGCCTCATACTGTTCATGCTTGGGAGGCATGAAGGACGCCTGGTACCCCCACCCGCCCCTTATCAATTCACGCTAGCCTGACACTAGCCCTCTATCCCTCACTCTCATCCACTCTTGAACCCTAGCACCTACCGCCAGTCACTCCCTCCCACCGCCGCCGGTCTCCTACCATCCCACCGTCGCCGCGCAGATCCACGAGCTTCACCACTAGATCCACGCCGTCGGAGTCCGGATCGAGGACCACCTTCGCGCGTTTGGTGATGGAAGGACACGACGGCGACGACATAAACGGCGCCAGCTACAATGGCGACCACGGCATCGACGGCGCCGGCCACGGCAACGATGCGCGCACCAGGGATTTCCTAGCGCTCGCTAATCCCTGGTGCCATGACGGCGGTAGCGGCCTCTTTCCCGATGCAGCGCAAACCTTCTCAGGTTCCAGCAGCTTCAACCAGTCCCGACTGGGGTTGGAGTCGCTGGATCTTAACGTCGGCGAGGACTGGATGCAAATGCAGGCCTACGCGGGCTACATTCGAGGGGACAATGAGGTCCCCCCATGGCTCCCACCCCCATCCGCATGCCTTCCCGCAACATTGCGCGTAACCTCGGGGTCGAACACTGGCATCACCGGCGGAGGAGGACAAGGAGCAGGCATGGGTGGAACATCCATTGGAGGAGGCTTTGTCCCTCCTCTGTCTCGTCCATGGGGAGGCGCGTTCGGCCGTTGCAGGGGCCACAGTGCGTGTGTACGTGGGCCGGGGCCAGCCATTCTTGATGACAACTTCAATCAGGACGACAACACGCAAGCCCCGCGAATCTCGGTACAAATGCGACTCCCTTTCTCCTTGATCTTCTGTTTAGTAGTAGATCTATTGAGTTACATGCATATGTCTAGGGTGCTATATGTATTATTTAGTTGCTGGTGCTATGGGTGTGTTGTGATACAAATTTAAGCTACAACAGTTGTAGATATTGATTAACCTAGCTTAAGTGTTTACCAAATGCTTTAATCTCTATACATGTGGTGAACTGAAACTTGTTACATGCCATTTACCATGTCCTGTTACAGAACTGCACAAAAAACTAGGTTGCATTTTGTTTTCATAATTCCTGGTGTTGTTATGAATCGTTTAGGCTATCAAACACAAGGCAAATTGGACTGTACCGAACACTCAGATTTTCTGTGACATATGGTGCCATGAAATTGCCATTGGCAATTATACCAAGGGAGTCATGAGCAAGACTGGGTGGAGGGACCTCTTAAGGAGGTACCAAGCAGCAACAGGTTTGGTCCATGATAGGGAGCAGATTGCTAGTAGGCTAAGGCAGCTGAAGGCCCAATGGGCATTCTGTAACAAGCTCCGCTACGGCTCTGGCTTAGGCCATAGCGACGATGGAACTGTTGAGGCCACTGATGCATGGTGGAAAGCAAATACCAACGTAAATGGTCTATCTATCTCTTCTGGGTTTCAGCACTTACTAAGTAAAACACTGTATAACAAATGATTTCATATTGCATGGGCAATCTGATTTGATGAAGTTCAGGAAAGGTTTGCCTGAGTACTTAGATCAAATGGACAAAATGTTTACTGGAAACATAGTAGATGGCTCCACCTCCTTTGTTGCTGGTGAAAGTGGTACTATTGACTTAGATGGTGGAAGCTCTGATGAAGAGGCAACAGATGAGCAGGATGACCAGCTGACCCCACTTAGCATTGGCAACAAGAGGGCCAGCAGCACGAGCACCACTGCCTCCAGCCCACGCAAGAGGTCCAAGAGCCCAGCACTGAGGGCAATGGACAACATGAGGACACACAATGAAATTGCCAACCGTAGGCTCTGCCTGATGGAGAGCATGTTTGAGCACAGGAAGCAAGAGGACCACAATTCATGGTCGGCCTTTAGCTAGAAGATAGATAGGGTCACCCAGATAGCAAAGGAGATGGGTATAAGTGCACAGACTCCAACATTGTTCAGGGGCTGTACAACATCATCCACAATGAAAGTGATATGGACTTCTTCCTTGCCAACGGCCCTGAAGAAAGGATGATCATCATCGAGCAAGCTGCGCCGGTCGACCCATAGACCATCTTATCTTATTTCGTCTTTGAATTGAAGTTCATGTCGTAATGGTGTCCTGAAACAATGTCAGTCATGTCCTATGTCATTTGAACTAAGTCTGTAGTGCATGAATGTGTGTTTCAATTATGTTTGTGATGTTTCTTATTTCAACAACTTAAATGTAGTAATGTTTGGTGAACTTCAAGTATGGTGACCATTTGAACTATGTGATGCATGGGTGAGAGTGACTGGCACATGTCAGTGAACGTAGTCATGCATGACATTGATTTGTAACGTGATTCATGGCTGAGTTTACTCCTTGTTTGTTTTGACAGGTTGATGTTGTATCAGTAGCAGCAACCCATTGTGTAGACCCTTGGGATGATTTAGAAGAGATGATGATGGCTGAGTTAGAGGATGCTGAAGATGATGCTTTTATCTATGGTATGTACCAGTATGCCCTGCACATTGACAAACATTTGAATAGGGCTGAGTATAGGCAACCTGTCATGACTGGTTTGGAATGGGTACAGAGGAAGCTTGGGGATGGCAAGGCCTGTTATAGCATGCTTAGAATGAGCCCACCTATGTTCCATAGACTGCATGATATTTTAGTACAATCATATGGCCTAAAATCTAGTACTAAGTCCACCTCGGTTGAGGCTCTAGGGATGTTTCTTTGGATGATTGGGGCACCACAATCAGTTAGTGTAACACCCCAGGTATTTGCCACCAGTTAAGCAATGGGTTAAGCTTAAACATGATAGATTAAGTGACGATGGAGGTGTCAAGGTCAAACCTATAGAAACGAGCCCAACCTAAACTTGGATATTGCACCTTTGCTCGCCGATAGACCCCTTTTCAAGATATATGCTTAGGTGGTATGATTGGGATATCTTCATGTGTCTCACATCAATACCCATCTATATTGGACACTCAAAAAGTTTCATGAAGTTTGGAATCAAAAAGTCACATGAAATGATAAGTTATATCCTTGTTGGAATGATTTTACTAAGTGCTTGAATTGCGCTATTAAGTGAATGAGAACATGAGATGTCAACCAAAACTTGCAACCATGCCCAAATGACTCTAGATGAACTCTACAACAAAAGTCATGAAAGGTTCATGTTGGGAAAATGCCAAGAAAATGCCACAATGGGTCACAACGGATAATTTAAGCTTTATCGTGGTCCTTCTTTGATCAAAGTAGAACTATAGCTTCTGCACCTGTTATGAAGTTGGGCCTTTAATAAAAGTTGAAGTTTGAGTGGAGTAGAACAAACTTTGTTTTTGGACCCAGAGCCAGATCAACTTGGAACTAAGTCAAATCGAGGCTCGAACTTTGAATTGACAGCTGTTTTCAGTACTTAGAAAATTTTCTAAGTCTGGAATCCATTGTCATCGCTGTTGGCATTCCGCGTTCTCCAAATTTTGCTAAGAAACTTCAGTTGATCCAAATGTAAAAGTTGGAGCTTACATGATGGGGAAGAACATACAAGAAGATGGCACCAGTTGCATTTCATTTCGACCATCAATTTTGGATGTTTGCTTGTCGCTGTCAAATCACTGACACTATCAAGTTTAGTACTAATTATCTGCTAATCCACCAGCCTAATGGCCGAGCACCCTTAATCAAGTTTGTAGAGCATCAGAAGATGAAGAATTTTGCTTCAAGGCCCATAGCCCAGTTCGGAGCAGAGCTGGCCCAAAAACGGACTCCAAGTCGGGCACAGCAACGCACGCCACGTACTCGATGAAATGACTTCGTGGCGGCCATGCACCAGAGCGCGCCCCACCATGGCCGACGCGCGTCCGACCTCCGTGCCACGCGCCACCTCGTGCCCTGCTGCTTCAAACCGAGCGCCTTAGCTGCCCCAGTCCCCATTCTCCTCTCCACTCTCCCTCCCTGGCGTTTTCCTTCGCGCTCACGCACGCCAGAGCGCGGCCGCCATGAATGCCGCCGCCGAGCTCGCTGCCGCTGCTACTGCCTCCACTCCATCCCTCCTCCGTCCGAACCAAGAACGGCATCATCTTCTCCTCATCGCGCCGCGCCTCTGGACCTCCTAGACCGGCGCCGTTGGCCTCTGTTGCTCCCCGCCGTCAGTGAAGCTGCCGTCACCGCCACGGCTGCTGTGGCCGCGCCACCACAGGCCGCGTCGGGCCATGCTGGGCAGCCCAGCGTGCGCGCGCAGGCCCAGGGTCCCTCCCCGCCACTTCACCGTCGCCGGCGACGACCATGGCCGGCCGGAGCCGCGAGCCGGCCACCTCTCCCTGCTGCCGTCCTGAGGAAGGAGAAGGTGGACCACGCGTGTGAATAGAGTGTCTTCCAGGGGGTTAAGTGATGAAGTTGTGACTCATATGAATAGTGCAGTAAAGGATCCGTTCGTTCGGGTTTATTTGTGAAAACTTCAGGGTCCTCGATGCAAGATTTAGATTTTTTTTTTTCTGATTTTGCAGATTTGAATGCTCCACTTTGATAATTCATAGTAATTCGTACAAAAATCGTAAAATAGAAAATTAGGACTTTTTGGAATCCTTGTGAAATTCTCTATGCAGTAGATCTATAATATGGCAGTATTTAGTTTAAAGTTTGTGCTGTAAAAATCAATTGATGCAGTTAGGTTTGTACTACTAGTGGTGTCTTGTCTTTTTCATAACTGTAGTTTTTATGCTCAAATAAATATGAAATTTTTGTGGAGTGCTACTGATGTGATTAGTGATGTCTGGTAAAAATTTCAGTATTTTAGGCTTGATAGTTTAAGATATATAAAAATAACAAATTGCCTGTATTGCCTTACCCTTATTCTGAATAGGCCTGCAAGATTAAATTAATTGGCCTAGTTAGGTTATGAATCATGACTTGGTGAAAATACATGAGTTGTAGTACTTTTATTAAGCTTTCCAAAAAGTTAAATATCATGATTTTTGGTTAAGTAGATCTTGAGTTACACTTGCTTAAATCTCTGTGTCTGTTTCTGCCCAAACCTAGACAGGGTTTCATTGTTGGTATTGTGGGGCCTTCTTAATAGTATAATTAGCTTTAGGTGTTTACAACAAAGTTGTTTAGAATTTGACAAGCTTTCTAAAAAGTCTAGAACCATATTTATTGGACCTGTATAACTCCATTTATAGTTGTTTAAAGTGGCATGTCAGTTTCTGTCTATGTTTTGGATAGCGATGCAATTATTGGATTAATTGACCCTTCTAACTGTAGAATCATCTTAAGATGATAATAAGAAAGTTGTAGATAACTCACCTAACTAGCTTGTGTTAAATTTTCATGGCATGTGGCCAAGTAGTTTGTGAGTTATGACTGTTCTAAGTTGGTCTTCAGAAATTGTAGCTTTCTGGAATTGCTGGACCAGCTTTGATAAATGTGCCTGTTTAATCTGGTTAACTTTGTAATCATGCTGATAGGTTTAAATATGAATTGTAGACAATTTCATAAGATTTCCAGAATGTCTTCTTGCAAGTCATTTGGATTTGTGTAACTCCAGTTATAGCTAAATCTTGTAGCTGCTGTTTGCATGTCCAGAAATTGGTAGATTCCAATTATAGTGTTTGCTTGTATATTGTTAAGTGTGACTTATGCCTTGAGTGATGACTGAGTTAGAGCACCTGAGATCTTGGGAAACTTGTGTCATGCTTGATGTTGTCGTCTTCTTTGCCATCTTAGCATGATAGATTGTGTGATGTTTAAGTTAAGCATCGCAAAGTACTTAAGTGTGTTAGTGTAAACTATGCTTGTCTTGCTTGCTATTTTGCGATATGTCTCATGGTACTATTCTTCAGATTTATGCACTTGCATATTGCATCTCATCTAGGTGCGCTAGATGAACCACGTGAAGAATGTGATGTTGGAGCCAAACCCAAAGACGGTGTTTGATGGATCTGTCCCGAAGATGGAAGGACTAAGCGAGTGCTAGGATCTGAGATGTCACCAGGATGGTGCAAGTTAACTGAGCTGACTTGTGTCGGATCCCAGGCAAGCCCCGGAGCATTATAAGTCTCCTAATTTATAAAAGCAATTCTTTTTATATATGAGTTATATATTGTTGCATTAAGTTGTAGGAGTTGATTGAAAACCGTTGATGCATTTATTACTATCCTTGCCTACCTTATTACCTAATTACCCTGTTAGGTCAGGATCGAATAACTGCTTAGCCTTGCTTAGACCGGTAGCGATCGGTGATATCCAGTCACCTACATTATAGGTGGTTACTGGAAGAATTTAGCTATGGAAAGAATGATATCCTGGAATTAACCATGTGTGATGGATAATTGGAGACCGGACGGAAAAAGTTGGAGGCAACCAGACAGGGTTCTGGGGTGCTGTTAGTTTCCGTCTGTGTCGATTAAGGACCGATCGTTGTTGGCCCTCGAGTCATGTTGAACGTATGCCTTACATTTAGCTGGCCGGATAAAGTACCTTCCGACCGCGAAGCTGGGAGATTTTTCGGGCCGAGTAGATTGCCCGCAACGCACTGTGCCGGAGCAGGTGTGGTAGGACACGGGGGCGGGATGATAAGGCCAAAGTGCAGTCGGTCGGCCCCCGGGTACATGTGGTTCCTGGCAAACTCGAGATACCTGGAAAGTTGACTCGGTGATCAATATCTCACTTTAGCGGGTGAGTGAGGTTTGTGTAAGGAATAAATCACCAGCTGGTTAGGAATCGATTCGAATCGCCATCGCTCCTGGATAGTGAGCACTTGACTCGAGTTACTGCATCGTAGTAATTATTATGGAACAATGATGGTTATCTGGATGGTATGGGATATGCTAAATCTAAATTAGTAACTGGATGTTATTGGTTAATCAAGTGATTGCTATAGTACAGGTGCTTACCTAGATGGATAGGTCATAATAAAGATGATGCAGAGTACTTAAAATGGTTTCTTCATGATAGCTTATGCTTTTCACAAACAAGTCAGCTAGCCCACTAAAGAAAGCCATGCATAATCCTTGGTGTCATTATTTTGGTTTCCGACGGTAAGCCTGGCTGAGTACATTCGAGTACTCAGGGTTTATCCCACCTTGTTGCAGGTGATGTTCTCGACCTGTTGATGATGGTGGCTAACCACCGGTGGGCTCGGTGATTCTATACTTACTTCTCATCTATATGCTTTTGTCGGATGATGTCACTTATGCTAGCACTATATTTGGAACTTATATTAATGTAATCATTTGAAAGCTATGTTGTTTTCAATAAGCGGTTTTGAAACCCAAACTTGTACTATTATTTGTTAACCCCTTTGTAATATTATTTCCGCTGCAACTCGATGTATGTAATGTGTATTTGCTTAATCACGCGATCTTGGTTGTGATGTTGATTTACCGAGGTCTTTCGGGACACTCGGCGGACTACCGGGTTTATATGAGTGAAAGTATGGGTGTGTCAACGTGTTAGCGAGGACAACCGTACTTGATCTTGTATAAATTGGGCGGTTCTGTCACAGCTGGTATCAGAGCGAGGTTAAGCATAATACTGTCAGGTACATAGTTTTAAAAGCTAAGTTTTGGTTTTAAAAGGTCTATTTTAACTAAAACTTTAGCTACAGGCAAATTTGTCAAAACTTATTTGCAAAACTATGCTAGCGACATCTTCCTTTATGCCCAGTTAAGGACTATTAGGTGGCTATCTAAGTACTAACATGGGTGTTTTTACTTTCGTTGTCCATACGGCGTGCTATTGTATGGATGCCATTCACTTGAATGGTAATGTATGGATCAATTGCCTCTACGCCCAGGTAAGTGTGAGTTGTGAGAGCATGACCGTCCAACTGTCGGTCTAGGGGAAAGTTAGCTGTGGTTACTGGAATATTTACATGTCACACACATGTATATATGAAGGTACTTAATTGCAGGTATAATTATCGGGTAGCTGTGATACTAGAGTATATACATCGGGAGATGTATGTACGAAAGTATTTAGTTTACTGTTTACTTTACATGCCTTTTTAGGAAATTATGGGCTGCAATGAATTTGCCTGCAGGTACGCTAACCACGAATACGGAGATTGAATGTAGCTGACGACTAGCTATATATCAAGAGAGTACGTGTTATGTCACCGACATAGAACGTGATTGCCACCTTAGGCTGGCAATTTCGTGAGGACGAATAGGACGAGCATGCATCATGATTGTGCTTGTGCATAATATGCTTCCCTCACCTTGTTCTAATACTAAGTAACTTGTGATCAATGTGATGTTACTATCTTCCTTGTGTGGAGTTAAACAAGAATGCCTTGTTCCATGTTGCTTGAATAGGAAGTGCTTGAGAAAAGTGTGTGCTTAGCCTTGCTAGAAATAATGGTGGTTACATGCTTAACCTATAATGTCATCTAGTTAGCCAAGTGGGGGTAGGTATGCTTGTTATCTAATTAGTGCCATAGTTATCACCCCTTTTGTCCTCGGTAAGCATACGAGTGTTGAAGAGCGCTATCCTAGAACCACGTCCAAGTTTTGGTAATCACTTGGTGGACACAAGACGTATATGGAAATTCGGCAAGAAGTCCCCTGCTCAGTTGTCCTTGGCAATTAAGCTATGCTCTCTTGCGTTGTGTTTTGATTTTCGGATCCCCTGCTTGTTGACTCCTAACCTTGTGACTACCTTTGTTTGCTATCCCTCCTTCGCATAGTGCTTGCTCCTATGCAACCCAATTTGTGCCATGTGAGATTTCTTGTAGGTTATATGTTCAGTAATGGTGCCACGATTAGCGATCTATGGTGCCGCGACGAAACTGAGAGCCTCCTGTGGGCGCGCACACAAGGTTGTGCTGCTCGGAACGCGCTGGTATCGAGGTTTCTAGTCATGATCCATTACAGAACTGCACCGATATGTTATTCTCACTTAAGCTCTTCCTTGGTTATCTCTCATTATCATGTCAAGAGATCTATATGTCGAACTAGATGCAATCGGATTTCCTTCTGGAGTAGTCCAACGGTTAACCTTTGAAGAACAGGTCACTAACAGGAACATAAGCAGACTGCGAGAGATGGTGGACAAGTGACTCTACTTGACGGTCCCTGTAGTGATGACAGTCATCAGTGAGCAACTTATGTCATTCTCATTGGATCAGAAAGGTGCACCACACTTAAGGTGGAGCCAGTTATCAGTCAGATGATGAATGGACCGAGATATTATGTGCATGCGGATCGCACAGTCGAGATCAACCATCGCTAGTGTGACCCCTTGCCTACTGACTTCGATGGCGACCATCAGTTATGCGTCAAACACAACTATTGTTGGCAGAGTGCAGATTTAGAATTTTTAGTGTTGAGGGACAACTGATTTGTTACCAGTAGGAAAGTTAGCCTTCAGTTAGGTAACGACTATTTGGTAACTATGAAGGCCAGATCTCACAGAACAATGTTGATCAAGGAAACAGCAAACCTGGCCCCACAATGCAAGTGCTACTTCTTCTCCAAATGTGCTATCAAGTCAATTCCATCTTGGACAATCACGTATATAGTACAAGACGTTGTATCGGCTAGGTAGGAGCTAGTGAAAGCACGTCCCTGATTTTAGTTAGCTTCTTTATGCCCCAAGGTGCCAATTACACATGTGTCCGGACTCTATTGGATGAAGTGCCGAAGGATATATAGGAATGGTTCCTTATCAATATAGAAATGCCCTACATGTGGAATAATGTTTTGTGACCTGCGAAAACAGCCCACAAGTCCAATGCTTGTGCATAGTCAAGTTGGTGTCTAGAACGATGGTTGAAGTGTTACCAGAGAAGCATGTAAGGAAAACTCTAGCCTCCATCCTTAGCTAGGGAAAGGCTGCTGCTGCTATGAGAAAGGTTAGAGAGTGCAAAACACACACATCAATGTGTGAAAGCAAAGAAAAGGGAGAACACGAAATATGTCCAGATTTTGTGGCACTAAACCGGTTATCTTCAAGCCGGCGATTAGTGACTCAAACGAAGTTGGATTGACCCCAAACTTGGTGATCTCATTCCTTGCTTAGGACCCTTCAATGTCTTAAGTTGGTTTGAGTATTGGTTGAGTAAAACATTGGATTTAAGAGATATCTTGTCGGCTCGGTTTGCTGCCATTTCAGAACACAACAGTTTTGGTAGATGAATTGTTTGGATGGTCAAACGGTGTCCAGTTGAGTTGATTTTTGGTGAGTAGTTAAAAGACCCATGGATCTACCCGCCCACCAAATTTTGTGCATATTGGAGCAGTAGTTTGTGAGATATGAATAGAAAACAAAAGGGTATAGAATCTGCAATTTCGCGGTGACTGCGATCATCATTTGCATTAGACGGTTGTGTTTGTAATTCATGCCAAGGAATTACAACTTGTAGGTGTATCGCTGTTAGACAACCCTCCATGCCCTAGAGAAGACTCCTTGCACCCATGTTTGTGCCGTACCTTTGTCCTCTCGTATCGATAATAGTTGAGCAGTCAAGATGTTCTACAAGTCAACTTGTGCCGTTACAAGTCAAAAATTAGATGGGAAGGGTGTTAAACCATAGATTTTCGGATTATGGTTTTTGAGATATTGATTGGCCTTAGAATGGAAGCCTCGACGACAAATGTAGTAAGAAGGCTGGTTTTTGCTACGATGCAAGTCAACCCAACTTGTGTGGCAACTGCACCACGAAGGCAAATTGTACTCAACCTGCTTGGTAGTGAACTAGTCCCTAGTTTTGTGATTACTTGCAACTTGTATTGCCCTCCAAGCCTCGCTAACATCCTTCTACGTCAATGGTTCTCTAATGCTGACATGCCTTTGGTACCTTTTATGTGTTTTTACCCAAGAGGTTGCATTAGATTCAACCCAGATCACTGTGCAAACTTGGATACGAAGGCTCCCTAAGGAATGATCACCGAGAACGTTGAGCCGACAGAGTCAGCTGCTATGGTTACCACTCACTCAGCAGACTCAGACCATACAATATTGTTATCAGAGAAAGAGAACTGCACACATGGAACCATTGCAACGAGTAATCCTCAGAAGATTATCATCTAGTGCAAAAGTCCATAAGGTCTGTGCTATATCCACTTGGGAAGTAGATGCTGCAAGTATTTAGTCTATGTTTGTATCGCTCTTCGTACATCAAGGACGAAGTATGTAGGACATTGCTATCTTGGATTCCTCCCAAAGTAACAATAATTCATGAAGGCCAAAGAAGGAAATTCTTCAGACAACAGCTTACGATGAAGAGCAAGTATCAGAAAGTGTCATGACCAAATTAGCCTCTCTGATGCTCCGAAGTTAAGTAGCCTAATGCTATCACTAATGTTGGAAACTGGATGACATGTTTCTCTTCCCTTAAAAGTCTTTCGCATCGAATCTCGGGACGCGATTCCTTTAAGGGGGGAAGGCTGTAACACCCCAGGTGTTTGCCACCAGTTAAGCAATGGGTTAAGCTTAAACATGACAGATTAAGTGACGATGGAGGTGTCAAGGTCAAACCTATAGAAACGAGCCCAACCTAAACTTGGATATTGCACCTTTGCTCGCCGATAGACCCCCTTTTCAAGATATATGCTTAGGTGGTGTGATTGGGATATCTTCATGTGTCTCACATCAATACCCATCTATATTGGACACTCGAAAAGTTTCATGAAGTTTGGAATCAAAAAGTCACATGAAATGATAAGTTATATCCTTGTTGGAATGATTTTACTAAGTGCTTGAATTGCGCTATTAAGTGAATGAGAACATGAGATGTCAACCAAAACTTGCAACCATGCCCAAATGACTCTAGATGAACTCTACAACAAAAGGTCATGAAAGGTTCATGTTGGGAAAATGCCAAGAAAATGCCACAATGGGTCACAACGGATAATTTAAGCTTTATCGTGGTCCTTCTTTGATCAAAGTAGAACTATAAGCTTCTGCACCTGTTATGAAGTTGGGCCTTTAATAAAAGTTGAAGTTTGAGTGGAGTAGAACAAACTTTGTTTTTGGACCCAGAGCCAGATCAACTTGGAACTAAGTCAAATCGAGGCTCAAACTTTGAATTGACAGCTGTTTTCAGTACTTAGAAAATTTTCTAAGTCTGGAATCCATTGTCATCGCTGTTGGCATTCCGCGTTCTCCAAATTTTGCTAAGAAAACTTCAGTTGATCCAAATGTAAAAGTTGGAGCTTACATGATGGGGAAGAACATACAAGAAGATGGCACCAGTTGCATTTCATTTCGACCATCAATTTTGGATGTTTGCTTGTCGCTGTCAAATCACTGACACTATCAAGTTTAGTACTAATTATCTGCTAATCCACCAGCCTAATGGCCGAGCACCTTATCAAGTTTGTAGAGCATCAGAAGATGAAGAATTTTGCTTCAAGGCCCATAGCCCAGTTCGGAGCAGAGCTGGCCCAAAAACGGACTCCAAGTCGGGCACAGCAACGCACGCCACGTACTCGATGAAATGACTTCGTGGCGGCCATGCACCAGAGCGCGCCCCAGCCATGGCCGACGCGCGTCCGACCTCCGTGCCACGCCCACCTCGTGCCCTGCTGCTTCAAACCGAGCGCCTTAGCTGCCCCAGTCCCCATTCTCCTCTCCACTCTCCTCCCTGGCGTTTTCCTTCGCGCTCACGCACGCCAGAGCGCGGCCGCCATGAATGCCGCCGCCGAGCTCGCTGTCGCTGCTACTGCCTCCACTCCATCCCTCCTCCGTCCGAACCAAGAACGGCATCATCTTCTCCTCATCGCGCCGCGCCTCTGGACCTCCTAGACCGGCGCCGTTGGCCTCTGTTGCTCCCCGCCGTCAGTGAAGCTGCCGTCACCGCCACGGCTGCTGTGGCCCGCGCCACCACAGGCCGCGTCGGGCCATGCTGGGCAGCCAGCGTGCGCGCGCAGGCCCAGGGTCCCTCCCCGCCACTTCACCGTCGCCGGCGACGACCATGGCCGGCCGGAGCCGCGAGCCGGCCACCTCTCCCTGCTGCCGTCCTGAGGAAGAGAAGGTGGACCACGCGCGTGAATAGAGTGTCTTCCAGGGGGTTAAGTGATGAAGTTGTGACTCATATGAATAGTGCAGTAAAGGATCCGTTCGTTCGGGTTTTATTTGTGAAAACTTCAGGGTCCTCGATGCAAGATTTAGATTTTTTTTTTCTGATTTTGCAGATTTGAATGCCTCCACTTTGATAATTCATAGTAATTCGTACAAAAATCGTAAAAATAGAAAATTAGGGACTTTTTTGGAATCCTTGTGAAATTCTCTATGCAGTAGATCTATAATATGGCAGTATTTAGTTTAAAGTTTGTGCTGTAAAAATCAATTGATGCAGTTAGGTTTGTAACTACTAGTGGTGTCTTGTCTTTTTCATAACTGTAGTTTTTATGCTCAAATAAATGAAATTTTTGTGGAGTGCTACTGATGTGATTAGTGATGTCTGGTAAAAATTTCAGTATTTTAGGCTTGATAGTTTAAGATATAAAAATAACAAATTGCCTGTATTGCCTTACCCTATTCTGAATAGGCCTGCAAGATTAAATTAATTGGCCTAGTTAGGTTATGAATCATGACTTGGTGAAAATACATGAGTTGTAGTACTTTTATTAAGCTTTCCAAAAAGTTAAATATCATGATTTTTGGTTAAGTAGATCTTGAGTTACACTTGCTTAAATCTCTGTGTCTGTTTCTGCCCAAACCTAGACAGGGTTTCATTGTTGGTATTGTGGGGCCTTCTTAATAGTATAATTAGCTTTAGGTGTTTACAACAAAGTTGTTTAGAATTTGACAAGCTTTCTAAAAAGTCTAGAACCATATTTATTGGACCTGTATAACTCCATTTATAGTTGTTTAAAGTGGCATGTCAGTTTCTGTCTATGTTTTGGATAGCGATGCAATTATTGGATTAATTGACCCTTCTAACTGTAGAATCATCTTAAGATGATAATAAGAAAGTTGTAGATAACTCACCTAACTAGCTTGTGTTAAATTTTCATGGCATGTGGCCAAGTAGTTTGTGAGTTATGACTGTTCTAAGTTGGTCTTCAGAAATTGTAGCTTTCTGAATTGCTGGACCAGCTTTGATAAATGTGCCTGTTTAACCTGGTTAACTTTGTAATCATGCTGATAGGTTTAAATATGAATTGTAGACAATTTCATAAGATTTCCAGAATGTCTTCTTGCAAGTCATTTGGATTTGTGTAACTCCAGTTATAGCTAAATCTTGTAGCTGCTGTTTGCATGTCCAGAAATTGGTAGATTCCAATTATAGTGTTTGCTTGTATATTGTTAAGTGTGACTTATGCCTTGAGTGATGACTGAGTTAGAGCACCTGAGATCATTGGGAAACTTGTGTCATGCTTGATGTTGTCGTCTTCTTTGCCATCTTAGCATGATAGATTGTGTGATGTTTAAGTTAAGCATCGCAAAGTACTTAAGTGTGTTAGTGTAAACTATGCTTGTCTTGCTTGCTATTTTGATATGTCTCATGGTACTATTCTTCAGATTTATGCACTTGCATATTGCATCTCATCTAGGTGCGCTAGATGAACCACGTGAAGAATGTGATGTTGGAGCCAAACCCAAAGACGGTGTTTGATGGATCTGTCCCGAAGATGGAAGGACTAAGCGAGTGCTAGGATCTGAGATGTCACCAGGATGGTGCAAGTTAACTGAGCTGACTTGTGTCGGATCCCAGGCAAGCCCCGGAGCATTATAAGTCTCCTAATTTATAAAAGCAATTCTTTTTATATATGAGTTATATATTGTTGCATTAAGTTGTAGGAGTTGATTGAAACCGTTGATGCATTTATTACTATCCTTGCCTACCTTATTACTTTTACCCTGTTAGGTCAGGATCGAATAACTGCTTAGCCTTGCTTAGACCGGTAGCGATCGGTGATATCCTCACCTACATTATAGGTGGTTACTGGAAGAATTTAGCTATGGAAAGAATGATATCCTGGAATTAACCATGTGATGGATAATTGGAGACCGGACGGAAAAAGTTGGAGGCAACCAGACAGGGTTCTGGGGTGCTGTTAGTTTCCGTCTGTGTCGATTAAGGACCGATCGTTGTTGGCCCTCGAGTCATGTTGAACGCATGCCTTACATTTAGCTGGCCGGATAAAGTACCTTCTGACCGCGAAGCTGGGAGATTTTTCGGGCCGAGTAGATTGCCCGCAACGCACTGTGCCGGAGCAGGTGTGGTAGGACATGGGGGCGGATGATAAGGCCAAAGTGCAGTCGGTCGGCCCCCAGGTACATGTGGTTCCTGGCAAACTCGAGATTCCTGGAAAGTTGACTCGGTGATCAATATCTCACTTTAGCGGGTGAGTGAGGTTTGTGTAAGGAATAAATCACCAGCTGGTTAGGAATCGATTCGAATCGCCATCGCTCCTGGATAGTGAGCACTTGACTCGAGTTACTGCATCGTAGTAATTATTATGGAACAATGATGGTTATCTGGATGGTATGGGATATGCTAAATCTAAATTGGTAACTGGATGTTATTGGTTAATCAAGTGATTGCTATAGTACAGGTGCTTACCTAGATGGATAGGTCATAATAAAGATGATGCAGAGTACTTAAAATGGTTTCTTCATGATAGCTTATGCTTTTCACAAACAAGTCAGCTAGCCCACTAAAGAAAGCCATGCATAATCCTTGGTGTCATTTATTTTGGTTTCCGACGGGTAAGCTGGCTGAGTACATTCGAGTACTCAGGGTTTATCCCACCTTGTTGCAGGTGATGTTCTCGACCTGTTGATGATGGTGGCTAACCACCGGTGGGCTCGGTGATTCTATACTTACTTCTCATCTATATGCTTTTGTCGGATGATGTCACTTATGCTAGCACTATATTTGGAACTTATATTAATGTAATCATTTGAAAGCTATGTTGTTTTCATAAGCGGTTTTGAAACCCAAACTTGTACTATTATTTGTTAACCCCTTTGTAATATTATTTCCGCTGCAACTCGATGTATGTAATGTGTATTTGCTTAATCACGCGATCTTGGTTGTGATGTTGATTTACCGAGGTCTTTCGGGACACTCGGCGGACTACCGGGTTTATATGAGTGAAAGTATGGGTGTGTCAACGTGTTAGGGGGACAACCGTACTTGATCTTGTATAAATTGGGCGGTTCTGTCACAGTTAGGCAAGCTGAGGACAGATTTAAGAGGTCACTAGGGACTGTCTCCAACATGTTAAACAAAGTTTTAAAGTGTATGGTGAAGCTTGCTGCTGACATCATTAAGCCATCGACCCACAATTTAGAACAATGCATCCTAGACTGAGAAACTGTAGGTTCTATCCCTACTTCAAGGACTGCATAGGGGCTATAGATGGGACTCATATACCTTGTGTGGTGCCCAATGATAAGTTTGTGCAGCACTTGTGCCGCAAGGGCATGACTACACAAAATGTCATGGCTGTCTGTAACTTTGACATGAGATTTACATTTGTTCTTGCTGGTTGGCCAGGGTCTGTACATGACATGAGAGTATTCAATGATGGAACAACAACATACAGCCATGTCTTTCCACATCCACCTGCAGGTACACACCTATCTGATAGTACATTTGGTTCCTTGTTGCTCAACTACTTGAATGTAAAATATTTTTTGCTGATGTAGGAAAATATTACCTTGTGGACTCCGGGTACCCAAACCGGCTAGGTTACCTTGCTCCTTACAAGGGAACTAAGTATCATCTGCAGGAGTATCGAGACGCCCCAGAACCCCAAGGTAAAGAGGAGACCTTCAATTATGCACATTCATGTCTTAGGAATGTCATTGAAAGGTCACTTGGAGTTTTGAAAATGAAGTGGTGCATCTTGCATCAGATCCCTTCTTATGCACCTCATAAACAAAGCCAAATCATAGTTGCATGTTGTGCTCTACATAATTTCATTAGGATAAGTGGCATAGGGGATAGACACTTTGTAAGGTGTGACCGTGATGATAACTATGTGCCGCGACAAGCGTCTGAGAATCAGCCTGGCCCCGAGAAAGTTGAGGATGAGTCTGATCTGATGAATGAATTTCGTGATTCGATTGCTTATGCTTTGCTAAACCACTCTTGACAGTTTTGTGTGTTTGGGGACATGTATGTGTACTGCAGATGTACGGTTGCTGTTAATGGTTGACGCCAGTTTATGGATGAATTATGCATGATTAATTGTTCAATACATCTGTTATGTCATTGTGATAAAACATGCATGCAGCATGAGAGACAACAGCATGCATGTGTTTGCAGCTACAGCATGCATTGGGCGCATGCATGTGTTTGCATGTGCATGAGAGACAATTAATGGTGCATCTGTCAGGTTTTGGGCCAGGCCAAAATTTTTGGCAACAAAACAGCAACCTAAAAAAATTTGGATGTCAGGTTTTTGGCCAAAACCTGCAGCTGTCAGGTTTTTGGGTCAGGTCAAAAAATTTTACGATCTAAACGCGGCCTAAAGTAAAAAACAATTGATGAAATTCTTGTCTCTTACTTGATGTCATGGATGATAAAAGCCACCAGAGAGCAATCCTTTCCATTTTTTTCTTTATTAGAGCTTCTGAGAGGCAATCAAAATTACCACCCTAATTATATGGGATTTTTTAGACAAAATGGACGGCATGCCTGAGAGCAATTGTCTCCTCAGGTTCTAGATCAATGGTCCTATTGTATACCTGCCTAGAAGCAGCTAGGGAGTCACAATTGTGGTCTCTTATCACTAAACCAATTCCCATTCTCTCTGATTTCGCCATCAACGTTCACCATCACTCATTCTTCCGGAGATTGTCTTTGTGTTGCATGAACACTAAGGGCATGTTTAGAACATGAGAAAAAAAAAACCATGTTCCTATGTTTTTCCTATGAAATTTCTGCATTCCAAAAAGGTCTTGAAACAGTCATTGATTTTTGCCTTAGGCAAGTGTTCCTGAACAATCTTTGATTTTTGCCTTAGCCAAGTGTAATGTGTAAAGAATATTTGTTAGTTGGAGGCATCTTACCTGAGATCATTAGTGAGAGGATATATGTACATAATATCAAAACTATATGTTTATATAGTTTTGAAATGAAAATGGAACCTTCATATTAATTTTCTTTTCACGGTTAACCATTAAGAAGATAAAATTTGAGTGCCAAACGATATTTGAGGGACAAAAATGGCTATTCCAAGTAGTACATAGCCTAGGATGTCAACTATGCTCTGAAGCATGTCGGGTCTGTTTGGTTACTGTCCGGACAGGCCTACCAAGCGCAAATCTAAACCACCGGGCACTCAAAATTGGGGGTCTGGATTGCTCCCTCGCCGGCAATAAACCAAACAGGCCCGTCAAGCACGATCAGCACGCATGTGGCATGAACAAGTGCTACACAAGATTACATGAACCCTCACACCGAGCTGTTCAGACACAAGACAACAAGATGTCATAACTGCATTTGCTATATAGCTTTCCTTTCTTTTTCATTGCACTGTTGATTTACAGTATATAATTTACACAATCTATAATCGGGGAGAGCCTACTAACATTGCCTCTACCCCTCCCTACCACCCTTGGGTAAAAACATTGATTTCATGTTGCCCTACAAAGAATCATTTGCCCCGCTTTAAAAGATACGGCTTTTTCTAACTGTAAGGGGGGAATCCCATCCCAACCCTAACAAATACCTATATGAATTTTACAAAAGCTAGCTGAAAAGAAAAGATAACTAGCACATATGGGGTAGAAAGGATCAAAAAAAATATACAACAAATCAAGAAATGATCTGACAAGATATCTAGCAGCATAATGCTCGAGACTTCACAAGCCCTAATCCTGTAAAAACTGGAAGGCAGGGTTCTCGACCAGCTCATCAGCCGGTTTGACATCCGTGAAGTCCTTCTCCTGCATTGAGTTGGTGATATCATCCACCGAGAACAGGATGCTGCATGAAGACCGAGATTGTCATAAATAATCATCAAAGCAATATAACAATACCACAGTTTAATGGGATGGTACTTAATGTTACCTTGAATTATCATCTAACAAGAATGAACCGCTTTCAGCACTATTAGAATCCTCTGTCATTAGCACCCGCATGTTACTAAGAACCTGAAACATTAGATGGTCCAGTTACTTTTATTTTCCCTTACTGTGTAAAAATATCCAGCACAGGCAGGCAGCCCGTTACGATTTTTTAACAAAAAAAAAAAGAAATCACATCTACTGTTGACTGTTGAGCAGTGAGTTTCAGCATATACAAATTCCATACAACTAGGGAATTTGAAGTTCTATACTTTTCAACCCAACAAATAGAACTTCGATAACAAATAAGATTGCAGATATAATGGTGAAGCTCTTCAGAAAAGGTACTCACGTCTGATGAAACACTTTGGGTATTATACTTGTCATCCCAGTATTGTGTACATATTCTGTACAGTTGTTGAACACTCAAGATCTACAAGCATAGATAATAGGACATGTATTAGAAACAAGCCTCTATACTCTGCAAGTGAAAAAAAGTAGAGAGAGAACAATACGAGAGATTCAACATTTAAATGTATGTTTGAAGAACTAAGAATTTACCGGACATAGGTCATTGACTATCTCATCATAAGATATTCTGAACTTCTGGAATATAACCTGAAACGATATTAGAAATGTATTAATACACGAGTTTGCCTCTTAAAATGGGAACAGCAGTTTAAACTCAAGATCAAACAACAGAAATTGTTGTGTTTGTCTCCTGTCCAGACTATGAATATGAAACTTTAGTACATCCAAAGATAAGAACACGACTGATCCCAGAACTGTATCCAGAATCTCAGCGTGAATATATTAGAATGCAAATTTGGTAGAACTGGTCATACCAAAAATCCAACAGCCTGTCTGATATGCTTAAGCTCATCCCATGAAGATGCTGCATACTGTAACCACAAAACTTCAGTGATTAATCAAAAAAATAAAATAAAATAAAATAAAATAAAGCAAGCCATGTACACAGAAAGCAGATCACCTCAGTTGTTGCCTTTGCACACCACAACTCCAACTCAGCTAGACCAGCCTTGACATACTCTCCGTTGCTGAAGGAGCAACACTCACGACGAAGCAATAGACTGCAGAACAAAACCGCACAACCATTGACCACGCTAGTTTCCACAAACATAGAAGTCAAGAAACTGAAAGATAAGCGCACCTGTTAAATAGCTGTACATTGATGTACGAAAATATCTGCGTATAGATTTTCTGAGCTAAAACGGGGGGCACCTGAGGATAAACAAAGCAACAGTAAACACACATCCAGCAGATCAGCACAAGGGAATGATATGGAAACAATGAGACACATACATGGTTATCTTGCAGTATCTTCAAGAGCTTATCCAAGCTTTCAATAATTTTCTGCCAGTGGTTGCTCTGACTCTGAGATTGACCAGATAATCGCCCAGAAACTCGCAGCATGCTAGCTTTCATTGTTCTTGGGGACTTGTGATTAAAAGAAATCAAGGGTGATAAACTATAAGTCGTTTTGGGTCACATGTTTAGAACCAAATGTTAAATATGAATTTGTCAACAACCAGTAAACAAACTACAGAGAGGATACGTTACCTGGATACATAGCGAAATCAAAGATGATAATTCCTTTTTAATATTGTCTCGGACGATTCCATATATCTTCTCCACATAAGCAGTTAGCTGCTGCTTGAAAAGCAAGGCGGGATATTTGGCCTCAACTTGGCGCACAACATCTGTTGCTTCGACATGCATGTTGGCAAAAGATGCAGAACGCAAGCCCTAGACAAATGGATTTATTACGCTATATTCCCCAACTCATTAATTCAGTTTTCAAGCGGCAAAGGTCAATAGCGTACTTGGGCCATTCTGCCAAATAATGATGTTGGCTGAGGAGGTTTCTTCCGTGAAACGCTACCAGGAGCACCAGCAGCCTTGAGACTTCTCTGCAGTAGGAACAGTAAGCTGGATGTATTGGAGAGCCAGTAAGCAAGGTTGTCATTGTCATCCTCGTTCTGCATCAAACACTGGACAAAGTGAGTCTGGCAGAAAGAACAAAATAACAAACTTGCCACTTGTAAAACTCAAAAGCACTGTAACTGGCTTCCAAAATCATAAAAGAACATAGCAGCAGCCTCGTTTAAAAACAAACATGATTAACAACAGTGAAGTGTGTCATGGCTTATCTCTTCAGTAACATGAATGTGTTAGGTTGGAGAAACAACACAGGTGATTTAGATTTAGATCTCTACACTAAGATTTCACATAATATGCCCATTTTTCACACATCTGCATTGTTCCATGCGGAGAGTAAATCTTATCTTTATCAAAAAAGGCGGAAAGGGCAAAGGGATGGCTTGTTTATTTTCTTAATGGTCAATTATGGTACTTTCATGTTTGAGTATCATGACTAAAATCTCCAGTGCCAGATTACCTCGATTGCAGATCCTATTAACTGAATGAGACGGTCAAAAACGCTAGTCTTCTCTGCCTCGAATGATTTCCAATAAAGAAGACATTTGTATATCGTAATAGCAGCAACTGGCTTCCCTGCACAATATCCAAGGTTTTTCCCTACACAGTCAATGAGTGCATCCACGTTTTCCTACAAAAAAGATAACCTTCAGATAACCATGTTTACACAAGCAATTTAAACATAAAATTTTGGCGACATACAAGTTGCCTGTCAACACAAGATTTCCTCATCTTAGGATCACCATTCCCATATTCCTTAATAGCAGGAGGTGCACTTTGGGGTTCCTGAAAAGTTATTATAATTGAGAACAAAGATTATGAGCATAAATGAAAGTTCAAGAGACAAAAGGTAGATATTAAGATGGAAAAACTTCAAACCTTATGCTCTTCAACCTCATGATAGCCGTTCTCCAAATTCTGAGTAAAAAGAAAACGGAAGATTTGAGTAAAGAAAAAAAAAGAATTTCAATAGTAAGAACCATCATTTTCCAATCAATCCATTACATGTACCTTTGGAGCAATTGGAATTGACAAATGTTCAGACATGCTCTTGACTGGCGTGCTTAGCAGCGCTTGTCTTTGCACTTTCTCCTCAGATTCCATGGTGGATATTTTCTCTTGAAGCCTGAAGCAGAATAATAAAAGAAACATGTCCAGTTTTCCGCTAAAGAATTTAAGTAAACAAAGTGTAACATAAAACATAGTTAAAAGCAGAAAATGTCAAATCTATCGTGCAGTGACTAGGAAAATAGAAAACCTTAGCATTGCCATGTTCAAGTCAACGATTTTAGTCTCGGCATCCATTGCCTGTTTGAGCCTATCCTCACTGATTTTGCTTGTTTCTTGATATTTCTTCTCGGTATCATCGATCTTCTTTTCAAGAGAACTGACCAAAGTCTGTAGCATGGCAGAAAAAGTGACAAACATAAGCATGGACAAAAACTAACAGAACTTAAAAGTAAAAGGAAATGGTGTCTACTGGAAAACATAAAAACATTCAAATAATTCTTATGTTCGGGTCTCACCTTCAGTTTGTCATTTTCATCTCTAAGCTTATTCATTAGCTCTGTATCTATAACAGGGACCTCTTTAATAACTGGAGCTATCTCTGCAGCCTTTTTGGCTGCTTCCCTCTCCTGTACTAGTATTTCTTTTGTCTCTTTGTACTGTTGTTGCACCTCCTGCAATGCAGCTTGCAACTTTGCATTTTCTTGTGATTTAGCTTCCTCGAGATCAGCCTACAGCAAACAAGAATGCACCACATACATCATGTATCCTATAAAAGTAAATTTACAAATCTACACATTTTACTGTTATTAACAGAATAAAACAACCCTCTAAATATTCAAATAAGTTTGATTATTATCCCAGAAATTATGCAACAATTGTAGAAAATGATATGACCAGCAGCCTTTTCAGGCAACGTCATCAAAGAAGACTTGAACAAGTAACCCTTCATGTACTTGAACAAGGAGGAAAAAATTTGGAGCATGTACGTGGTGACAACTGCAAACTTTACTATATAAAACTCACTCGCATGCGCTTCTCCAACTGTAGCCGCCACGTAAGCTCCTCAACTTGCTTTTCAAGTTTATTTTTGGCAGCTTGCAATGCACCAGTTTCCCGGGCAGCCTGATAAACAGTAATATGAGCAAGAAAACGGTGAGTTGAGATGAGAAATATGTATATGCTACAGAAATAGCATTGGTAGAACAAAATCGCCTGCCACCCAGTGTGCTTGAACTTACCATTTTGAGCTTACGGAGCTCCTTTCTAGCAACCTTCCCTCTCCAGGCACACTGTGTAGTAATTGCAGCTTTCTTTGTTCTTGAATAATGCAATCTCACCAAGAATTGACGGCAGTGACTCTGGAATAGAAATATGAATATACACAAAGGTCAGGAACATTTGGCCATAACTGTTGATGAGAGATAACAAGGATCATCACCTATACAATGTACATGTTACTTCATCAAGATATGTATCATGTTTTTAAGAAATATCGTGGCACAATCCAATTATATATAAAGGGTAAGTGTGCATTCAGTCGATATCGTGGTAGGTACACATTAAAACGAGGAGAATGGAAGCATGTGTCAATTCATATTGGTGTCTTCAATACAAACAAAGCCATAGATGCAATTTTCTCATAAACAAATTTCATTCTATGTCTGATTGTATAGAAGACAATATTAAGAAAACCAACTTTCACAAATTTTAATGGCTTCTCTAGCTTCCTACACAGGAAAAAATCCAGCCACCAATCATGTAAGAACTTAGAACTGCTTTCTTGGATATTCAACAAGTAAAGTTAACATTGTATGTTTCAGAGTGGCCATTATATCCTAAATATATTGACATAACTGTTATTTCCTTGTAGTAGTCCATTGCTTGTCGCCCAACATGAGCATGATTGGTTTCTTTGTCATATTACCTGGATGATGATTGCAGCTCTTGTTTGTCTTCTGAAGTGGAGCTCTTTACACGCGCACATACCGCGCAATCCTGATTGAATGGTAACTGCTGAAGCAGAAAGCTCGTTGTATGCTTTTCTGGCAGTATACATGCGGTACAAAGTCTGGATCTTGAGTGAAGCAGCTTCTCTGCGGAGGTTGTGATAAACTCTTCTTGCAAGCTCACCTATAAAGAATTAAGCAAAACCACATCAAAGGAGCTTCATGGGGAAAATAGATTGGGATAAATAGACTGGTTAATATAACAAATAGGAGAACAAAATAAGCTCACCACGACAAACTGTCTGGATTTGTAAAGCTGCTCGTCGCAATGCAATGAAACTCTTCTGTGCCAAGAATGAACGTACTTTCCTCTGAATCATGCTAGCTGAACGCCCTAACACTTCATTTCTACGAGCATCAAGTTCAGCCATCTGACCAGCACGAAGGAATACTTTTGTCTTGCCAATCTAGATTATCATATTTGCAGAAGACATACAGCTTAGTAGTTAGTACACACATCAAAGAGTTCTTCACTGTATGGCTGAAAAGATAACATAATACTAGGTGCCAAAACAGAAGGTTCAGTCTGAAGGGACGATCTAATTACTATTAATATTTTAATTTCACATGTTTTATATAAAATTTTGTAGCTCTCAATGAGTTCCATCACTAGCCTACCCTAACTTACATGGATCAAAAGGCTCAGTCATGGGTAATTGTATTTTAAATATCTTCAATGTTCAATGGCAGGTCCACAAAATAAATGTATAGGATTGATATTCTAAAGAAAGTTACAAATGTCTGACTATCTAAGAGTCCCTTTGGAATCTTTGGTGCATATACTTCAGAATCATGCAAGGTAGGATCACTACAGTATACAAGGGCACAAATGTTTTACCTCTAGTCCTAAATTAAGTACTTCTGAAGTTCAGGCAAACTAAAAAAGAGTTTACAAAAAATATCTTACTTCTAGTTCTACAAATAAGTACTCCCTCTGCCCGACAAGAGTGACTGGGTTTATAGAAAATATTAGCAACATTTGTATCTCCAAATAAGTTTATTATGAAAATATATTCAACAATTCATCTAATGATACTAATTATGCACCATAAATATTAATATTTTCTTATATATATTTCGTCAAAGTTGAAAATGTTTGACTTATCAGGAAGTGAGAATGACACTCTATGGGACGGAGGGAATACTTTTGAAGTTCAGACACACTACACAAGAGTTAGACAAATTACCTTTCTAATCATTGATGAGACTAGAAAGTCTAATTATCGAGTATCAAAAGCCACATATCAACAGTGCTGAAGCCTATATGATTTACAGATGTAGAATTTAGATTTTTTAATAACATCCATTACCTGATAACCTTGAAGATCTACCTTGTCTAACAACCTCCTTACAGCACTGACCTCGTCAGAACTACAACAGTCGCAATAAACCAGATCAACATTTAGGCCTACAAATAAAATTAAGAACACAGTAAAATATGCACTTGTGATTCACCTTCCACTCAAAACATCAGGCGCAAGAATACCAAAACGGTCTATGAACTCGTAGAATGTTCTTCTGGTCGGATATCCGGCACAGCTAATCCTAATCGCCTCCATAACTCCCTGAGGCAAGCCAATAATAGTACCCCAATAATGTAAATACTAAGCTGCAAGCCAAAAGAAAATACTAATAGAAAATCTTACTCCGCATCTGAGTTGCTGAAGAACGTTCTGGTTCTCAAAAATTGCAGGCTTCAATAAATTATTGGGTTTTACACAACGGATGTAGTGTGGCTCAGTTGAACTCAGAGTTTCCAACAGAGATTGCAATTGTTGCTGCGTTTATGTCATGAGCAAGAAAAATATTAAGACTTGATCTCAACTGAAATCACATTGAAGCACTGAGAGGAAGCCATTTATTCACCTTGAACCTAGAACCAATGGATGAAAACTTTGAAGATTTTGAGGAATCCTCAGATAGAAGAGGGAAAAGGCCTGAAACGAATGCACATTTTGAAGCACTCAACAGAGCCTGATGCTCAGCAACAACATAATCTTTGTTCTTGTCCAGAAATAATTCCGTTTGATAGGTGACCTACACAAAACAGTGCTTTCACATCAGGGTTGGTACTGTGAATGCTGTGAACAAAAAAAGTGCAAAAGCAAACCATACTTACATCTCCTGCATAATGGCATATGGTGAAGTCTGACCGAGATAATTTTGGCTTAGCAAAGCGCTTGTGATTTTTGAAAGTTTGATACAATTTCTGAGCAAATGTCTCGTGTGTCGATCTCGGCAACATACTGTAACACAATTGCAAATGTAGACAGGTTAAAAGTTATTAGATAGATTAGAGTCCTATACAATTGCAAAATGGCAACTAAAAAAAGGAATATCATCAAACGCCCATACCAAGCTTCATCTAGAAGGGCAATAATTCCACCAGGTTTCTGCAAAGGAAGAATCAAGTACTTAGGTGAAACAAAAAAAATTATAGCAAAACAACATGACCAATAAGTTTAAGTACACTGCGCGTCAGATTAATTAGCATAGATGTCTATCCTGAATTGGAACTTAAGGATCAAAGCAGCATCGGCAATGTTTGCTTGCTAAGCATACAGTCATTTACTGGTTGTCTTCCATAGCATATACGCTCTCATCTGAGCATTTGATGATGCAGTTGGATGAAACCATCCGCAGGGAACATGCAATATTTTAACAATGTGATGCAGGATGTGAACTGAGTGTCACTAGTTCACCAAATTAATGCTATTTTGATTTCATTAAAATTTTAAAAGTATAAAATAAATAGCAAACAACTATTCAAAACATCATAGAAATCAAAGAAAACTACCTTGTCAATGAGATCAAGAACATCCTGGTTATCAATGAACTCAATGTAACTCCAATTAATTTCTTCTTTGGTGTACTCTTCCTGTTCCATCTTAAACACATGCTGCAGGAAGCAGAAATACAAAGTTAAAATCTACTTCAGAAACCACGAAGAAATGAAACCATGAGTAATTGCACCAGCTAAGAAGGCTCCACAAACTTACCTGATTGAAGTGTTGCTGGAGCTTTTCATTTGTCAGGTTGATACAAAACTGCTCAAAACTGTAAAATGCATGTGAGATGATGAGCACTACAAATAAACCTTAAGTAAGAAGTAATAAAAAAAGGGATAAAAATTGTGTGTTGTGTATGTGTATGTTAGGGAGGGGGGGAGGGGGGGGGGGGGGGGGTACTAAATATTTTTATTCATTATGAGTAAAATGTAAAGGTCTTAGTCAATTTGCTGGTAAGATTGAAACTTAGGGAAAGAAACCTTAGACATTGTAGTCAAGTCTCCAGAAAAGACATACATGTACCAGCAGAACTGTTTATACTGACTGTTCAACTAATAACAAACCAAAGTTGTCACAGCAAATCCATGGACATACAAAACAGTAAGTTCACACCAATCATCACTAAAAAAGAGGGAATACCCTGCATTCCGCATGTGTCACTTGTGAAAGATTTTCGTTCAAGTTATATTCTTGCCATGTACTATCCAAGATTTCACATTTAAAAAAAGCTAGCAGCTTGCAATGTTAAAGAAAAGGTCCAGGAAGAATGTGAAGACGCTAGGAGCTATTGTGGGAACTTCCGTTAGCACATTAAGTTACTTCTTCAGAACATGAGATATACATATTTAAGCCTGCTGTCAAAGAAGACTATAGATTTCATCAAAGATAAATTGCGCCCAGCTTCAGCATTTCCCAACTAGCTGGCCAGCCTATTGCCAGTAAAACACTCAGCATGCAACCAATCATCAAAGCGTACCAACTGAGCACCTGTTTGTCTTGAAGCTTTCAAACCCATAGATATCCAGCACTCCAATTAAGCATTTCGAGTTGGGGTCTTGGCCAATAGAGTTGTTGATTTTATTCACAAGCCTAAGATCAAAGGTCATTTGCCATTTATCAGTGTCAGTGGAAACATATGAAAAATAGCCATGAAGCTCCTTTTGAACAAGAACAGCAGACAGACAGTGCAAAAATGTTGAAAGACTCACCAATCAAACAACCGTGAGTACACAGTCTTAGCAAGTGCATCTCTACTTCCCTTGGCAGCTTCAGGATCCAAAGTCTTCACTATATTCTCATCGCGAGTCACAATAATGCGCTGACACAACGAATCTTTTAAAGCTGTCTCATCACACCTACAATACCAAATTTGGAGCTCTTGTCAACCAGCATAACCATGTAGGAGTTTCTAAAATCTTAGAACTAGAAAAGAACATACATGAAGAGCTCGGCAGCTGTTTTTAAATGAAAAAGAGATTTTTCATCTTTAGGTTTTGATGAATCCCCATCATCCCCTTCTGCAAACTCGACATTCCCCAAGTGGAGAATAGCAGCAACAACCCGAAAGATTGCTTCCTAGATGAAACACAACCATGTGGTCAAGGGCAAGCTCCAACTGATTTTTAAAGGAAAAAAGTACCGCCAGTCATTAATCAAATGTGTACCTGTTCTTCAGAACTGATTCCGATAATGTCCATAGCCTTCCTAGTTTCAAGGTACTCTTTAGATTCATCTAGGCCTTCAAGCTTAATGCAGTTGGACTGATTAAGGTAGTGAAATGTGCTGGGATCTCCGAGTTTGTATCTCTCACGCTCCTGATAGATGAAAACTGTAACATTTAACCACAATCTTCTTGCTAATGGGAAATATGATATTTAAATTTTAAATGGGGAAAACAGGTATGGTATATTATTGTTACACTACAGGTAAGGCATGAAGCAGAATATGATTACAGAGTGTACAGTTAATATAAATAAGTCCTATCGGAAAAGCGCACGGGCAGGGACAGTACCTCAGGAGGGGCAGCACATATCATGTAGAAACAATGGTAGTTTCTCTCTGGGTCAGATATTTGACAGACACGGGATCTCTCAAGAAGATAAGTTCTTACGGCAGCTCCTGATATTTTCCCTTTCTGATCAAACTGGATCTCAACAAATTTACCGAAACGGCTGCAGTAATAGCATCAACAGCATAGCTGGTTAAGTGGCAAAAATCGCTAACCCACAATATTAACCAAGATGGTTGTGTAGAGAAATGCCTCTTACCTTGAATTATTGTTCCTGACAGTCTTTGCATTTCCAAATGCTTCAAGAACAGGATTGGACTGTGATAGGAATATAATATGTGTTATTCAGTCAAACAAGAACATAATGGTCATGGGAATACTTTTTCGGAACTAGGCGTCTAAGAAATTATCACCTGAAGGACTTGTTTCTCCACAGTTCGCCCTTCGGAAGCCGCCTTCCCACCCATGTAAGCAAGATAGCGCATGATCATCTTGGTGCTTTCCGTTTTACCAGCACCACTTTCTCCACTAACAAGAATCGACTGACTAATTCCTTCATTGCGCATCAATCTGCAACAGTAAAGTAATCAAAGATACTCTCCTCTCAGTCGAACTCAAAAGGCAAAAATGGAGATAATGACACTGAATTTCTTTTATGGAGAGTACTTGTTGATCTATATAGAAATATATACCACCCAGAAACTATCAACATATACCACAATGAACCTACCTATATGCAACATCCGCAACGGCAAAAGGATGAGGGCTTAATTCACCAAATTCCGCCCCTTTATATTGCTGCATCATCTGAGTGTCGTACAGATGGGGCAGTCTTCGGAAAGGATTTACAGCAATCAAGATATTCCCAGTATATGTCTGGTTTAATAATGAATAAGTTAGAAACACGTGTCAGAAAAACGCGTGGTCAGCTCAGTTAACAAGTAGCCGTGGAAAATATATGGAAACATATAGTTAGGCTATACGGTTATTCTAATAACTTACATAAATTTCATTCATGTCATATCTAGATTTCAAATTCTGAAGAACCCCGGGTTCATGCAGATAGGCAAGCTTCGTCATGTCATCGACTCCGCATGGCGCTTCCTCGGGATCCTTAGCGTGGACATTAGACGCTTTCGCCATAACCTGAACAAAGGGCCAGGTTTCAACTCAGTGTGCATGTCATTCGTAACTGCTAAGTGTCTTGCCAATTATAGAAGGTTGCCTCAGCTTCGGTGCTGCCCTTCTTAACCGTTTGCCTTTTACAAGCCTAGCATTAGCACTAACCCGAAACTTGCCAAAAAAGCAACATACCGTCTTTTCATTGGAACACTTGACCGTAACTGTGTCCCCATTGACTTTTACAACCTCCCCATCAATCCAGGCGACGTCGGGGTCCTCGACCCAAACTTGGGATCCCACCGCAATGGAAGCTTGCGCCGCCTGCAGGAAACACAGATTGACATTAAAGGATAGCCGCACGCGTATTATACGAGAAGAAAGACAAAACATAAAATGCCAAGGGCTAAATGCATCCGGAATCCGGATGCCCCCGTAGCGGCTAAATATGGCAACCATAGGCACTAGGTTGAGTCCACCGCCCATTCAGTGGCGTAAAGTAGAGCAGTGTCCTGGGAACACCGATCAGGAACGTTAGCAAAGCACCAGTCAACGCCCGTGGCACTGGAGTTCGTCGGAAATGGCACCCTCATTTCTCAGACGCCGTCCAGATCTCCATGACAACGCTTGGAGCGGGGAATGGGTCTCCATTAGCACTCCAGATTTTTTATTAGAAAAGGGATAAACCGCCGTCAGCAGGCTGCCGGTTTAGGGTAAACACGCGCGGTGAGACAATGTGTGCGTGCACGTGCACGGGCACCGCAAGCTGCTCCCGGATCTCACGGGCGAGACAGCGCCTGAATCGAGCACCAGCACGCGGCGAGCAAATCCACGGCTAGCCGGGAGGGGCAGAGATTCCGAGGCGCGGCGGCCCGGAGCAAAGCAGAAAGGCAGGGAATACGAGCGAGCGAAGAGCGGGCGTCCTTACCATCACAGCAGAACAGCCCAAGCCCGGGCGGATCTCGGCTCCACGGCGGCCCGGCAGGGCACGGAGGCGGCGATGGCGACGGCTGCTGCGCCCGTTAGGCTTCCCTCCTCCGAGGTGGCGGCGCGGCGAATTCGGCTCGACGGACGGCGTCCGGCGGCGAGGCGCGGGAGGAGGAGGGGGGCGCGCCCGCGTGTTTGTTCCACGATTGTTTGGTTTCCTTCCTCTCTGGCGGAGCGGAGGTACTAGGACGTAGCTGAGTAGAAGGAGACGCTTTTTTTCCCTCGTCTCTGTCTGCTTGCTTCCTCAGCTCTTCGTTTACTTTCTCGCTACTGCGCCGTTTCGCCCGGGTCTTTTGGGTTTTCCCTTTCTCCATTGTGGGTTTGTTTGCGGGTTTGGGTTTTCTTCTCCAGGCAAATGGGTTTTCTTTACAGGAGAGAGGGTTTTCTTTACAGGAGAGATTAGAGATGCACGGAGATGGGACTCCTTTCTAAATGGAAAATAGGATAATGCTATTTTTCTCAGGGTGTGTCTCCTGTATAGGTGACTGATGGTCGGTCATCTCCAACCTCACGCCCACCCTCACCTGCTTTGTTGGCGGCCGCGCCTTCTCCCTCCTCACGGCCCACCCCCGCCTTCTTTCTCCTCGCACCCCACCCTCACCTGCCTCACCAGCGGCCGCGCCCTCCTCCTCATCCTCATCCTCGCCCCCGCTACTGCCCACCGCCACGCTGTAGCATGCTGGCCGCGGAGCTCTGGAGAACCCCTAGCGTGCCCACGGCAGCCGCCTTCTTTTCCGTCCCCCTCCTTCCGTGGCAAGCTCCGGCCATGGATGCCCCCGTCCCGACTGGCCCGACTGCCTCTGCCGCCACCAGGACCCTAAGCCGCCCTCTCGCCATCCCACCGCTTGCCTGGCCTACCTCCCCCCGAACCCTCTTCTAAACTCGCCGGAGTTGAGGAAGAAGAATGGGAAAAACTCGCCGGAGTTGAGGAAGAAGAATGGGGAGCGAGCCGCCGGAACCCTAACACCGGCGATGTCGGGTACCATAAAAAGGGATCCCCTAAGCAAGAACCGAAAAAATCGCTTAGACCTTGTAAAAATCGAAGCCAAGAGACAACCACCGGCAAACCCCCACCTTATCCGAAGCTCGGCTGGACTGCCCGGCCCACCTCGAACAATATTCGGGCTCACCCGAAGCGGGCTCGGCCCAGAACGAAACCACCCGTGCGCAAGGCCTCGGATGAGGTACCGATTCTCCGACTCGCCCGAGGCCCCGCCCGTAAGGCCTCGGATGAGGTACCGATTCTCCGACTCGCCCGAGGCCCCGCGCGCAAGGCCTCGGACGAGGTACCGATTCTCCGACTCGCCCGAGGCCCCGCGCGCAAGGCCTCGGACGAGGTACCGATTCTCCGACTCGCCCGAGGCCCCGCGCGCAAGGCCTCGGACGAGGTACCGATTCTCCGACTCGCCCGAGGCCTCGCCCGTAAGGCCTCGGACGAGGTACCGATTCTCCACCTCGCCCGAGGCCCCGTGCCACGAGGCCTCGGACGAGGTACCGATTCTCCGCCTCGCCCAAGGCCCCGCGCCACGAGGCCTCAGACGAGGACGTCACATCCAACCAACGCGTCCAACCACTCCCGCGACGTCAGCCGAACGATGGCTCGATACAGCGGAGTGGCCGACGAGATGGGAGTCACATCGACACCATGCCGTCCGGGATAGGACGGGGCAGGGGTTACCGGGCGCTGTGCTCAGCACTGTGCCCACGGCTGACACCCGTGCTGCATTGTGCTGCCTAACCCCTGCTCCAAGGACAGCGCTACGTGGAGAGTCAAGTCCAGGTCCCTGTAGCCTCGGAATCGACGTACAAGACCAACTGCTCCCTCTAGGCCTCGGCTATCCGCTTCCGGGCTCTTGTAGCCTCGGGACTCGCGCCCGCCGAGCCCCCACAATGGTTCAGCCTCTGCACCGACTGGGCCTCGGCTTTCTACGTTGTCAGCACTCTAGGACCGGCACGTCGTCCGCAGTACGCATCATGCCCTGCGGTAAGCCACAGGAGCTCCCACGTCGTGCACAGGGGCGAGCTCCTGTATCCTCGGAATCAACGCACCTGCGTCGTCGCATCTACCTAGCCTCGGCTCTTCGCGCCGGTCAAACATACAGTGACCAGCATGTCTCCAACAGAAGAAGGCGCGCATTCCACCACAGGAGCTCCCACGTCGCACAGGATCAGGCGTGACCGACGCGTCGCTCCAGTGCACCGAGGACAAGGCCGCTCCACCGACCATGCCGCCACAGTGACAAGCTGCAGGGCTCGGACATCCCGCTTCTGCTCATAAAACGCCACGTAGCACATCCATGTACCGCCCCCGTGCCTCCCTTCGACTATAAAAGGGAGTGACCGGGGCCGCTTCTAGAGAAGGGGGACACACACACGTGCAAGCAACGCACAACACCCTATAATACTCACACGCTCCCTCGCTGCAAGAGATCAACATCTCAAGCAACCCACGCCACTCCACGTAGAGACCTGGGACTAGCTCCCTCTCTCGCTCAGCTTGTAAGCCCCTACTACAAGCACCTCGGTGCAAGGAATACAAGATCGCTCTCTCAGACTGGACGTAGGACACCTATCGCCTGAACCAGTATAAACCTTGTGTCTCTTTGCATCATCATCCGGGATTAGGGGCACGCAGTATATTTTCACTAGTCGGTTGAGGACCCGTCGGACCCAAAACACCGACAGGCGAGGTCTCCATCTCCATCCTCGCCGCCGTCTTCTTCCTCTCCGTTGGGGCACAGGCGCACTGATAGATGAACAAAGTTCCAGTTGCCTACGTTTGAGTAAATCTGGCCATTTGATGTGGATGATTTAGGCCCTGTTGGTATAACTGTTGAGGGATTTGGCTCCTCCTCCCAATAACCATAGCATTAGTATTGATTAGTGTAGCGCTGAGCTATTTTGATTCAAAGGTGAAAATAAACTATGGAAGAAAAGAAGCTGGCACCGCCACAATTTCTAGCTCCATCGACTCTAAGCAGAGCTTGTGAGAGCTGCACCAAACATCCCCTTGGTAATGGTTTCTCTTCTAGCCTCAAGTGTCATAACAAAGTTAGTATAAGAATTGTCAAAATCTTAAAGGGTTGTGTAAGAAAATATTTAAGGTATAGGACTGTCAAGTAAGACAAAAGGTAAATAGGTGAAGGATGGTAATGGCGGCTAAAATAGAAACCCATGCTAGATGGAAGGCTAGGATGGTGATCAAGGACCGACAGGTGGAGTGCTATAAAGAAGCTAAGTTTTAAAAATAGTTGTGCGAGGTGAAAAGCATAGTTATAATGTATATCCACCTGAAAGGTAGCATTGCTTTTCTAGTATAAGCGTGTTGTTGTTTTATGTGACATTTAATTATTTTGTCTTATTCTATCACATTCTTTCATACCTTGATATAGTGATATTATTAGATAACTTATATTGTCGTGTTCTTTATTATAGTTGCATAAAACATTTTTTTCCTGGCAACAATAGCACGATGCATCGAATCCATGATTAAATGTTTACTAGTTTTCCCCTTCATGAGAATTCTTATTAGGCTAACCGACGACCACAAACTCTCCGAGGAGCAACAACTAGAGAAGCTAGGCCATCTCAAGAGCTCACACTCATCGCTCGACTAACCGGTGACTAGCCTCGTAGCCTCTCTGTGGCCGTTTACTAACGATTTCTCCTTTGTAGCATTCGACTCTTGCTACTCACGTGAACTGACGCCACCTAAACCTACCCATAAGTTCATACTATCGACTACATCTCTTGCTTTCCAATTCTTTGTGAGGCCAGAGAACCACTCATCTTGACATGTACCAGAAATTAATAAACTGCAACGTGGTATAGTTCCACAATATGTGCGACTAAAATGAATTTGTTACTCCTAAAAATTGAGATTGTACGGGGTGACAATCTATGATGACTATATATATGTACATCATCATTTTGTTTCATGAAGCTAAAAAGGTAAAAAGCTATCCGTTTGAGTGCAACCCGCTGTAGCAAGAATAAAGAAGTACCCTCTAAAGAAAAGCATGATAGCTGATACCGGTGAGATCGGATGCGGCACTTGCAATTCCTTTAAAATCAAGATAAAATTTATTTTGCTATAATAGGTCCTCCAACCCTGATACAGATAGACACTCCACTATTAACCCTACGAGAGGGCATGGACGAGAACTAATGGCGAAGTCATCTCTAAAAAAACCCTTTCTATCCTTGCTTGTCAACTCTATCCCATTCCATATTCCTGCTAGCCTATAATGTCATCCCTGCAGACAAACTTGGCTATACTCGTATATAGGTTGATCCATGTTGCGTTGGCCGTCAATTGGAGGCGGAAGATATATCTCAACACATACGGATCGAAGATGAATAAGATCGCAGACAAACGAGACATAATTCTCGTGAAGCTGTATCATCGATCATCATCATTGATATATACTATAATATATAATTGTTGCTGTTGTTGAGATTGGGAAAATTAGAGGTGCAGGAGATAGATAGCGCGGCAATACAGGCAGCACGTGCGCACGTGGTACGATGTGTTTTTGTTTTGTGTGGTGTGGTGTGGTAGAAGCTGAACGACGAGAAGGGTCGTAGTAGCGGTACATGGCGCATCGGACCCGGCAAAAGCGAAGAGCCCGGATCCGACATGACATGATGGCCCCGGCCCGGACCCGGTGCGGTGACATTTCAGCGTCCAACGTGGTGCCGGCTCATTGGTCCGGCCGGAAACGGAAAACACAGGGGGGCCCGGCACCGGCACAGGAGCGGTGTGTCCCCACCGCGGCCGCTCGTTCTGTTTTTTGTTTTGGCTGACCTCACTGCGGTGGGCCCCGCGGTGTCGGTGAGGCGGTGAGCGGTGGTGCTTAACTGGAGGTGTGATGCCGCCTCGTGATTCCGTGGCGTCGCGCGCCACCAAGAAAGGATCGATCGCCAGCCACACGCACGCGACAACAACACGGTTTCACAGCTCATTCTTGGAGCTGGACCTGGACTGCTGGAGGCGCGACCGCCGCGGCGAGGGCATTTCCGGGATTCCAGTGTGGAAGGGGACGCCTGATCTGGTCGGTGGCAGCAGAAGCGGTCGGCGACGCAACGCAACGCTCCTCCGATCCGGTCCTCCCGAAGGCGTGGGTGGTGCCTCCCACGTCGATCTCCCCGGCGTCACCACCGGACTTCTGTTAGGATATGTCTTTTTTTATTAGAATATTATTTTTATCTTATAATAAATCAGTTAGAATAATATTTTAATTTATTTTTTCAACGAAGCGAACGGGGCCAGCAGGGGATCGAAACGATAGCTCCCCCGTGACCGTGAGTGACATTGGAAATAATGGAAACGGAAACGGCCATTTCAATTCACCGATCGATCGATCCATCGAGTACTCTATGTACTACTACTGGATTTGACATGTGGTCGGTGGGCCTTAGCTTGATCATGATCATATATAGTTGTACACGCTACTCCTTTGCTTAGTCCACAAGTATACCGCCCCTAGCTGTGATTCGGAGCATTAACTTGAAGCAACGTTCTAACCGCTATATATAGCTGCTAACTCAGAGCGTGACTCGGCTAACTATTCAATCGTACCTAGTACTTCCACACGTTTAATTTGTCCGGTAGGCATCCATCAGTTCAACTCCTCGCCCCTTTTATAAACTCACCAGCTCAGAGTGCTGTGACGAGATCTAAGGACCAAACTGCCTCTAATGTCAAGCCAAGTTATGGCCAACAGTACGGCCATTTTCATTCGCCCATGTAAAAGCTCCCATTAAACATGTCCCAATTTACGTGACTTTATCCTATAATACTTAAATGACCCATGTGTACCCACAGATTAAATCCAACTAAAAAGCTTCTTCTTAAATTTGATTTTCCTTTTAACAAACTCTGACAAATCTAAGCACATATAGCTCCCATGTAAAATACCTTGTATTCGAGTACAAAATTTAGAAAGTCATAATATTGTTCCATGATAGAGGGAGTAGTACTTACCAAAAGAATGCAAGTGTCAAGTCAAACCGCCTAGAGTTTGCCTAACTTTATACAAAACAATAATATCAATATTTATTGTACCAAATAAGTATCTTTATATTTGTTAAGCAATACATTTTCATAATATAATTCATCCTAAAATGCAAGGTACCGAAGACTCAAGATTTGCCTCAAATTATAAGATATATTTGGATTGCTCAACCCCATTCATGCGTACATTTCACTACAGGAGACACGCACTTTGCCGAGTGCTCGGCGCTTTGCCGAGTGCCGCACTCGGCAAAGCCGGCACTCGGCAAAGGCATTCTTTGCCGAGTGCCAAACACTCGGCAAACGTCCTCTTTGCCGAGTGTCAGGCACTCGGCAAAAAATAACCCTCAGCAAAATACCTCAGGCGACGCCGGTGGCCCCTCCGTCATCCTTTACCGAGTGCTGGCCGTTAGCACTCGGCAAACGTGCTGTCTTTGCTGAGTGCTGCAAGCCTGTCACTCGGCAAAGAGGTTCCTTTGCCGAGTGCAAATTTCGACACTCGGCAAAGTATTTTTATTTTTTTATTTTTGTTTTCAATTTTTCTGTGGCATTTATACAGTACCTTGAAGCACATGTTCCAATTTGGAACTTTTCTATGACTTTTTGGTATATTTTTAATTTTTTTATGTTTACTTGATTTTTTCTCGAAAAAGTAAATTTGAACTGCAGGTGCATGAAATATTGGAATTTAGCGATTCAAAAAATGGTATTCATGTTTTTGAGTGTATTTTGAGGCCGTGTGCAGGGACATTCGTGAAATTTCGAACATCTGTTTCACGAAACATGACCACCAACTTGTGTAAAAAAGTGTTTTTTAATTATATAAAATGCAAACGAAGTCCAAAAACCACGAAACTTGTCGAGGTGTCGTGTCATCGCATGTAGAGGCTGTGGTAAAAAATTTAGAAGTTTTCGAACAAGTTGTAACATACTGAAAGGATCAAGATGCCCAAGAGGGGGGTGAATTGGGCTAATTCTAAATTCTCTTGCAATAATCAAATCCTACGGATAGCCCAATTAACCCCTTGTGCCTAGAAAAGTGTTTATATCAAACTAATGCACAACAACCTCTCAACCTATGTTCCAAACTTACTCTAGCAAGCAATTCTATGAATGTAAAACAAGTATTGAATTGCTCAAAGTAAATACTCAAAGTAAGTGCTCAAAGTAAGTTGAGAGAGAAAGGAACGCGGCGATGTTTTGCCGAGGTATCGGAGAGTCGCCACTCCCCACTAGTCCTCGTTGGAGCACCCGCGCAAGGGTGTAGCTCCCCCTTGATCCGCGCAAGGATCAAGTGCTCTCTACGGGTTGATTCTTCGACACTCCGTCGCGGCGAATCACCCAAAACCGCTCACAACTTGAGTTGGGTCACCCACAAGCTTCGCCGGGTGAACACCAAACTCCCAATCACCACCAAGCCGTCTAGGTGATGGCGATCACCAAGAGTAACAAGCACGAACTCTCACTTGACCACGCGAAGCCTAATGAGAAGATGGATGCACACTTTGCTACTCTTGATTTGCTAGTGAGGCTACTCTCTTGGATTCTCAAATCACAAACACCTCACTAGGATCTTACTCTTCTTGACACTCACAAACGTGTTTCTCAGCTGTTGGAATGAGCAAAGGATACTCCACTCACGAGTGGAGCTTCTATTTATAAGCCAGCCTGAAAAACTAACCGTTATGAGCTTCTGCGGGGTGACCGGACGCTCCGGTCGTAATGACCGGACGCTCCGGTCAGTTCAACCCGCGAACCAGCATTCAAGTGATGACCGGACGCTGTCAGGGTCCGGTCAGTATCGTCTGGACGCGTCCGGTTGCTCTTGGATGCTTACTGTAAACGACCGGACGCTGGATACTCAGGGTCCGGTCACACTGACCGGACGCGTCCGGTCACACTTTTCCAAGTCTGGACCCTTACTAGAGTTGACCGGACGCTGGCCCTCAGCGTCCGGTCACATGACCTCCCAGCGTCCGGTCACACCAGACTTGATCTTCTCGATCCAATGAACTGACCGGACCCTGCGGCCAACGTCCGGTCGCACCGGAGCCAGCGTCCGGTCAGTATTTGACCCTTCATTCACTTCCAACTTCCGAACATATGTGAATGAAGATTGCTCCAAAGGATCTTAGGCATTCATAGGAGCTACCTAGAGCTAGTTTTAACAAGTATGCACCACACCTAACTCACTAGACTCAACTAGGTCAAGCTATCCGTTCATACCCCCCTTCATAGTACGGCCAAAGGAAAAACAAAGTCCTAAACTACTCTAAGTGTCTCTCCAACTCCAATCGACACTTAGAACTAGTCATCCTTAACCTTGTCGTCCATCCTTTGAAAACCGAAACGATTTCCATCGTAGGGGCATGACAACCTCGATTGCCCAATCGATCTCCATTACCATGACCTAACTTACTTGTCTTTGCAAAACACACGTTAGTCATAGTAATCTTTGTATTGACATTAATCACCGAAATCCAACTAGGGGCCTAGATGCTTTCAATCTCCCCCTTTTTGGTGATTGATGACAATACCACCTCGAGTATGTTATGGAGTGAGATTTTTGACGGGCTTGGTTCATATAAGCTTTTGTCAATAAGAACAAAAGAGTTAGTCAAGCTTATATGACCCAAGCCAACACAATGTACTCAAAGGATATGAATTAAGCATGAGTACAAATAACAAAGCTCATTTGCTTCGAAGTAAAAACGCGGAAGCAAAAGCAAATGAGCATTCCACAAGTGATATGACATATAGATAAAGCAAAGTAGAAATCACACATGTCAAATATCACAATCATGTAGATAGCACTATCACATGAATATATAATAGTATGCATGAAAGAAAACACACGAATGCATAAGAAATAGTGTATCACACAAATAAAACTCCAAATGTATATAATAAGCTAATACTAGATAAAACTCCAAATGTATATAATAAGCTAATACTAGATAACTAGCTCCCCCTAAAACTCGCTCCCCCTAAGTCTACATACTCAAACCCTCTCCCCCTTTGGCGTCAAACACCAAAACTTAAGGGTCGGTCGGCGGGGCTACAGCGGACGAGTCGGGCGCTGAAGTACGTGGAGCAAGGTGGAACTGGGCGCCATCATCATCTGACCCTGAGCTCTGAACTGACTGACCCTCTGAAGCAGGAAGTGTCGCTGAAGTGGTCTGGGTCTGAGCTAGGGCTGGTGCTGCCTGTGAAGCTACAAGTACGCCTGTCGTAGGATCTGACGAGGCGACAGACGAGGGGAGCCTCTGAGTAGTCATGATAGCTGGAGCTGCTGTAGACGGACCGGCAGTATGCATGTGAGGCAGAGTAGGCATGCTGGTCAACTCGCTGAATGATGCTCCAAGACTCCTGGAGACTGATGACTCAGGCACGAATAGCGAGGAAGTCTGCTCTGGTGAGAAACCCGTGTGATAAGGAGTGAACTGCGGGGCTACACCAGGTGAAGCTAACCACTGGGACACCTGTATAGGAGGTGAAGTAAACTGAGCTGGAGGCTGTCCCTGACTCTGAAGCCCGATAGGCTATACTGCTGGAGTCGTCGAAGTGGTAGGAGGCTGTGCAAGCTGAGGCGAAGTCTGTGGCAGTGGGATCCCAATGGCTGTCACTACATGCTGCATGAATCCCATGAGCTGCTGCTGCATAAGTAACTACTGGTGCTGAAGGAGCTGCTGCTGCCGCTGAAATTCGTCCTGACAAGCCTGAAACTGTGCGAAGTTTGTAGCTGTCTCATGTGCCTGTCGTGTCTGATCCTGCTGCATCCGCTCAAGAATAGCAATGAGAGCGGGGTCTGTCTGTGGAGCAGGTGGAGCAGAACTGGAGCTACCGGCCTCTGCATCGTGTCTGCGTGGAGGCATCTGAGGTATAGGCTGGTAGTCGTCATCGGAGCTGTCACTGTACTCACTCACCTCCTGCTGTGCCTCTAGCTCCGCCTCCTCAGTGGCTGCAATCCCTCTGATGATCTCGTCCTGCTGAGCTGCAGACTCTGGCACATCGGGGCGACGGCTAGGCTGACTGGGTGCCTGAGGAGTGGCGTGTCTGATCCTTTGTGACAGGTTGTAAGCTGGGAACTCTGTAGTGGCACCTGTATACTCATCCATCATGCTAGGGGGCTTATCAATCACAACTCTGCAGATGAGAAACGTGATCCAGTGAGCATAGGGAAGCTGCCTGCGACCCTTGAATCCCTTAGCTATAGTATCCTCCATCTCTAAAAGAAGGAGGTCCCAGATGTCAAACACTGTCATCTGCATGATGGCATTGAGAAGCCAGAGCTGTAAGCGAGTCAGGCCCTCCCTGTATCCCAACCTAGGAAGCAATGTCCTCCTGATGATGGCCTCTAGTATCCTCGCTGTAGGAGTCAAGTCACTGGGGTTCCTGCTCGACCCCTCACCAAACGGCTCCTTGAAACAATGGCGCACTAAGTCTGTAGGGGGCACCAACCCTCCATGAGGACGCCTGGGAGGCTCCTGATGTCCATAGCAAACCTCATGCATCCTTACAGGCTGCTCCTGTAGTCTCAGTATCTCTCTAGCCCTGCTACTCGTCACTCTATAGTCTTTGCCGTTGAAGGCAAAGTGAATGAATCTGTGATGAGGATCGATGTAGAGCGAGGCATAAAACTGACGAACCCAAGAAGGTACATATATCCCTGTCCGTCCAATCAGATCTGACAGTCCTGGCAAATATGACAAGTATTGCCGAATGCCCTCACCGGCTGCTGCCACAATGGACTCTATCGGACAGACCCTCTGTGATCTGAACACTGCCCCACTGTTTAGATATGCATTATAGAAATCCTCCTGCAGTGGCGTGTAGAACCCCTCAGCTGCTCTCTCATCCCTCCTCGGAGGGAACCAAACCTCAAACTCAACAAACCGCAGCTGCTGAACCTGCCTGGCTGTAGCGGCCCTCAAGTCGAGGTGAACCACTGGAGGCGGACCCTGTGGTCTGGGCGGAGGGCGTGAACCCCTACGCCGTGTAGCTAGCCTCGATGGAACTGCAGCACTGGTACGACTCGAGCGGCGTGGCTGAGGTGCCGGCTCGGTCTCCTGACTCTCCTGAGTCTCCTGGGCTAGCTGAGGCTCTGCTGGTGGAGGCTGCTGCTGTGCTGACGGACCCTCCTCAATAGCAACCCATCGTCCTGCAAACGTGGCAGTCCCAGCTGGACTACCATGACGACGCTCAACCTCCTCAATCGTAGCTCTGACTATGGGTGAAACTGGCTGATCTGCAATGACAATTTCCCTACGGGTGCCACCTCTCTCGGCACGCTCTGTGGCCTCTGCAACAGCTGCTGCTCTGGCTGTCTCTACGTCAGGGTACTTCCTCTTCTTGGATGTTACTTGCTTGGTTGATTTGCCCTTGGATCTGGTTGGCTGACGAGGCGGGGGCCTCCGATCATCATCACCTGGACCACCACCAACATTCTTGGTGCGAGCCATCTGAACTAATAAGATGGTGAACTGTCGCTGATGAAGATCAACTGTCAAACTGTCGCTTTCGAGGCTTGGCCTCGATCCTTACTCGCGAGCTTGGCTCCGAGTTGACTGCCAACTGCCAATTGAACCACAACGGAACCGACTCGCTGCACGATAGAATAGATGGATATACAAATAAATACCATATTGCTAATAGATATGAAACCCTAATAGAGAAAGCAATGTAGATGCGAAATTGAATCGAGTGGCTTTCTACCTGACGATCAGCGATCCGAGAATAGATAAGACGTCACGTGGGGGATCTCGGAACCGGTTAGGGTTAGGTCAAACGCCCTAAATGCAATGGTGAATCAATGTATTTAAAATTTGATCTAGGTCACCATTGTATAGATCAAGATTGAGAAAAAGATTTCGTACTAAACAAAGGAGATAGTAGGGCTAGGGCTCACAAATTGATGATCAACAGATCGGCGCAAGAGGCAACGATGGAGCGATGAGCTAGGGCGCGAGAAGCCTGGAGCACGGCGTGGAGGCGAGCAGGCGCGGGGCTCGGGGCGCGCAGCTCGGCAGTGGGCCCTGGGGCGCTGTAGAGGCGCGGCACAGAGCAGGCTCGGAGGCCCGCGGGACAGCGGCGCGGCTTGGCGAGGGGACCGGGCGAGGTGGCGCGACGGTCGGCGCGAGGGACGGCGGCGACCCGGCGCTTGGGCTGGCGGCTGTGGCGGTGCGGCTCACAGTGGCTCGGGTTAGGTCAAGGAAGAAGAACGAAGGTTCAGATAAATAACCCCCAAAACGCGATAGAAAAGGAAAGGGGAAAAGAGTCCTTGACGCGCGAGATCCACTGACCGGACGCTCCGGTGGTAACGACCGGACGCTACCACCCAGCGTCCGGTCGATTCCAGAGAGGTCCGAATCCTCTGAAATCGCGACCGGACGCGTCCGGTGGTCCATGACCGGACGTAGGCAGGGTCCGGTCAGTTTAACTTTGTCATCCTCCGATCGACCGGACGCTGAGCCCTTTCTAACCGGACGCACAGACGCAGCGTCCGGTCACTCCTTCAACAGCAGTTCACCTCTTGTGAACTGACCGGACGCTGGACAGCAGCGTCTGGTGCAGCGTCCGGTGCACCTTTTACAACAATCCTTCAACATTCCTTCGCGCTACCTGTTCCCAATCAAGTCCCAACTTGAATAAGATCCAAATAAACACCAATTGGGACTGATGTGAGTGACCTCTCTTAAACCCTTATATTTTTCAAAATATTTTGCCTTAGGCTATAATTCTTTTTAAGAAAATAGGCAACAAGAGGGCAAATGGAACAAAATGACAAAACAACATTCATGCATATATAATACTTGTAAGTAAATCTAGTTGCTTGTCAAGTTTGATCCAAGGTTAAGCTTCTTCACACGCTTTTCGGCGGTTATCTTAACCATGTTAGACAAGCCCTATATGCATTGCCACAAATTAAACATGTTGTATATTACAATGAATACAAGGGACAACACAAGCTCAATTTTTAGTGAAGTTACTAAAATCAAGTACATTGAGCTCGTTCCGCAATCTACAAAATGTAGCCTCATCTAGCGGTTTAGTGAAGATATCCGCTAATTGATCTTCGGATCTTACACCTTCTAGTGATATATCATTTTTAGCTACATGATCTCTTAGAAAGTGATGGCGGATATCTATATGCTTGGTGCGAGAATGTTGAACCGGATTATTTGCAAGTTTTACCGCACTTTCATTATCGCACAAAAGAGGTACTTTCTCTAGAGCTACTCCATAGTCTAGTAAAGTTTGTTTCATGTATAATATTTGTGCACAACAAGCACCCGCGGCAATGTATTCCGCTTCGGCGGTGGACAAAGCCACACTATTTTGTTTCTTGGAGGACCAAGACACAAGTGATCTACCAAGCAAATGGCACCCTCCGGATGTGCTCTTTCTATCAACTTTGCATCCGGCGTAGTCCGAATCGGAATAGCCAATTAATTCAAATAAAGCTCCTTTGGGATACCAAAGGCCAATGCTTGGTGTGTGCTTAAGATACCTAAGGATTCTTTTTACGGCAATTAAATGAGTTTCCTTAGGACTAGCTTGAAATCTAGCACACATACACACACTAAACATGATGTCGGGCCTAGATGCGGTTAAATATAACAAGCTACCAATCATAGAACGGTAGAGAGTTTGATCAACCGAGTTACCTCCCTCATCTAGGTTGAGATGTCCATTGGTAGGCATTGGGGTCTTGATTGGCTTACATTCATCCATCTTGAATCTCTTGAGAAGATCTTTTGTGTATTTCTCTTGAGAGATGAAGATGCCTTCTTTCATTTGCTTGACTTGAAAACCAAGAAAGAATGTAAGCTCACCAATCATTGACATCTCGAACTCCTTAGACATCAATTCACCAAATTCTTTGCATGAGTCTTCATTTGATGATCCAAAGATGATATCATCAACATATACTTGACAAATAAAGATATGCCCATCAAGCTTCTTGGTGAATAGTGTGGTATCGACCTTCCCAATGGTGAAGCCCTTCTCAATAAGGAAGTTCCGAAGGCGCTCATACCAAGCTCTTAGGGCTTGCTTAAGCCTATATAGTGCCTTGGACAACCTATAAACATGATTAGGATATCTAGGGTCTTCAAACCCGGGAGGTTGATCAACATAGACTAGTTCATTAATAAAGCCATTTAAGAATGCACTTTTTACATCCATTTGATATAGTTTCATTTCATGATGTGATGCATATGCAAGAAGGATACGGATGGCTTCTAGTCTTGCAACCGGTGCAAAGGTTCTCCAAAATCTAAACCTTCAACTTGAGAGAAACCCTTTGCCACTAGTCTTGCCTTGTTCCTCACAACAACACCTTGATCATCTTGTTTGTTGCGGAACACCCACTTTGTTCCAATGACTCTTGCATCTTTTGGTCGCTCTTCAAGATTCCAAACTTCATTGCGAGTGAAGTTGTTCAACTCTTCATGCATGGCATTGATCCAATCCGGATCTTTTAGAGCATCTTCTACCTTGGTAGGCTTATAGCAAGAGACAAAAGAGTGATGAGCAATAAATGAAGTAAGCTTTTGAGATCGAGTCATCACCCCCTTTGTTGGACTCCCTATGATGAGATCTTGTGGATGATCTTGTAGGAGAGGTGTATTTCTTCTATTGACCACTTGAGAAGGAGGTTGTGGAGCATCAACATCTTGTGCTTGTACCACCATTTGCTCATGGAAGATATGAGTATCTTCATTTTCTACTCTCCCAACTTTTTCACCATCTTGTGGTACATTTGATGAAGAAGGTTGGTTAATGACTTGTACATCATCTTCATCATCTTTTGGCTTGATGTCTCCCACCGGAATATTCTTCATAGCCTCCCTCAATGGTTCATCACCTACATCATTAAGATTCTCATGTGCTCCTTGGGAGCCGTTAGATTCATCAAATTCCACATCATATGTTTCTTCAACCAAGCCAGTGGCATGATTAAATACTCTATATGCTTTGGACTTCAATGAGTAACCAACAAGAAAACCTATATCACAACGCCTTTGAAACTTCCCTAGGTGTTGCCGCTTCTTGTAGATGTAGCACTTGCAACCAAACACCCTAAAGAAGGAGACGTCCGGCTTCTTCCCATTGAGCAACTCATAAGGAGTCTTGACAAGGAACTTTTGAAGAAATAGGCAATTGGATGCATAACATGCGGTGTTGATTGCTTCCGCCCATAGAGCTTCGGGGGTGTTGTACTCATCTAGCATTGTCCTTGCAAGAGTTATCAAAGTTCGGTTCTTCCTCTCAACTACACCATTTTGTTGAGGAGTATAGGTTGCGGAGACTTCATGTTTGATTTCAACTTCATCACAATAAGCTTCTATATTTGTGTTGTCAAACTCTTTGCCATTGTCACTTCTTATCTTCTTGAGCTTCACTTCAAATTCATTTTGAGCTCTCTTGGCAAACTTCTTGAAACAAGATGCAACTTCGGATTTGTCATGAAGGAAGAACACCCATGTATATCTTGAATAGTCATCCACAATCACAAGACAATAGAGATTTCCTCCCAAACTCTTGTATGTTGTTGGTCTAAATAAATCCATGTGTAGGAGTTCTAGCACTCTTGTGGTTGACATGAAAGCTTTGGTTGGATGAGTATTTGCAACTTGCTTGCCGGCTTGACATGCACTACAAAGCTTGTCCTTCTCAAACTTCATATCCTTCAACCCTCTCACCAAATCATTCTTCATAAGCTTCTTGAGTGAACTCATCCCAACATGAGCAAGTCTTCTATGCCATAGCCACCCAAGTGTTGTTTTGGTGAATAGGCAAGTCTTCAAGTTTGCATCTTCGGAGGTGAAGTCAACTAGATATAAGTTGTTGTATCTAAATCCATTGAATATCACTTGATTGTCATCTACCTTGGACACAACCACCTCCTTCTCGGTGAATAAGCATTGAAAGCCAAGATCACACAATTGCCCAACGGATAGCAAGTTGAAGCTCAATGAAGCAACATAGAGTACATTGGAGATGGAATGATCATTTGATATTGCCACTTTGCCCAATCCTTTAACCTTGCCCTTTGAATTATCTCCAAATGTTATTTTCTCTTGTCCATCTACCTCTTCATCTAGTGAGGTGAACATACGAGGGTCACCGGTCATATGTTGAGTGCAACCACTATCAATAACCCAATGACTTCCACCGGTCTTGTAGTTCATCTACACACAAGAGATTCAAGCTTTAGGGATCCAAGCTTGTTGAGGGCCCTTCACCTTCTCAACAAGTGACTTAGCCACCCAAATTTTCTTAGGCCTACTCTTGTTGGGGGGACCCAAGAACATGACTTTCATCTTTCCACTCGAATCTTTTCTAAGCATGTAGTGAGCATTGAAAGCAAAGGGTCTAGCATGCTTGGGCAAGGGTTGTGGCGGTGGAGTTTGACACTCATGAGCAAAGTGGCCTTCTTGTCCACATTCAAAACATCTCTTTGGCTTTGGCTTTGGCTTTGATTGTTGATGTTGTGCTTGAGCCTTCTTCTTCTCTACACTTGCCATATATCCAATGCCACTTCTATCTATCTTCATGACGGTATTCATGAGTAGCTCACTTTGGAGATGCTTGCCTCTAGCAAACTTGCTCAATCCCACCTTGAGATGCTCTTTCTCCATCTTGAGCTTCTTGTTCTCTTCCTTGAGAAGATCATTGTTCTTCTCCTCCTTGAGTTTCTTCACTTCTTCTTTTAACTTCTCATTTTCAAGGATCACCTCTTTGTCATGATCAATAGTTTCTAGCACAATGGTGTTGTGACTTTTCATTTCTTCAAGATCTTTCATGAGCTTCTCATTGTTACTCTTGAGCTTGACATACTCATCATAGTTATTGCACTCAACCACTTGCTTGCCCTTGCTACTAGATCCATGCTCAATGCTTTCATCAATTAAATCATCACATGAGGTAGCTATATCAATCTTAACAACATGGTTAGTAGCATCATGTGGCTCATTTGGTAAGAATTCTTGTGCAATAATAAGGGCATCATAATTGATCTTTAGAGTTGTATATTCATCTTTTAGCTTATGGTGACTAGTGACAAGCTCATTGTGCACCCACTCAAGTTTATCATTTTTATCTTTAAGCTCTTTCTTAGAAGATTTGAGCTCCTTGAGTTTGGATGATATAGAATCATTTGTTTCTTTGAGCTCATCATTAGCCTTTTCTAATGTATCACACTTAGCTAAAAATGAATCATTTTTAGCATCAAGTTTTTTATTTGTAGCTCTACTCTTTCTAATGATCTTAGTATATTTTCTAAGTATTTTGACAAGATCATCATAAGTGGGTGAGTCATCATCATCGCTATCACTATCATCATCACTAGCATGTTCATCATCACTACTATCATCACTCTTAGTTACCTTGCGTTCACCTTTGGCCATAAGGCATAGGTGTGTAGAGGATGATGGCGATGGTGGCGGTGAAGATGCAAGATCAATAGCAATGGCGGCCACCTTTTCATCGTCACTATCATCATCGGATGATCCACTTGATGAATCAATGTCCGTGAGCCAATCACCGACAATGTAGGCCTTGCCACTCTTCTTCTTCTTGTAGAAGTCCCTCTTTTTGCCATCTCTCTTCTTATATGACTTGTTCTTTTTCTTTTCATCTTCATCACTTGAATCATCTTTCTTGCCCTTGTTCTTGAACTTGTCTTTCTTGGGCTTTGTGCATTGATGAGCTAAGTGACCAAGTTCGCCACAATTGTAGCAATCCATCTCGAAGATTGGCTTTCTTCTTGAGCTAGTGAAGAACTTCTTCTTCTTGCCATCAAACTTGATGCCACTCTTGTTTAGCCTTTTTAGCATCTTGGTGGTCTTCTTCACCATGAGGGCAAGGCTTTCTTCATCATCTTTATCACTTGAGCTCTCATACTCAAGTCTTGCTTTGCCCTTGTCTTGGCTAGCTTTGAATGCTAGGTCCTTCTCTTTCTTCTTTGTAGAGGATGAGCCATCTTGTGGTGTGATGTGCATGTACATCTCATGCGCATTGATCTTTCCCAAGATTTGTGTCGGTGTAGCGGTGGAAAGATCACCTTGATGTAGCACGGTCATAATGTGCCCATATTTATCAATGGGGAGGACACTCAAGATCTTTCTCACAACATCGGATGGTGACATTTGAGTAAGTCCAAGCCCAATGACTTCCTCTACAAGAACATTTAATCGAGAATACATCTCATTAGCACTTTCTTTGGGAAACATCTCAAAAGAATTTAGCTTTTTAATCACAAGATGATAGCGTTCCTCACGCTCACTCTTGGTTCCCTCATGGAGCGCACAAACGTCCGACCGTAGAGCATGGGCGTCTTTGTGGTTCCTTACACGATTGAACACCTCTTTGCAAAGGCCTCTAAAAATGGTGTTGCGAGCCTTTGCATTCCATTTCTCATAATTCACTTCATCGCCTTGAAGTTGTGCGGCATTCCTAGGTGCGGGGAACCCTTGAGAGGCGGCTCTAAGAATTCCAACATCTAGAGCTTCTAAGTATGCCTCCATGTGGATTTTCCAATATGGAAAATCATCTCCTTCAAAGATAGGAGGAGGTCCATCCCCATGAGACATCTTGCTCTAAGCGATTAAGCTTAAAAACGTGAGCACAAGGCTCTGATACCAATTGAAAGGATCAAGATGCCCAAGAGGGGGGAGGGTGAATTGGGCTAATTCTAAATTCTCTTGCAATAATCAAATCCTACGGATAGCCCAATTAACCCCTTGTGCCTAGAAAAGTGTTTATATCAAACTAATGCATAACAACCTCTCAACCTATGTTCCAAACTTACTCTAGCAAGCAATTCTATGGATGTAAAACAAGTATTGAATTGCTCAAAGTAAATACTCAAAGTAAGTGCTCAAAGTAAGTTGAGAGAGAAAGGAACGCGACGATGTTTTGCCGAGGTATCGGAGAGTCGCCACTCCCCACTAGTCCTCGTTGGAGCACCCGCGCAAGGGTGTAGCTCCCCCTTGATCCGCGCAAGGATCAAGTGCTCTCTACGGGTTGATTCTTCGACACTCCGTCGCGGCGAATCACCCAAAACCGCTCACAACTTGAGTTGGGTCACCCACAAGCTCCGCCGGGTGAACACCAAACTCCCAATCACCACCAAGCCGTCTAGGTGATGGCGATCACCAAGAGTAACAAGCACGAACTCTCACTTGACCACGCGAAGCCTAATGAGAAGATGGATGCACACTTTGCTACTCTTGATTTGCTAGTGAGGCTACTCTCTTGGATTCTCAAATCACAAACACCTCACTAGGATCTTGCTCTTCTTGGCACTCACAAACGTGTTTCTCAGCTGTTGGAATGAGCAAAGGATACTCCACTCATGAGTGGAGCTTCTATTTATAAGCCAGCCTGAAAAACTAACCGTTATGAGCTTCTGCGGGGTGACCGGACGCTCCGGTCGTGATGACCGGACGCTCCGGTCAGTTCAACCCGCAAACCAGCATTCAAGTGATGACCGGACGCTGTCAGGGTCCGGTCAGTATCGTCCGGACGCGTCCGGTCGCTCTTGGATGCTTACTGTAAACGACCGGACGCTAGATACTCAGGGTCCGGTCACACTGACCGGACGCGTCCGGTCACACTTTTCCAAGTCTGGACCCTTACTGGAGTTGACCGGACGCTGGCCCTCAGCGTCCGGTCACATGACCTCCTGGTGTCCGGTCACACCAGACTTGATCTTCTCGGTCAAATGAACTGACCGGACCCTGCGGCCAGCGTCCGGTCGCACCGGAGCCAGCGTCCGGTCAGTATTTGACCCTTCATTCACTTCCAACTTCCGAACATATGTGAATGAAGATTGCTCCAAAGGATCTTAGGCATTCATAGGAGCTACCTAGAGCTAGTTTTAACAAGTGTGCACCACACCTAACTCACTAGACTCAACTAGGTCAAGCTACCCGTTTATACCCCCCTTCATAGTACGGCCAAAGGAAAAACAAAGTCCTAAACTACTCTAAGTGTCTCTCCAACTCCAATCGACACTTAGAACTAGTCATCCTTAACCTTGTCGTCCATCCTTTGAAAACCGAAACGATTTCCATCGTAGGGGCATGACAACCTCGATTGCCCAATCGATCTCCATTACCATGACCTAACTTACTTGTCTCTGCAAAACACACGTTAGTCATAGTAATCTTTGTATTAACATTAATCACCGAAATCCAACTAGGGGCCTAGATGCTTTCACGTACGATGCCTAAAACCCAGACATCTCCACATGGCACCAGAATGGCATTCGATACAATCCTAACAAGATGGTACATCCAGCTGATGGTGAAGCATGGAAAAGCTTTAATCGCAAGCATCGTGACAAAGTGCGTGTCTCCATACACTTGTTGGCCCGTGTTCGCTATCCCCCTCAATCTCCCCCCCCGGGGTCCTCCTTCAACGACAAAACATATTCTTGACGTTGATAATTCCTGGACACCCGAGAAACAAAATGGGTGTGTACATGGAGTCTGTTTATGATGAATTGATCAGTGCTTGGAATGAAGGGGTATCGACTTATGACCGAGCTACAAAGAAAAACTTCAAAATGTATGTTTGGTACTAGTACTCTATGCATGACTTCCTGGCATATGGGATATTCAACGCCTGGTGTGTCCACGGGAAGTTCCCATGCCCGGTATGCAAGGCAACTCTGGAGTTCATTTGGTTGAAGAAGGGTGGCAAGTTTTCGTCGTTCGACAAGCATCGATAGTTTCTCCCTCTTAACCATGCATTCAGACAAGACACCAAAAACTTCACGAAAGGTGTCAAGGTGACCAACCCTGAACCTCAGAAGATGACTAGTGCCCAGGTTCATGCTTAGATAGATGCTGTCGTGGTCAATCCATAGAAAAATAGTCGAAAGAAAGATAATCCAAAGAAAGATTGCTTTGTGGGATATGGTGTCAAACATATGTGGACTCATAAGTCGGGCTTGGAGAGGATTCCCTATTTTGATGACCTTCTCCTTCCACATAATATAGATGTAATGCACACTGAGAAGAATGTCGCCGAAGCACTTTGGGCAACACTCATGGACATTCCTGATAAAACAAAGGACAACCCTAAGGCCAGAGTGGACCTAGCAACGCTATGCGATAGACCAAAGCTAGAGATGCTGCCTCCAAGAGACGGCAAGCCATGGAAAAGGCCTAAGGCCGATTACGTCTTAGAAAAGAAGCACAGGACGGAAGTGATATAATGGATGCAGACGTTAAAGTTCCCAGATAGGTATGCAATGAATCTGAGAAGGGGAGCGAACCCAGAGACTGGCCGAGTATCAGGTGGCTTACGCTTCCTGTAAAAGGCATGTCACGAACTTGCACTATGAGTCCCGCCTCTAGGCCCACATAGACTACAACGCCAAGTTCCTACTCAGGCGTGTCAACAAAGAGGAGGCAAGACGGATGACGCTGACAAGGGAGCAGTACATATAGGTAAATACAAGAACATGAATATTTATTTCTTTTGAGATTAAGTATGCCTAATTTGATCTTCTGATATGTCGTCTACTTGATGTCCTGTAGGCGATTCCAAGCCGGTGTGCCACCCACCCCGATTGCTAGAAATATATTGTGGACACCTGGTTGGACGGGGACTGGCAGAAGAAGCACGAGAAGGCCCGCGACAGGCGTTTGTAGATGCTAGGTGTACCTCACCATCAAGGCAGCCGTAGCCTCAGCAAATATGCAAAGGCATATGTAAGTCTCTGCCATTGCTCTAATCTAGCCGCGCTCAATTCTGCATCATTTCTAACCACATGTTGTTGTCTTTCTCGTAGTCGGATGCACACAGTGGCCAGCCAGTTGGTCAACTCAAGGCATATGCTCTGGCTCACATGGGCAAGGCGACGGCCGACATCGAGTACAACCCAGATGCCCCGCTTGAGGCATACACCAACTCCAGCGTCCACACCCGCCTCTCTTCATACACGGAGGTGGCAAGGTCAGTCCATGGGCTAGGCTACGATCCAAGAACCAAGAGCGCCTTGATCCTTAGCTCGTGATGAGGGTGGGGCAAGGCAAGAAGCATGGGCGGTTCTAGATCGGCTGGCTGGCTAGAGAAGGTGAGGGAGATAGATCGGCTGGCCGGCTGGAGACTCGCAGCGGAGGCGGCGGAGCCACCTCCTCGCAGTTGCCGGCGGCCACCGTCACCTTTCCACCGCAGCCGCTCCGTTCGGTGGAAAGAAAGGAAAGGGAGAAAGAAATGAGGCTAGGGTTCTGGGGTTGACGGCCGCGACGCCGGTTTTTGTTCGGGCGAAGAGGGCGGGCGACCGTCGGATGAGTGCGAACAGTGGAGATGAAGCGGGCCACTCAGCGACCTAGGCGGGCGAGCGCGCCGTGGCGCTTTGCCAGCCCAGGCCCACGTTGCCGAGTTGGGCCGGGCCATTTTGATGGTTGGGCCACAACACAGTAAAAGTTTAAGCCATTTTCTTTTTCTAATTTTTCCAGTGAAAAATGGCTCAAAGAAAATTGGAAAAGAGAATTTTCCTATGGGTAAAATTCAACAATTATGTTCATAGTTCCGTTGCAAAGTTAAAGGTTTATTGTCTTCTAATTTGAAGAGCAGTTATAGTTATTCAGTAAATGATGAAAAATTTATCCTCTAGTTAAAATTGGAACTAAAGAGAAGAATTTTTTTTAATTGGAGGAATAGTCGGTTTATAGATAAGATGAATTATAATATTGTTATTTTCTGACCAACGTTGATGGTAACAATATTATAAGTTCATTTATGAATTTAAGCTTAAAGTTAAATTATGGTATTGTTATTTTCTGACCAACGTTGATGATAACAATATTATAATTATATGAGTTTTATGTTTAAAGTTTAAATCTCTGATAATTTTGCATCAAAGTGATCGATTTTCAGAGAATAGATAAAGATCAAAGAATGCTCTTAAACTAGAGAAATATATTTTCATGTTTCCACTGCAATGAAGTTGATTGTCTTCTAATTAAATTCGAACCAACGGGAGAATTTAATTTTGAGGAGCAGTTCTATGTTTTCAAGATTATTGAATTTCTATACGTTAATTTCATTTCTGCCCAACGGTGATGTGGAATTAATGTAGAAGAATGATGTTTTATTCTATTTTGGCCCAATGGTGATATAGAATAGAACATAAAGATTTCAAAGTTTAATGAGCATTATTGTTGAATATTTTTTCAGACAAAAGACTTCCATGCTTTCATTCTTGAAGGCAGTAAGAGAAATGAGCTGGGTACTTGTGACTCAGATGATGAAATGCCTAAGGACAAGTTATATGTGAAAGAATGTCATTGCTTAAGGGACTGTGTTCTCTTTAAAGAATGACTTCAAAAGAAAAACATTCTAGGATATTGATCCAAGAAAAGAGATAGATCAATGAGAGTCTTTATTGAGAAATGCCTTTTATGTACTCTCTGTGAAGAAGAATTTATTTTCAGTTTCACTTATGAGAGTAGTAAACGTCACATGCATGTTTAATTTGACCAATGTCAGATTAAGCATGTGTATTAAAGAGTATTCGAATTTATTTCTAGATTTGATGATTGAACACGAGACAATCCTGGCAATTATGTTCGTTCAAGGGAATTATCTCGTATGGCGGAAAAAGTTTGTGATAGTATCCGCATGGCGGGAAAAGTTTGAGAAAATACCCGCATGACGGGGTAAAGTTGGCATAGTACATATGTTAACCAATCCTACATGGCGGGAGAGTTTGGCATAGTACTTATCCCGCATGGTGGGAGAAGGATATGATGACTCATGTGCTCTAAAGAAATATCCCGCACATGGAGAGAAGTTTGGGATAGCTCTTATGCTATCCTAGAATTGACCATACACTCTGATTGTGTCATGGTCATTAAGTACTCAATGAGTTTAAGAACAAAAGAAAGTTGTATATGAACCAAAAGATAAGAATGATATGTAAGTGTGACTTGCAGAAGTATTGATAATAATAGACTATGTTGAGTTTTGAAGTATAATGAGGAAAATATACTCCCATACGAATTTTGTTTGCATGATGTAATCATGTGGATGAAGTAAGTAATCAAAGTTTCCTTATTCACAAGAGTTCTGAATGTTTCGAAATTGTGGTAGAAAAGTTCATACCACATTTCGAGGGGGAGAAATGTAAGATTAATTAAGAAAGACAATTAAGAAAGATACTTCCCCATACTTCAGACAATGCAATACATACTATGCATTGAAGGTAAAAGTGATCTATAAAAGATGAATGTGATCGTTGAGGGAGTAAGACGGTCATAATAACGATACCCCTAAAGTAAAGAAATAGCTAAATTCATGGACTTTTTATAGTTCCGATGGAAAAATAGCATAGTCGGCTAGTATTCATACTGGACGAGTTCATAGTTATCAAGACGGTGCTAAACGCGCCGTATGAGTTTTTTAGTAAATTAAACCCAAAATAAGAAATTTGAAGATACACCATCTTTACAGAAGATGGAGTAATCTGGGGGAGCATGGTATGTAGATACCTAAGGCTTGAATAGAAGTGGGATTACATATCCACTACAGTGTTTTAGAGCAACAAATTGCTTAATACATGTTGATGTTGTATGACATACTTAAAGAAGATGAATAAGTAAATAAGGATCTTATAATACAGGAGGCTATAGAACAATTGCCTTTTGGCAATGAAGAGTAACAATAGCCCCATATGAAAGAAGTGCCACGAGGCCCCAGAAGGTCTCAAAGAATAAGAAAATCAGATATTTCTGATGACTAAGAAGTAAAAGTTAAGAAAGAAATTCAAATAGAGAGTAATTCCACCTCATTTGAAGAAGCCATGAGTGGCGTTCACTCGTCTAAATGGCAGAAAGCAAAGAAAGATGAAATGAAATCGATAAATACCAATGATGTTTGGGACTTAGAAGAAAATCCTAATGGAGCCAAAATAGTAGGCTATAATGGGTCAACAAGACAAAGGTGACTCCAAAGGGAATATAGAAAGATATCCAAAGGGAATATGGAAAGCTATAAAGCGCCACTTGTGGTGAAATGATTTACATAAAGAGAAGGAATAGATTATAATGAGCATGTAAGGATTCTTTTAGAATCATAATGGTATTAGTGGCACATTACGATTTACAGTTACATCAGAAGGATGTAAAGACACATTCCTCAACGAGGATTTGTATGGAAAAGTTTACATGGCATAACTCAAAAGGTTTTGTCGTGGAAGGAAAAAAACGTAAAGGGATGTTGCCTAAAGAAATCCATTTATGGATTAAAGCAAGCTTCAAGAAAGTGGTTCTTGAAGTTTGACAGTACAATAAGAAAGTTTGGGTTTTAAAGAAAATGTAGAGGACAATTGTATTTATGCAAAGTTTAAACATGGGAAATTTATTTTCCTAATCCTGCATGTGGGTAGCACCTTACTCGCTAGTAGTGGCGTTAATCTACTGTTGGAGAAGAAGAAGTTCTTGTCCTCAAGTTTCAATGAGAATGGTCTTGGTAAAGCATCATTCGTTCCAGGAATTGGAACTTACCGAGATAAAAGGAAAATAGGTATTAGAACTATCTCAAGTGTATACTTAGAGAAGATTCTAAAGAAATAAAGTATATATGTGAATAAACCTGCGGCTGTTCCTATAGTCAAGGGTAATAGTTTTTGGAACTTTCAGTGTTCCAAGAATAAATGTGAGATCGATCAAATGGATGTCCTATATGCTTCAGCTGTTGGAAGCTTACTGAATGCTTATAAGCAAGAACTTACCCTTACACAGTTTATGTATCCGGGATGTTTTTGGCAGAAGTACAGTCCAGATATAGATCACTGGAATGGAGTTGAGAATGTTTTGCAATTGTGCAAAGATTTATAGGCCTCATGGTGAGTAAGAAAGAATAAGTACTCTCAAATAGTTGTGGGTATAAATGTTAAATTTTGGCGAGATATTTAGTGAAACCCACATAGTAGCTAACACTCGTAGTTGGAGTTTTATTGTGGAAAAGCTCCAAAGAAACAGTTGTGATGTAATCAAAGATGCATACCCATGGTATAGCTTGTTATGAGGCTTAAGGACAGGCGAAGTGGTTAAAAGAACTTACATCCAGAATTGATAATGGTATACAACAGCAATAACCATTTAAGTAGTTCGCTCCTATAACAACGGGTCAAGTGTGCTGCCAAACACATTGACGTTAAAGTTGTACGTTGTGAAGGAGAAAGTCCGGAATCATACTAAAAGTATTGAACATATAAGTAACAAGCAAGTGCTTGCGGATCCACGTACAAAAGGCTTACCACCCAGTGTGTTTGGAGAACATACAGTCGACATGGGTTTATGATATAGCCTATGATTTCCGGACAATAAAGGGCCCAAAGTTAAAGAATCTGTTTCAGAACAGAGATGTGTATTGTAGCTGTTAAGTCTATCGGCGATTGACCGTGACGATGAAGCATGCTCTATGCACTAATCTGTGATGGAACAAATAAAAGTGAAAAGGATTAAAGTCAAAGTTTAAAGTTAAAGTATGAGTTGAGATCAAGGGGGAGAATGTTGGTTTGATCTCCCAACCACAGTGGCCCAACGACCACTTGGGCCTTGACCTCGCGCCCTGATCGGGGGCGCTCAATCCATCTATGGCTGGTGGGCCCCCGTCACACTGCGCATTAAATAGAGGTGTGGTCGACGGCTCTCAGTACGAGGTTTGCCTGAGCCGTACGCCCCACCTAGAAACCCTACTCCGATCTAACAGAGGGGCGCAGCCAGTGACGGGAAGCACCGCCACGGCCACTGCACTGTGCCACCACGGTCTTCACTGCGTCGCTCTCTTCTCCGACCGTCGCTGCCTAGCGCAGAACTTCACCGATGAACTTGATGGCCAGATCCCCTACTCAATGGATGGTCAGTGCCTAACCCTAGCTCTTCCTCTCCCTCTATGTCCCTCTCTGTTCACACCATTACTACGAGAAACCCAATAAAACCCCACTGGATCCACTCCTAGATGGTCCCAAAGTATTTAACAAGACACTTTCTGAACCGGTAAGCTATAGCTGAAGACGCCACAAGTGCAAGTAAATTCAAGTGATGAGAAAAGCGAGCTCAAAAGTGAGTGCAGAACCAGTAGTATATATGGAGTAGACTATAGTCCTTGTATATGGATACATATGGTACTAGGAAAGCTCATATCTTTGCAAAGAAAAAAGAAAGATCATATCGTTTCACACTGAAAAAAAGGCCCCTGTTCGAATTAACAATATCGGCTAGGATCGGATGTAACAATACTCGTGCAGAAGAGAACGAGAAAAATATCTTTCCCCCCCTTTTTTTAAGAAAAGAAAAGAAGGGAGGATGAGCAAGTAAACTCGTTGGGAGAAGAGAAGGGTCAAAACCTCCCATCAATGGCTTGTCCCTCCCTTCTCCGCAGGATCTGCCTGCCAAAAGATCCAAAGATAAATACTCCAGAGTTGCCAGTGCCACACGAACGCACCAAGCCAAGAACCAGGGCATCAAACCATGCGGCTTGCCTTTTGTCTGAAGGCATCACGATTGGAAATACAGTGATTAATATAATTATAAATGATGACGAGGCTATGCATGCAACTGTGCACGCTTGGATTGGTTTCCCTTGATCTGCATGCATGTGTCACCGTTAATGATGATCAGTTAGGCAGAATGCAAGTGCGCCGTACAACCTTTTATAGAAAAGTTAAATGTCAGTGTAGATCCCGACTCCCTCCGTTTTTTACATATCCTATTATGTTTGTTCTAAGGTCAAACAATCCCAACTATACAAATCAATTTTAAAAAAAATCATGTAACTTCACAACATTTAAATTATATGAACATTTAAATTATATATATTATAAATATATTTTTCGATAATAAATTTAAAACATAAATCTTATGTTGTTAACAAATATAAAATTTAAAAATTAATGGTTAAGGATATAAATATTTAATTTCGAGCAAAAGGTAGTGCAACATGTAAAAAAAATAGAGGGAGTACGTGGTTGAGCTACCTTGCACAACGTTATCTACCTCTTGCTATTTTTTTCTTGGTCGATGGTCACATGTACAATAGTACAAGTACAAGGGCAAGGCCCACCTTACTATTATTGGTCAATGGTATGAACAAAATAGATTGAAGAACTTGAAATATGTAAGTTAGAAATGGTTTGTTCTATGACTAACTCCCACATGCGTGCCAATATCTTTGGAAGATTATTTATCTATATGAGAACTTTTATTCCCATATACAGGGGCAGACCTAGCATCAAGTCCAGTTGCTTCTTTTTCCTCCTCTCCACCTCTCTCTCTTGTCATCTTCTCCTCACTTCTTCCTCTCTAACCTTTTAATAGCACAAGAGCACCTGTGTAGATACTGAGTTTCGAAAAACAAACCCCACGGGGTCTGGATCCGCCGTTGTTCTCCAATGACCTTGAAAACAAAACAAGTACTTCATTCGTCCATGAATATTGAAAATATTTCCAAGGCTCTACATTTGTCCACAGACCAGGAGGGGCTTGCTGATTGACTAACTTTCATATGGACTGGGATGACCTTTATTTAAAAATGCTGAGGCGCCATCAGCCGATGCCTACAATCCGGATGGTTGATTGATGTACTGCCAATTGCAAATGAAGAATGACACACTGTGCATAAATAAAGAAAACAGTCGATGAATCAAATCCCACAATCATGGCCATCAGTCTGAGAAACAACAATAATCTGCCACCCATGCATGCTGGTGAGGTCTATAGGCGCTAGTGCATACGTCGTAGGGTACAACTAAACCACGCTGCCGATGACTACTGGCCCGGACTTATCTTATAATCCATCTTTTTTAGCTTGTTTTTTTTTTCAGTCGGAACAATATTTTTCTCTCACAATAAATCATCCGGAACAATATTTCGACTTTTTTTTTTCAGGAAAGCGAACGGAGCCTACAAGTCTATGCCGTCGTGGGAAGAGATTATATCAAAAAAATGGCACAAACAAACAGCACGTGAACCGGATAGAAATTTGTTGCAACTGCACGCAAACAGAATTTGTTGCAACGGTTAGTACATATGAGCAGTGAACGAGATTAGTACTCCCACCTTCTACAAAAGAATGCAATTATCATATTTCGAGAAGTCAAAGAGTTCAAACTTTGACTAAAATTATATGAAAAAATACTAACACCCATGAGATAAAATAAATACCGTTAGATTAGTTATAGAATATATTTTTATAATAAATTTATTTAGAGACATAAATATTAATACTATTTACTATAAATTTAGTTCAACTTGAGCTAGTTTGACTGGCACGGTTCCTATAATTGCATTATTTCGTAGACGGAGGGAGTAGCCCAATCAAACAAACGTGCCGGGAATGGAAATGTAACCAACACTGCCGTGGTACGTTAGTCTGTTGACGCATCACATCAGATCAAGTATTGAAGTGGCACTGGCAGGGCAGCTGCGTGACTGATGGCTGAATGGCTCCGGGAACCAGAACCATACTGGCACATTAGCAGCGATGGATGTGATCACTGCGTGATTGTTGCTGGTCCATGTAGTAGCATCAGTAATTGGCTTTACTCCACTGGTTGGAACTTGGATGGTGGCACATCCATCTCTCGTGATGGCGCCACTGGTGATCTTTGCTGGTTCAAAAACGTACGTTGCCACGTCCATTTCAGTATGGCCTTCTGGGGACGAGTTCTAGTCATGTGACAGTAACAGTCAAACGGTAACAACTCCAATGACCCTTAAACTAGAGAGACCAGAACAGATTTTGCAGCGTTGCAGATTTCGTCAGGAAGTCAGCTTTGGTTGTTGGCAGACACAGTCCAGAGCAGCTTCCGCAGCGCTACAGAGATTCTGTCAACGCAACGCAGCCCACCGTTCGAGACTCCCAGATGCCTGCACTGCAGGGTTCCCGTTTCTGTTCGTGCCGGCCCAAGCAGAGCAGAAGCAGCTGCAGCTGCAATATGCAGAATACCAAGCAGAACAATTGGACAGAACGAACCATGTATCCAGAAACAAGGGTTATATATATCATGCTGTGTGAAACCTCTCAGCCGTAAAATCGTTGGAACGATTCTTCTCTTCACTCGCACGGAATTTGGGTCCTTATTGGCGTAAATAAACAAGACAATGAGCAGGAGCCACGCATGGAAATTTGGGTCCTGTTGCTCCAACCGGTGAGGCAGCCGCAGCTGCAGCGGCGATGGATGGCCAGAACAACAAACACAACAATGCATCTGCAGCTAAATGATCATGAATCTACAGTGTCTTCAGAGACAGGGCGAGGCCCCTACATCTCGGAGCTCCTCATCTTCTCGCTCACGGTCGAGCCGAATTTTGGCCCACCCTTCCTGTATGACATGAGGTACTCCACCGGGTACCCCTTCAGCTTCTGAGGCATGATGCCGAGGTCTTCGAAGGTGAGAGCTGCAGAGGATGTATGGGAAATACTTGAGCAAGATGCATTGAGCAAAGCGAAACAAGATATTGCTCGGTTTGTAAGTGAGATCCTCACCATCTTCAGACACGAGGTTGTCTACAGCGAATGCATTGATCTGATCTAGGTTGAAAACTGGAAGGGGTTGGCAGGGGGAACGGCACTTTGTTGAGCAACATTTCCCTTGGGGAAGCAATAGCCTGAGAACCACAGAAGTCAATACAAGAGTCTACCTAATGCCCAGTTTTCTGGCCAGCATTTACTAGTAATTAAATTCATACCCTTGCAACAGGAAGAGGAACATTGACATATCGCGGCCATTCACGGATTGTTTCATACATCAGTTCAGCCTGTCATAATCAATCACGATCACATCTCCTTTTCCTTCACATATGCAAATTAAAATATATTCATCAGGGCAAGGTTGGAGTAACAGTTACCAGCTCATGGACAGTGTAAATCTCAGGGCCGCCAAGTTCATATATCTTTCCCATGCTAGTGCCGTCATCCTTGAGGGAGTTGACAATAGCAGCAGCAACATCGATTACATAAACAGGCTGAATCCTGCAAAACGAAACATTATGTAATTTAACTGCTGGCAAAGAACTTCTAGCATGCATAAAAGATCATTTCATGTCCTGAACTCATTTTCAGGTCAGGCATCAGGAGGAGAGTCAACAGGTAAGCTCAATTACTTTGTAGATCCACCACCAACAAGCGGGAGGAAACCCCAATTCTTTGCAAATTGTGCCCATCTGTTCAAAATTCGATCTTCTGTGCCAATCATGGTAGCAGGCCTCATGATTGTAGCCTGTCGATGGATATAAACAAAATTTTGGTTAAACTCATTGCTTAGAAAAGGGAAACTGGAGTACAATTTACTGATGGCTTTGGCCTTTGGATGGTCCTGAAACAATAATTATCATAGCCTGGTGAATTACTAAAGCTGAAAAAAAAATTATCACCTCAGGGAATTCTTTCAAGATTGATTGCTCTCCTGCAGCTTTTGTCCTCAACATTCTAGATTCAGAAGACGGTGATGCCCCTAGGCAAGAAACCTGGATAAATCTCATGATACCACCATGCTCCTTAGCAATCTGTGTAGAACAGAACATCCAGTTACTAGCCAGGCATCGCTGAAAGTCTTGTCACGAGTTGTATTCTCATATTGCAAACATAAGTAACATAAATGATAGGATTTTTTTTCCCAATTGTTTATGCAGCATAAACAGCTAGTGGCTTGATGATGAAATTATGTAATCAGGAAATTCCTCAGGGCAGTGGCTTGATGACGAAATTATGTAATCAGAAAATTCCTCAGGGCAAAAACTCATGCACAAGCAGTGGTTCTATTCTTATCAGAACCTGCCAATATAGCCCTAAACTAACAGACCAATGATGCAATGGCTCAGTGAGAGGAGAGACATGTTATTTACTTTATACTTTAAAAAGGAAGTAAAGCAACATCCTCTACACTGAACCAAGAAGCTAAGCCCTACAAGCATTTACAAAAAGAAAGACAAAAGTGAGATAGAAGAATTCATCTTAACCAAAAGGCCAGCTACAGTTACCCAATGTCAGACTAGAAAAGGCTAATATATCTTTGATTTGTCATGCCAGATCTGGGTGCAACCTAGCCTAAGCCAACTACACAGGTACAGTGAAAATCAACAGCCATGAATTACACGATCCTGTTAAGTGGCAACCTAAACTTGCAGTCATATGCAAGAGAACTGGGGAGATTGGTGATGATGTGACGTGCATAGGTGAGCCAGAGGCCCAGAGCCAGGGTCCCAGGGCTCAAGTTTTTTCACTATGGCTGGGCACCATCGAATCCTAATTTTAAATGGCCCTTGCAGAAATAGGTTACATACTTTGTTAGTCGCTGAATTCTCACTCTTGGTAGTAGGAGAATTCTTACTCTCATCGAGAGAGGATGACACTAGGAGTTGGGGCAATTTTCTTGTCTATTTCTCACACAAGCTCACACAAATGCCATACCAACCTGAGGGGTTGGGGTTACATATTTATAGCTGCTAGGCAGCCAAGCATATGCCAAGATGCTAGTCTAAGATGCTAATATGCTGTCCTAATATGCTGTCCTCTAAGATGCTGTCCTAGATGCTAGTCCTAGATGCTAAGATGCTAGTCAAGGGTGCTGTGCTGTCCTTGGCACTTGGCAGCAACAGCAGTCCCCTCCTTGTGGCAGCAGTACAGCCAACAGCCCCACAAAGCAGCATAGAGACTTATCCATCATTCTCCTCCTAAGTCTTGTGCGTCGTCTTGTGGGGGAGTTGAACCATCCCGGTCCTGGAGCAGAGCTCAAGGAACTTGATCCTCCCAAGGGGCTTGGTGAGCAGGTCCGCAAGCTGATCCTTGGTGTTGATGTAGCTCGCCTTGATGCTCCCTTCCTCCAAACAGCCTCGGATGAAGTGGTACCTCACCCGGATGTGCTTGCTGCGTTCGTGGAACACGGGGTTCTTCGCCAGGGCTAGAGCGGACTTGCTGTCCACCCTGAGCTCCACCGCTCTAGTGTCTCTGCCGAGGAGATCACCAAGCAGTCGAGCGAGCCAGAGCGCCTGAGTCGAAGCGGTGGAGGCCGCTATGTACTCGGCCTCGCAGCTGGACAGGGCCACCACCTGTTGCTTGACCGACTGCCAGCTAATGAGGCACTTGCCGAGGAAGAAGAGGATCCCGCTCGTGCTCTTGCTGGTGTCGATGTCGCCGGCGTGGTCGCTGTCGCTGTACCCGACGAAGTGTGCCGCCCCAGGGCACCTCGGGTAGTAGAGGCCGTGGTCGAGAGTCCCCGCAACGTAGCGGATGATCCTCTTCACAGCCTGCTGGTGCTCCGTCGTCGGTCGCTGCATGAACCGACTAACGTAGCCGACGGAGAATGCCAAGTCCGGCCGTGTGTGGGCGAGGTAGCGAAGGCTCCCCACAAGACGCCGGTACTGCGTAGCGTCCACCTCCTCCGTCGTGCTGTCGCAGCTCAGCTTCAGCCTCTCCTCCATCGGAGTGAGAGCTGGGTTGCAGTCGGTGAGCCCAGCTAGCTCAACGACGCGCTTGGCGTAGGCGGTCTGTCGAAGCGTGATCCCAGAGTCATCCTGGTGTACCTCGATTCCCAGGTAGAAGGAGAGAGGCCCCAGGTCACTCATCTGGAAGGTGGCCTTCATCTCTTCCTTGAATGCCGCCACCTCCGCATCCTTGGTGCCGGTGATCACCAAGTCGTCGACGTAGACACCCACCAGCAGGGCATTACCTCCATTGCCTCGTCGGTAGATGGCCGCCTCGTGCGGGCTTTGCTCGAAGCCCATCCCCTTTAGCGTGGAATCCAGCTTGGCATTCCACGCCCTCGGTGCCTGCCGCAAGCCATAGAGGGCCTTGCGCAGGCGGAGCACCTTGCCCTCCTTGCCGGGGATCGCAAATCCCGGCGGCTGGTGCACGTAGACCTCCTCCTTCAAGTCGCCGTTAAGGAACGCCGACTTGACGTCCATGTGGTGAACACGCCAGCCCTCCTGGGCAGCTAGCGCAAGGAGGAGTCGCACGGACTCCATCCGTGCCACGGGAGCAAAGGCGTCGTCGAAGTCGACCCCCTCCTGCTGCACGAAACCTCGTGCCACCAAGCGAGCCTTGTGCTTGACGATGGCACCGGCTTCATCCCTCTTCAGCTTGTACACCCACTTAAGGGTGATCGTGCGATGACCACGAGGAAGGTCAGCAAGCTCCCAGGTGCGGTTCTTCTCAACCGCATCCATCTCCAACTGCATCGCGGCGCACCATGCCGCGTGTCTCTCGGCCTCTGCGAACGACCGAGGCTCGCCGTCGTCACACGCAAGGTGCAACTGCGCCTCCAGGTCCTCCAGGTCGTGAGGCACCAGTCCCGGCACCGGCTGGTCGCCGAGAAGGTTCTCCACCGTACGGTACCGCAACGGCTCATCGTCGTGGTGCGCGTCGACGCGCTCCTCGTCGTGAGAGAGCGGAGTAGCGAGCTCAACCGGGCCGTGCTCGACACGAGCTGGTGGTGGAGTAGACGTGCCCGGAGTGGTGCCTGTCGGTGCTGGAGTGCGTGGCGTTGCCGGCTGTGGTGGAGCCGGCGAAGAGCTCATCGCAGCCGAGGTCCTGGCTGGAGAGCGTGGTGCTGTCGGAGTAGCAGGTGCCGGGGTCGGTGGAGGCTCGGAGACTGGGGTAGACGCGCTCGCCGAAGAAGAACTGCCTACTCCCCCAGCTCCCTCGAAGTGGACGTACTCGACAGTGAAGTCGTCGTACGTCGGAGCTGAGCCGTCGTCCACTGCCTTGTCCCACGCCCATCCTCGCCCTTCGTCGAACACAACGTCGCGCGCCGTGCGCACACGCTGTGTCTTCGGGTCGAGGATGCGGTAGGCCTTCGAGCCCTCCGCGTAGCCGATGAACACTCCCGGAGTGCTCCTGTCGTCGAGCTTGCTGATGTGGCCAAGCTCCTTGGCGAATGCGAGGCAGCCGAAGACCCGCAAGTGGGAGACCGCCGGCTTGCGCCCATGCCAAGCCTCGTACGGCGTCCTGCCGTCGAGCGCCTTGGTAGGCGAGCGGTTGAGGATGTAGACGGCCGTCACCACCGCCTCTCCCCAGAAGATAGCCGGCATCCCCCTCTGCTTGAGGAGAGCCCGAGCCATCCCCACAACCGTCTGGTTGCGCCGCTCGACGACGCCGTTCTGCTGCGGGCTGTACGGCGCGGAGTAGTGGCGCTGAATGCCCTCGTCAGCGTAGTACGACGCGAATTCAGCCGCCGTGAATTCGCCGCCGTTGTCGGTGCGCAGCACGCGCAGCTTGCGGCCGCACTCCGCCTCCGCAGCAGCCTGCGCGCGTCTGATGGCGTCCGCAGCCTCTCCCTTGCTGCCGAGGACCATCACCCACATGTAGCGGGAGAGGTCGTCGACGAGCAGCAGGAAGTAGCGTCGTCCTCCCGGTGTGGCCGGTGTCACCGGGCCACACAAGTCCCCGTGCACGAGCTCGAGCCTCTCCTTGGCTCGAAAGCTCGCCCGCTGGGGAAAGGGGAGTCGCCTCTGCTTCGTCAACACGCAGACGTCGCAGAGCTGCTCCACATGGTTGAGGCACGGCAGGCCTCGCACCATCTCCGTGGCACTGAGCCGCTTCAGGGCCTCAAAGTGAAGGTGCCCGAAACGCTCGTGCCACTGCCACGCCTCGTCGTCCCGACGAGCAGCGAGACAGAGGGGTTGTGCCACCTGCACGTTAAGGACGTAGAGTCGATTTGCGCTTCTGGATACCTTGGCAAGAAGGCGACGGCGACGATCCCAAATCCTCATGACTCCGTCCTCAACCACCACGCGCGAACCGTTCTCATCCAGCTGTCCCAAGCTGATGATGGAGTTCCTCAACGCGGGGATGTAGTAGACTCCGGTGAGCAGCCTGTGCTCACCAGACACGGCGGTGAAGATGATGGAGCCGACGCCCTTGATCTCTACGCCGGAGGCATCCCCAAACTTGACGGAGCCTCGGACGCTAGAGTCAAGCTCGGTGAAGAACTCCCGTCGACCGGTCATGTGATGGGTGGCGCCGATGTCGAGGCACCACCCGTCAGTCTTGTCGTTGCCGGAGCTGTCGCCGAGGAGGGCGTGTGCTTTTGGCTCGTCAAGGTGGAGGAGAGCCGCTGCGGCCGGTGCCGCTGGAGGTAGCTCGATGCTGGCATGTGCCATGAACAGAGCCGGCTCCTCCTCCGCCTGTGCGACGTGGGCCTGGCCGCGTCGTGGCTGTCGACAGTCCTTGGCCCAATGGCCAAGCTGGCCGCAGTTGCGGCAGGTGTCGTCTCGTGCTGGCTTGTGCCTGCCGGCGGCGCCGCCCTGGGCGCCTCCGCGGGCATCACCCTCGGCACGTCCTCGCGCCCCGGCCTGGGCGTCTCTGCGCGCCTTGCGCGGCTTGCCACGCTTGCGGCCGCCTGTCGCGGAAGAAGGCTCCCCCTTCCTCCGGTCACCTTGGCTGGCAAGCCACTGCTCCCGAGTGAGAAGGAGCTTCCCGCCAGTGGTGATGGGCCCCGAGAGGGACTGTGGCTCATCGCTGTCGACGACCTTGAGGCGACCTATCGCCTCCTCGATCGACATCGTGGAGAGATCCAGCAGAGACTCGATCGAGCGAGCCATCTGCTTGTACTTCTCGGGGACGCAGCGGAAGAGCTTTTCGACAGCTCTCTCCTCGCCGTAGGTGTCGTCGCCGAACTGCACCATCTTCTGCAACAGAGTATTGAGACGGAGAGCAAAGTCATCAACGTCCTCACCTGGCTTGAAGGCCAGGTTCTCCCACTCCTTGCGAAGTGCCTGCAGTGTGGACTTGCGGGCGCGGTCGCTGCCGATGCGTGCCGCAGCGATGGCGTCCCAAGCCTCCTTGGCAGTCCGCTTGCTGGTAAGCGAGAACTGCATCTCGGGCGGGACTGCAGCGATGAGAGCATCCAGCGCCCGTCGATCTAGGTCGTAGTCGACGTCGCCATACCGGACTGCCTCCCACATGTGCCGCACCTGGAGCTTTACCCTCATCACCGCAGCCCACTCGACGTAGTTGGTCTTGGTGAGGGTAGGCCACCCACCGCCGGGACCGACGTCCCTGACAACAGCCTGGAGCCCGTGGTAACCACGGTACCGATCCGGGGAGAGAGAGCCACGCTGCCTGTGAAGGCCGCGCTCTCCATCGACCCGTCGGTACCGATCCGGGGAGAGAGAGCCACGCTGCCTGTGAAGGCCGCGCTCTCCATCGACCTGTCCGCCACCGTTGCCGTGCGCGCCTCCTCCAGGAGCGCCACCGGCGCGTCCGCGCCTGTCTGGGCTGCCGCCGCGCTCATGGGCGTGCGCGGCTGGCCCAGGAGCGCCACCGCCGTGCGCGCCTCCTCCAGGAGCGCCGCCAGCGCGTCCACGCCTGTCTGGGCTGCCGCCACGCTCGTGGATGTGCGCGGCTGTCCACTGCGCCGCCCGCGCTCGCGCTGCCTCCCTCTCTAGCAGCTCGAGGTCCGCGTCGGCGGTGTCGTCAGCGGAAATGGAGCTGCCGATGCTGCCGCGCAGAGCCTCGACCTCCGCCGCCGCCGCACGCGCTGCATTCGCCGCCGCCGCTGCTTCCGCCTCCGCTCTGGCTGCTGCCAGCTCCGCCGCTGCTAGCCTCGACGCCCTTGCCGCCGCTCGCTCGCGTTCCTCTGCCGCGGCAAGTTCGGCCTCCTGCCGACGCCGCGTGCTCGAGGCGACCGAGCGCTGAGACTGCCCTGCGGACATGACGCGCTACCGGGGGGCTGCTGCGTGGGGAGAGGGTTGCTTCAGACGAGCTGGGAGAGGAGTGAACAGGAGCGGCCGGAGGAGCTGCTGCTGCCAACAGATGGGGCTGTTGTGGGGCTGGGAGAGAAGATGAGCAAGAGATGCTCAGGCTACAGGATAATACGGCTCTGATACCAGTTGTTAGTCGCTGAATTCTCACTCTTGGTAGTAGGAGAATTCTTACTCTCATCGAGAGAGGATGACACTAGGAGTTGGGGCAATTTTCTTGTCTATTTCTCACACAAGCTCACACAAATGCCATACCAACCTGAGGGGTTGGGGTTACATATTTATAGCTGCTAGGCAGCCAAGCATATGCCAAGATGCTAGTCTAAGATGCTAATATGCTGTCCTAATATGCTGTCCTCTAAGATGCTGTCCTAGATGCTAGTCCTAGATGCTAAGATGCTAGTCAAGGGTGCTGTGCTGTCCTTGGCACTTGGCAGCAACAGCAGTCCCCTCCTTGTGGCAGCAGTACAGCCAACAGCCCCACAAAGCAGCATAGAGACTTATCCATCATACTTTCCCTTTCCAGAAAAAAGGCCAACATATTTAGATAGAAGATCTGAAACAGAAAGTAAACTCCGCCTATGGTGGGGCGCTTTTGGTGTCCCAGCATAGCAGGTCCCAAGCCCTGGTAAAGGAGGAGGGTTGTGTTAGGCGTGGCGAGCCAATGTAAAAACTTAGCCACTTAAATGGAGATGAAACCCGAAACATGTACAGCAATGTTGTGACTAGAGTTCGAACAAGTGATGGAGACACGGATGACTTCCCGATTAGGATAGGACTACATCAAGGGTCAGCTTTGAGCCCTTATTTGTTTGCTTTAGTGATGGATGAGGTCACAAGGGACATACAAGGGAACATCCCTTGGTGTATGCTTTTCGCGGACGATGTAGTACTAGTTGATGAAAGCCGGACAGGAGTGAATCAGAAACTGGAGTTATGGCGGGAGACTTTGGAGTCCAAAGGTTTTAGACTTAGTAGAACTAAAACTGAGTATATGAGATGTGACTTCGGCACTACTACTCGGGAGGAGGAAGATGTTAGTTTGGAAGGTCAAGTAGTGCCTAGGAAGGATACCTTTCGATATTTAGGATCAATGCTACAGAGGGACGGGGATATTGATGAAGATGTTAGCCATAGAATCAAAGCAGGGTGGATGAAGTGGCGGCAAGCGTCTGGTGTCCTATGTGACAAAAGGGTACCACAGAAGCTAAAAGGCAAGTTTTATAGGACGGCGATTAGACCTGCTATGTTGTATGGTGCAGAATGTTGGCCTACGAAAAGACGACATATTCAACAGCTAAGTGTCACGGAAATGCGTATGTTGCGTTGGATTTGCGGTCATACAAGAAGGGATCGAGTTCGGAACGATGATATACGTGAGAGATTAGGGGTAGCGCCAATTGAAGAAAAGCTTGTCCAACACCGGTTGAGATGGTTTGGACATGTACAACGGAGACCTCCAGATGCACCGGTGCGTAGTGGAATCCTAAGTCAGGATAGTAACGTGAAGAGAGGCAGAGGAAGACCGAAGTTGACTTGGGTAGAGGCAATAAAAGGAGACTTGAAAGGATGGAATATACCCAAAGACTTAGCCTTAGATAGGAGTGCTTGGAAGACAGCTATTCACGTGCCTGAACCTTGATTGCTTCTGTTGGGTTTCAACTCTAGGCTACCCCAACTTGTTTGGGACTTAAAGGCTTTGTTGTTGTTGTTGTTGTTGTTGTATCTAAAACAGAAAGTAAAATGGACAGGGCATACCGTTGCAAGTTGTTCAGCCATATGGTGGTTTACTTCTTCAAAGCTGTAGTTCCTTGTTTCATACTCTCGTCCTGTTGAAACGGAGTTAACAAAGTCAAAATAAGATGTGATCATGAAAAGCTGAATACAATATATGTACCAAGTTAAACACACCTATGAGGTTAATAACCACATTTGACTTGGCCATAACAGCCTTAATTGAATCAACATCTCTTGGATGGTATTTCATCGGCACAATCTGCCAGAAGTCAAAAGGATGAATAAATAAAAAAAGGATTTAATTGCTAAACACACTAATCTACTTGTTTACTGTTTTACCTGACCCAAGTCACCCATAATCTTCAGGTGGCGATGAGAATCCTCACAACCTCTGAATGGGACAAGCACTTGAGATCCCATCTTGGCTGCACAACAATTAACGTTTGAGTAACCCTTCTATTCATAAATTCAATTTATATAGCATCATAGTCTCACCAAGTTGTTGCACAAGATAGCGCCCAAGAAACCCAGTAGCTCCAAATACCGTGGCTACAATTCCACTATTAAAGCAAAAAAAAAAGTTCATTATAAACCAAGGTAAGGTACATGATTAAGACAGCTATAAACTATGACTGGAAATTTCTAGTGTTTGCATACAGATATGGGAGATGCGATGATGGAGCTATCATGCTGGACCAAGAAATATAAGCACATCACACATATGCACTCTAACCTAAATAGCTAATTTCATGTTTTGAGTTTTGAAGGCACAGTGCAAGAGATGAACGGTACTGTAGCATTGCAAAATAAGAAAAGCGGCTCAGGCTACGTTGCAACGGTTTAGATTCCATGCAAAACCAAACCAAGCAACGCCATCCACTAAAATATGTCACAACTTCAAAAGGCACAAGGATTAATGCATCATCTACATGGTTAAACTGATTAACATGAGCAAACCAATATGCATCACGAATTAACACAAGTATCCACCTGCCTGTAACTCACAAAGCTACAAAAGCCTAACAATTGCAAAGAAAACATCAACCAGAAAGAGCTTACTAGCAATACTAGTAATAAGATTACTGAAGGTTTTCATATATCACCACACACTCTTGCAACGGTAACCGTGAGTGGAACTGTAACTCAGAAATTTCCAGGCTACAGAATTCTAGGGTCCTCACTATATTTCAGATCAGGCAAAGTTAATGGTACGAACATTTCAAACAATAGCTACCACACCAAGCAATCAACTAACTCAATCTGGTGCATGCATTGCCAAGTGTGATTCTATGAACTGCATGATCTGATGAACTGAGCATCACAAAGGTCATGACAAGGCTGACTAGGCACTCCATCTATGTTTGGCAGTTGAAATAGATCACAAATTCACAACACTAGCTCAATCTCACCCAGAGGGCTAACCAGGTACAAGCCGTCGCAACACTTATGGCCGCTTAATTCAGGAGCAATCAACTGGAAGGAAACGGAGTCCAAGTGTTCACCTCACAGAAGACCTCCCTCCGGTGCCCTTGTGGACGAGATGCCCGGACCCCTTGACCGCCGGCGCCCTCGCGGACGACATGTACCTCGCGCCATCCGCTCCACACAACCCTGAAAGGCAACTGGCTCTGAGATCTATCTATCCGGGAGGGGCAACGCGTGCGGAGGAGGGAAATGGTAGCTACCTTGGGGAGCGAGCCCAGGCTGGGAGGCGGATCTGAAGGCGGCGATGGCGGTCGAGGTGGAAGGGGAGAGGTGGTGGTCGAGGAGGTGACGCCTCCACGCCGCCGCCTGCATCGTCGCTGTCCTTGTCGCCGGTGTACGGTGGTGGTAGTCGGAGGAGGAGGAGGCGACGAGCGGGGCCAAGTGGTGGTGGCGATGACGACGACGACGGCGAGAGAGAGAGAAAGGAATGGTAGGGTTGGAGGCCTTGGGGGCGTCCGGATCTGCCAATCCGTGGGCCGTGGCCCAACTCAGTCCCACGCGTTACTAGGCCTAGGCCCACTTCCAGCCGTTACAGCGCGGCCAATACGGACCGCTGGGTGAGCTGGCGGACGGCCCAGCCTCCCAGACGACGTGGGCTGGGCTTCTGCGTTGTTTAGGTACAGCTGCAGGCAGCAGCCGATCCGGGTTGGTTGCCTCGTCGCCTCGTCGGTTTCCTTCCCCTCCGGCGAGCTCCACGGCGGCGCCGACGACGGGATGGACGCGCAGCCTAACTGGAGAGCTGGGGCGGCGGCGTCTAGGCTCTCTTACACAACGCCACCATCGCCGTGTGCGCCTTTAACCTCCTCGTTGCGGCCCTCCTCCTCCACAACTACTTCTCGTCCTGGACGCGCATCGCCGGCGGCGACAGGCTCGATTCCGGTACGGTTCCGTGACCTCGTGTTCACCCTAAATTTCTGATTTTGGTTTGGATGTTTGGATTGAGAGGTGTGCTCGGTTTGGTCCCGATTTAGTAGTACGGTTCACTGGCTAGCGAACTAAATCTAGGAAAGTTCCGGGATTTTCTCCAATTATTAAACGTGGGTTGCGAGCAAAGTTCAGCTAGGCGCTAGGTGGAATCTAGGCGCTAACCCATTGCCTAGCGCCTAGTCGGGAGTACTCGGTCCTAGGCGCTCCTAGGCGTTTTGGCAATATAGCCATAAATTATATATATATATATATATATATATATATATATATATATATATATATATATATATATATATATATATATATATATATATATAGAACATCTACTCTATAACTGGCTACAAAATAACATATTTTGTAGCCACCTTGAGTTAATATAATTACTATGTTAATTTATGAGATTATAGTAACTCCTTACTAAGTGGTTTACTATAACGTTATGGTAAATATCCCTATGTGTTATAGTAACCCAACTATAGTAAATATATATTGACATTATCGTAAATTAGTATATAAAATTATGGTAAATGGAGGTGGCTACAGAATAACTTATTCTGTAGCTGGCTACTGAATAGCCTCTCCCTATATATATATATATATATATATATATATATATATATATTAGTTAGTAAGTTAGTCAATAGACAGCTAGCTATTCAAAAAAAAAAAACACTAAGTTGTGACTTAACAGGATGATTTCAGCAGCCTCCCATCCATGAGCACACCATTTCAGCGGCTGGTAATTACAATACAAGTGGATAGGACAGTAATACAAGTGCACAACACCAGGGGCGGATCTGCAGCCCAGGCCTCTAGGGCCCAGGCCCTAGTCGTTGGGCCATCAACACCACATACCCCATGTAATTTCAGCCCAATAATGAAGGCCCAGGCAACAGCAAACCTAACCCTCCGCCTCTGCTCCTATCCGCCTCCCTCCGTCCCTCGCACGAGCGTGCGCTCGCAGCCGCACCTGCGCCGCCGCACGGGAGGAGGCGAGGAGCCTGCCAGTCGCCTGTCGGCGCCACCTAGCCGAACAGCGCTGCGCCGCACGCCATTCCGCGGTGCACCAAGCCCTCCCGCCGCGCCGCTGCCCAGGCGCCCATCCCATCCTGGCCCCGGCATCCCGCAGGCGCAGGGTGCGGGCCACACCACCGCAGAGCGCCGCGCCGGCCGTCCCTGCCCTCCAGGCTCCAGCTCCAGCTGGCTCGAGCCCGGCGCCGGCGGCCCCTGCCCTCCAACAGTCCAGCTCCAGGCCCCTTTGGCCGCCCTCTGCGCCGCCTAGCGCCGCGATGCGCGACTATGCCCCTAGTCGCGGCGACGGGCTTCGCCCAGCGACTAGGCGCGTGTAGTCGCCGCCTAGCCTAACTTTGGTTGCGAGCTTGTGATTATAGCTCGGCATAGGACATGTTGATGTCGATCCATATTTGCAAATCTGAGCACCTGGGAGAGTGATGTGATCCCTCCTTTATCCATCCTGAGTTCCAAATGAGTTCTAAGATTGTGCATTTGTGCTTGCTCCAAAAATGCCTATGCTAGGGTTACCCATTATCCTCTGTCAGCATTCTCAGTGCCCAACTGTTAGATCCTTGATGGACTTAAGCCGTTTTGGTGCTTCGTTAGAAAATTCTGCTCACAACTCACATTGTGACTGTGCATCTCGCTTCTATTATTAGATAACTAAATTCAGCTTAAGTACTGGGTCCTACTATTGTGCAGCTCAGCTTTGGTATATATGGGAATCTGAGGAGTTGCGTCGTGCTATGGAGCCTGTGGATTTGATCCGAAGAGTATGTTTCCATGCACTTTGTTTATAGTGAGTGATTTGAGAAAGAAATGGGGATACACACCATGTTGCTGCATGGAAGACCTTATTTTTGAGAATTCTCGTTGATCGTTACATAGGTGAAGGAAATAGAGCAAGAAGCTTATTGTGAGCATGGCATGGCGACAGATGAAGATCCTAAACAGACTGCTGCCGTTGATTTATCAAAACGGCTGAAGGATTTAAGGGCGGGGAATGATGGCAGTAGCCAAAAAGGTTTTCTTCAACCCACTGCTCAGTCTTTTACTAGTTGCAAATTTCGGAGAAAACATAATTTGGATCATTTTATTTGTCTTTTGCAATATGTGTGGTAGGATTTGATAAACATGGTCCATTCCTTAGAATAACCAGGGATAATTTGAACCGTTGTGCTTTCATGCATGGTTAATGCATCACAATCTTTAAAATGATGTCATACTACTATAATTTGTATCCCACAACTTTTAAATGATGTCATGCTAACTCTATTTGATCTACACAGTATTCTCTCTTTTCAAAATAATTTGTCTTGTTATATCTCACTGGGTTGACAAAAAAAAATGGAGTTTCTTTTCTTTTTGTATCTAGAATTATTTACAACTCAGAGATGCATAGCATGGCAGTTCTAACCAACTGCCCTTTGTTGTCTTGTGTAAGAATATCCTCCCAGAAAGAGAAGACCAGTTGTAGGTGGAAACTGAATCAATTGAATTGAACGTATAATGGTACAGTTAGACTTTACATACATATAAAGACAAAATGATGAGCATTGAAGTCAGCATATGTGGGAAATAAACTTTGTTTCCAGTGTATGCACCGCAGTTAGCAACTTGCTGTTCTGTAATAGAGTGCTTTCCAAGTGGTGGTACTGCTTTGCTAGAGCAGCTTGGCAGCCTTCTCCCCTTTACCCTTGTGAACCTGCTGAACTGATGATATTTTGTGAACATCTCCAGCTCTTGAAGAATGGCGTAAACGGAAGATGGAGCGTGCAAGGCAGCGAGAGATCGAAAAGAATGGGACTTCTAGTGCGAAAACTAAATGAAGTGAGAAGTATTATACAGCACAAGGGGTTTTGTTTTCATGTGCCTTGTGCTGCTGCATCATGCATTCAACTTAAATATGTCAATCGTAGGCGAGTGGAGCTGTGATAACCGATGTTTTATCACTGGCAGCGATGTTCTTGTATAAATGTGAAGTTTTAGTAGTATATGTGATTGTCCATGTTGTTGCGTTTTAACTGTCATGTATCAGTATCAGTTTATTTGTTCATGAAACCATAAATACTGGATGTATTCGGTGAAGTTCTAACTGAAAGAATATACTCCCTGATATTTGGGAGTTGACACTTGACAGTACCTAAGGGCAAGAGTTCTCACTGATCATTGCATAGGTGAAGGGAATTGTCGTTGATCATTGCATAGGTGAAGGAAATTGAGCAAGCTTATAGCGAGCATGGCTGACGAAAGACGAAGATCCTAAACAAACTGCTGCTGTTGATTTATCATCAAAACGGCTGAAAGAGTTAAGGGCAGGGAACGATGGCAGTAGCCAATAGGTTTTATTCAACCCACTGCTCAGTCTCTCACTTGTTGCAAAATTCTCTCATTTGTTGCAAAATTCGGAGAAAGATAGGAAGCCCTGTTCGTTTGAACTTATCAGCCAGAATCTACAGTATTTTTCTCTCACAACAAAATAGCTTTAGCCGGCTTATGTATCAGCCGAACAGAGCCTGGATCATTTTATTTGTCTTCTGCAATATCTGTGATAGGTTTTGATAAACATGGTTCATTCCCATGGGTTAAAGCATCAGAATGTTTAAAATGATGTTGCACCACTATCAATTTGTTCCCACAATCTTTAAATGACCAGATCAGACATGGATGATCTGCCTAACTGTATTGGGGCTGTATTGATGATCTGCCGGAGATATGCTCTCTGAGGAGGCAGCAGTAGCTCAGGTAGACTGGGGTGTATGGTTGACTGGTTTGCGATCTGAACGTTCGAACGAAACGCGGACACATCACAAGCGTGCGCACCCCCCCCCCCCCCCCCCCCCCCCCCACCCCCCCCCCCCACACACACACACCTGACCTGACACCTCTGCTGATTCCCCGCTCTCTCGGTGGGGTGGGGTCGCCGTGGTCGTCGACGACGACAGTTCCACCACGGCACCACTTGTCCGGGGCGGGCGCTGTGCCTGCCTCCGCGCCGCGTCCATGCGCTAGTCGCGCATTCGCGGTGCACGCGGGAGTGCGCGCGCCCCCCCGCACTCGTGGCCGCGCGCGAGCCACCCCCCTTCCGCCTTCCGCTGAGTGGCCTGCTGCCTCCGCCTGCCACCACCCATTGACCGACCCGCCCCCCGCCCCAATTCCTCCTCTCTCCGAACAACCACCAACTTCACGTTTGTCAGTCAGTCTCGCATCGCATCCCCCGCCGCCTGCCCGCTCCACGCTTGCCACGCCGGCCTCGCTCGCTTCTCCAGAGACGCGGCGCGCGGCGGTTGCGGCAGCTGCGGGCTGACTCCAGCCGTGATGGAGGCCGCGGCGGCGGCGCCGCATCTCCTGCACTGCGGCGGCTTCGGCCGCGTCGCGCACCTCCCGGCGCTCCCCGGCCGCCGCCACCGCCACCGACGAGGACAGTTCCCACGCATCCGCGCCGTCGCCACGGAGCCCAAGCCGTCCACCTCCACCTCCTCCTCCTCTCGCGGCAGGACCAGGACCCGTAATGACCTCTCCGACACCGTAAGTTCCAACCCTTCGGTGTGGTCCGATGCTCTCGTCCGTGCTGAGATGTTTGCCTGTCTGTTTGTCTGAATGGGCGTCTGAATGACGCAGAGGTTCGGAGATGTGTCCAAGGAGATCCAGCGCGTGCGCAAGCAGATGGAGCAGGACGAGCAGCTCGCCACGCTCATGCGCGGCCTCCGCGGTCAGAACCTCCGCGACGAGCAGTTTGCTGACGACAATGTCCGACTCCGCCTCGTCGAGGTCAACCTCCTTGATCCCACTTCCGTTAACCTTTCACCCAGCGTGCTCTCTTCTTCTATAACCAGTTACCAATTACAGAACATCAGAATCACTTCCACCACACAACTCCACAACATTAATTAACGTACTCCGTATGTATAGGTTGTTACTGAATTCCCTTGTTTTTCTTCCTTCCCTGGTTCAAGGTAGAATCCGCGGACAACAACGAGGGGCTGCCTCTTGTGTATAGCCCTGAAATCATATCAGCCTACTGGGGCAAGCGTCCGAGGGCCGTCGCTACTCGAGTTGTGCAGCTGCTGTCTGTTGCCGGTGGTTTCATCTCCCACCTCATATCCGACCTTATTAACAAGAAACTCAAGGAGGTACCTATCGTATTCCTTCCTGCAGCTGTGTTGCCTTCCCTAAACCCATGTAAAATGTGCTTGTTGATCGCTGTGTCTTAATTCTATTGCTGTCACATGTTCATCAATCAATAGAATGAAGTGGCCCGCGCAATTGAACTGAGAGAAATCGTGACGTCTCTGGGTCCTGCTTACATCAAGCTTGGACAAGCGCTAAGTATCCGTCCAGATATTCTGTCCCCTGCAGCGATGACTGAGTTGCAGAAATTATGTGATAAGGTAACATTGCCTCAATAGTTCTTTTATTATGCTTTTCCCTTGCTACTGCATATATATAACACATACCTACTTGCAACGTCAAGGTTCCTTCATTCCCAGATGATATAGCAATGGCTCTTCTGGAAGAAGAGCTTGGTCAGCCTTGGCAAGCAATCTACTCTGAGTTATCGCCCTCCCCCATCGCTGCAGGTATTATACTAGATAACTATGCACTCTCTGCTTTTCACGCTAATCGTATTCCTTGACTATACTTATCCTATGCATCGTACTGCAGCATCTCTGGGACAGGTTTATAAGGGCCGCTTGAAAGAAACAGGAGAACTAGTGGCTGTCAAAGTGCAGAGGCCATTTGTACTTGAGACTGTCACCATCGATTTATTCATCATTAGAAACTTGGGTTTGGTGCTCAGGAGATTTCCGCCGGTATTTTCATCTACTTGGGAAGAATTGGCAGAGACATACCTTTGTTAATTTGAATTGAAACATTGCTGAATACTGTTAGGTATCCGTCGATGTTGTTGGTCTGGTAGATGAGTGGGCTGCTCGATTTTTTGAAGAACTTGATTATGTAAATGAAGGGGAAAATGGCACCTACTTTGCTGAAGTGATGAAAGAAGATCTTCCACAGGTAATTGCTTTGGTAGTCATATATTTACCCTGTGGAAATGGGAAGTTATGTAACAGGATGTTTATAGCATCTATATTCTATACTGTTACGGGGTAAAACATTTCAATGTTAGTTTCACTGTCAAAATTCACTTGTGAATTATTTGAAAAATCTTCCAGGTTGTTGTACCAAAGACTTACCATAAATACACATCTAGAAAAGTTCTTACCACACAATGGATAGAGGGAGAGAAGTTGTCACAGAGCACAGAGGACGATGTTGGATCATTGGTCAGTGTAGGAGTCATTTGCTATCTGAAACAGGTTAGTTTCAAAAGCATTTTCTGTACATCGTATAAATACTATACACATCTTATATGATCGAACATATGCATGAACTCACTTGCTGAAGGTAAGGAATAATGTTCTTCAATCTTCACCATCTTATCCATACTCCATAGTATTCCCATCTTACATGATTGAAGATATGCATGCACTCTAGTCACCTTTTTTAAAGAAAGTATCTTCATGTTATATTTATTATTCTTTGCAGTTGCTTGATACTGGGTTCTTCCACGCCGATCCACATCCAGGCAATATGATAAGAACACCTGATGGAAAGCTGGCTATTCTTGATTTTGGTAGGTCATCTAGTTTGAAAATCCACAAATAACTCTCTTGTCCAACTATGATATTTTGTGTTGCTTCTCATAAAATTATATACAAACATTATACATTATACAGATATTTTTATGGCACAGATGACTGCTTTACTATTACTTCAATGACACAACAACATTCGTTTAAGAAATTTCTTTCACTCTGCATTACTAACTAGTAGTAACTACAGCAGTGCATACTAGTACTAGATTAAATCATGAAAAGTGCAGACCTTTTCAGTAGCATCTAATAGCCTGTTTGTATTGCTTTTAGCAAGAATTCTGCTGACTTTCAAAAGAAAATTAATGTGTCCTTAGATTTTCGATCAGCCTACTTTTGCTATGTTTTTTTTTTCATTTTTTAAGCACATGAAAAAATGAATAAAAATGTGTAATTTTTCTTTGCAGGGCTTGTAACAAAACTAACAGATGATCAAAAGTATGGAATGATTGAAGCAATAGCTCACCTTATTCATCGTGATTATGATGCAATTGTTAAGGACTTTGTGAAGCTTGGTTTTATCCCTGAAGGGGTTAACTTGGATCCTATCTTGCCTGTACTGGCTAAGGTTTTTGATCAGGCACTTGAAGGAGGCGGTGCCAAGAATATTAACTTTCAAGAATTGGCAGCAGATCTAGCACAGATAACTTTTGATTATCCATTCAGGATACCTCCGTATTTTGCTCTGATTATTAGAGCCATTGGAGTATTAGAAGGCATAGCTTTGGTGGGAGATCCTGAATTTGCCATTGTGGATGAAGCATACCCATATATTGCACAGGTCCGCATTCAGCCTTTGATTTAAACTTCGCACACTCCCCATACATTTCTACCATGTACATGGACACTTGCTACTAAAACATTCCTCTATCAAAGAAACACACATAGGAGGCACAAAGAAGTTCTGATGGGGGATTTGCTTTAAAGTTCCATATTACTAATCTGTGGTTTTATTTGACAATATCAGAGGCTACTAACAGACGAATCACCTCGGCTAAGGAGTGCCTTGCGTTACACAATATATGGCAAAACTGGTGTTTTCGATGCAGAAAGGTTCATTGATGTTATGCAAGCTTTCGAGAATTTTATTCGTGCAGCTAAGAGCGGTGGTGGGGAGAACTTGAAGGGAAACATGGCTGAGCTGGCTGATTTAGGAGGTCAACCTAGCACCAGTTTGGTTCCTGTATTTCCAATGGCCATAGCACAGCCTGAGCAGCCGGTTAAAGCCCGTGCAGCACTTGCTTTTCTACTCTCTGAGAGGGGGAACTTCTTTCGGGAATTCATTCTTGATGAGGTAAGCTCTTATGTTACAGCAGCTGATAATTACTTGTGGGCCAGGAGTTGTACTTGACATATTAATTTCCTTGATATAGACAAATGTTCATTCAAAATTTCTGACTAAAGCTTTCTTATTTTCTGCATTGCAGATTGTGAAAGCCATTGATGCAATTTCAAGGGAGCAATTAATCCAGATTGCTGCATCTTTTGGGATAGGAAACGCGACCCCAGTTTTTAGCATGGTTCCTGTTAGGGCCAGGGCATTGCTTCCAACAATCACAGAGGAAGACAGGGTCATCTTGAACAATGTCGAGAAGGTTGTGAAGTTCCTAACATCTGGGACTGCAACTCCAACAGTCGGTGGGGTATGGGTGCTAAGCTCTGCTTTTTTTTTTTTAATTTTATTTAACTAAAGAACCAATGTTGAAGGTTGCTGACATTCATTTTCGTCGTTGGCAGGACGTAAACATGGTGTCTGTAGTGCAAGAGCTTCTACCTGTGTTGCCGGGCATCTCATCGAAGATCCTACCTGATGTCTTGAGCCGGTTGTCATCACGCGTATTTGCACGGCTGATCCGAGAGGCATTTTTGTAAAGTGTTTTTTTTTTCTTTCCTTTTTCCCCGATACTAACAGGAAACTACAATTAGTTATAGTTATATCTGCCCACAAAACACACAAATGATGATAGAAGATTGTACAGCAATACGATGTATAGAATTTATATCCATGCAAGTTAACCAAAGCTTAACCAACACTGGCAGTGTTGTGCAATCACGCACATGATACCGTGTGCATTTCTTTTACCACAAACAAAATTTGATCTTCTGAAGATAGTTTAACAGAAACAATATATTACCATTGACCGTCGCAAATCTCACATGATTGTTTATTTTTCGCAATTTCAATTTACACTAACGTGCTTGTGGAGAAGCAAGGGATTTGCTCTCCCAGCAACAAACAATGGATGTGCTCTCCCAGACAACAAACAATAATGCTTAGAACTTGGGAACAGAAACGAGACATGTCTGCTGGCATTCCCTGGCAATGTAAGATTGAAGAACATGCACGCAGAGCAGCAAATACAATTCCGGATAGCATGTTTCGATTTTCGAGGTAGAAGTAATGATACTGGTACAGGAGTTCACGCCTTACATCTCGTAATGAGCTTAGTTCAGCAAACTAATAGTTTTGAGTCTAATCTTCTGTTGGCTTGACAACTGCTTCAACCTCTGCGATTGTACTCTCAGCTTCTGCAATCTCAGCACCTTGCTCATTTGACTCCTTCAGTTCAGCCTGCAACGATACAATCGCTGAAATGTACGACGAGAATACTGCACAATATTGAAGGATATATAGACACAGAATTTTTATGCCGTACCAGTGTTGCTTTCAAGTCAGCCAGTGCAGTTTCAAGTCGCTTGTGGCAGTCTGGGACCATCATCCTTGACTCAGCTAAAACATTCTCCTGCAGAGGTGAAGTTCAAGTTTCGATAGATTCGTGAGTTCTAAGATCAGAACAGCTGACGATTTCAAGAATGACTTTGTCACTATTCCGGCTGGTTTGAAACTTGGCTGAAACTGGCTGAAAAACACTATTCCGGCTGAATTGTTACGAGAGAAAAACACTGCTTCGGCTGAAAGAAGAAGCCGAACAAGCTGAATATGGGGTAAGCCGAACAGGGCCAATCTCAGTTACATGAAAAGGAGAAAACCACATCAATGGCTTCGTGTGGTGCCTGACAAACGCGACGCGATGATCAACAACCAGTTACTCCTATTCTTATAGGCTCAAGGGATCAGATGCTCATATGTTTTTATCAGAATATATTTTTCAGAAACAGAGTATATCCTCTCAATGGATGGAAATGCAGAAACTTCAGACCCATGAACTATCCTGTTTTTCCAAGGCTAAACCGAAATAATTATCGCACAGCAATCTGGAAGTAGTAACCTAAATAGATGCAGACTGAAAAACCAGTGAGTAATGCTACTACAAGAACTGTTGTTAACGTATCAGATCACAACCAGTGGCAGGTATTGTAATGTAAGCCTTCAGCCACGCAACATGCTATGATCTTAGTTTGCTTTGCAAGCAGCCAAGCACTAGGGCAGGGTGGGGTCAACAACTGGGTCGAGAGAGAGAGAAAAAAGGTAGTAGAAGAATACTCTGAGAATCAGAGGGACTTGTCATCACCTGCTGTTTGAGATCGTAGGGATCGGCGCCCTTCTCCTTCATGTCGGCGGTCTTGGCCGCCTCCTTCTCCACCTCCTTCTCGTACGAGCGCAGCTCCTTCACGATCCTCTTGCACGTCGACGTCTTGATCTTCAGGTTCCTCAGTGTTGCCATCCTAGAATGGAATGCACGAGGCAGCGGCAGATCCAACAACGGATTTTGCCAAAAAAAAACGAAATTAGCACGCACAATGCATGCAGACACTTACACAGTTACGCTTGTGATTGGATCAGATCCGGATACGGATAGCCAAATACTAGCTTGAATTAGGGTTCGGGGTCGGGTGCTCAGTTTCGCAGAGAAGAAGGGGAGAGAGGGGGACGGGCGTACCTGCCGTGGTGGGCGCTCGTCGCCGGCGAAGGGTGCAGCTGGGAGTAGGGCGGCGGCGGCGGTCTGGTCCCGTGGATGCGGAAAACGGCCGAATCGAGCGTGTAGGTGTAGGCGAAGTGAACGGCGGAAACGAAGAAAACAGGTGTAAACGCAGGGCTATTGGGCCGATTTCTCTCTCTGTTTTCCTTTCTTTTTCTGCCGGTGCACGCGCATGACTGGGCTGCTTCGGTAGGGAGAGCGGCCCATGAAACTGGTTCATTTCTTCTTTCTTGGTTTCCATTCTCTTTAGTTTTTCTTTCTTTTGACAGGACACTTGGTTCTTTTTTAAAATTTTATTTTACTTCAAACTACTTTTATTGTTACAAATATTTTCATTAATAATTATTTCTACCTTTTGAGATCCACTAGTAAAGTATTTTTTTTCTTTTTTGTCGTTGACTTAGGGAAAATTTTTGTTATCGGTCTTTTTAAATTTGTGTTCTGATTAATTTTATAACCTCACATGAATATGCCATGATATGTAACATTTTACTTGTGATGTTGAAATGTTTTTCTCTCAATGCTGGAACATATTTTTTTCACGATGCTGGGATAAATTTCTCCTAAACAAAGAACATTTTGGTCATGAAGCCAAAACATTTTCTTATGAAGCTGCTGCATTTTCCTAGTAAAGTTAGAATATTTTTTTCACAAAGGTAGAACATGTCTTTTTAAGCAAGGATATTTTCTTCTTAAGTTGGAACATTTTGTTTGCACATCCTCCCTTCCCACGGTAGGTACTCCAATTTCCTAATTTTGTATGTCACCATGCACCTGATCTGCATCCAGATGATCCTCTCTCCCGGCTGGACCATCTTAATGAGCACAATCTTCTTATATGAATCCTGCCTCCAAAAGCTGCCCGGCGAGCGTGCCACGTCGCCTGTTTTTCTCGGCCGTTCGATCGGGCGCGTGGACGGCCCAGATCGGGCAAACCACGGTATTTTTGCAAAAACACCCTCGAGCTTTAGTCGAATCAACCCGCAGTCCAAGCCTCCTCTCAGTTTTGTTTTCAAAAAAGCCCTCGAACTTTACCGAAATCAACCCTCTATCCATCGAATGGAAGAGCAGGAAAAACCCGAGCAAGGCGGCGCGGCGCTCCACCGGTGACGCGGCGCGGCGCCGGACCAAGGGCTTCCCTGCGCCCGTGACCTCGCTGCTGCTTGGGCAACTGCATCTCCCGCATCCCGGGCCTCCGCCTTATCCGGCTGTCGGGCCTAGAGAAGAAAGTAGGCTTCTCCCGCGGCATCCTCGCGAGATGCCGGCGTCGGTCCTTCCGTCCTCAGCATATGTCCCGAGCATGGCTGTCCCGTGCTGCAGCGGCGGTGTTGCTGGGTTCCATCCTGGTGTCGGACGTGGAGGATGGTGTTCCTGAAGACCGCGGTGGCCAAAAAGAGTAGTTGCGTGCTCTGCACTGCAGCTTCATCTCCACCTCGCTAATGACTTATGATTGGCATTGTCAAATCATTATCACTCATCCTTGATCCCTGTGAGTCATAGTTGATTTTTCTTTCTTTTACCTCTCGGTACTGATCTGAGCTCGTATTATGCAGTCATACATGCTAACTGTTTGACATAATGTCTCCCTAGATATACATGCTATGTTGTGTGGATCAACAACATCAAAATCTTTCCTGAATACACTGAAATACACATGGTAGAGACTAGCTTGTCTTGATACTCTGGCTATCTTCGTGGAGTCATTGATTAAGCAAAAGAAAAAGGGTAACAAAAAATAAAAATTCTTTACCTACATGGTGATTCCATGATGCTGAAATACCAGTAGTTGCAATACCATTGTTGCAGCCCCATCTACAAAGATACATTTTCTCAAATGCATTTCAGCAAAACTGGAAGTGTGTTCACATTATATCTGTTAACTATTTAATTATGCAACATAAGATTGGTTTCTACTAATATCTCTAAAATAGTTGAGCCTTTGCATTTTAGTTATGCTATTTCTGAAAATAATAGTACATCCACTTCATCAGTTCCTCAGAAATCAATGCCTACTCACATGTCTTATTGCTTCATGACTAAATTGAATTCTCACTTACTGTCATTGAACCGCAGTACTTTACCACTAAACCATTGTTTCATGATACAATGGAACTGCATTTCAAGTGAAATTGGATTAGTTTGATACTAAAGTTTTTCTGGAAAGTTAAGTTTAATTCTCACCGTATTGCTTTGTTCTACACAAATAATACACCGACTGTCGATAGTCCTCTCCTTTGTATTTCGTAAAATGGTGATTTGTCCAGGACTCATGTTACTGCTTTGCTGCCTGCTCGAACAAGTGCCCCACTGGTACCTACTTAATATCAAATTTTAAAATGCTAATAAGTTCTCCATATGTTTAGACAAATTTAGTTTTACCTTCTGTTCCTTGTTTAGACTACTTCTACTAAGCACAGCACAATGATATCTCATTTAAACTGGGAACTATGATGTGCTGGTTGTGACATGTTTGCAGGACCTACAATAGTTTTTCCAATTTAGTGGTATCACAAAAGCTGCCTTCTATCTTTTTTTTCTTCGACTTTATATATAGCAGGGGAGACCCCCACCTGCGTTCTATCTATCACTTGCAATATGTCATACAATACCATTCAAAAGGTAATTTATGTCATATAATACTTTCTCTTGTTACCTTTTGGCCTATTAATAAATTATCTTAGAGTAGTGTAGGATATTTGCTGAGATGCCATAGAAAGTACTACTATATCCTGATCTGCACGCCTACCATGTTTTCTCTGTTCCAGAGTTCTAAAGATCAACCCAGTTTTTTTTTGTGCATTTCACTGCAGTTAAAACTACAAGAGTTAGCAGACCATGCCCTTTTCTCTGGTAAAGCAAGCTGTAGCTTTTATTTCACTTTGAGCAATGTGCTCATTTGCGGCACTATACTCTGTACTATTCTGCTATAGTTTTTTCTTGAGAACATGCAGGAGAGATGCATATATTTGTGTTAAGAATACTGAAAACTAGTAATTGTATCTTTAGATTTGAAAGTTAGTTGCTTTTAGCCTTTTGCTTTTGGTTTATACTAAATTAAATGGCTCAGCATTATTCTGGTTTTGTGTTGCATTAAGACATGAAGTATTTTCTCCCTATTCCATACTCTGGATTTAGAATGCCGCGCGTGTGTGTGATTAGTTGCTAATTTAGTTGGAAGCAATGTTGTCCATACTGTGCAATCCATTTGTCAGCTTTCTGCTTAGTAATCGTAAACCATTGCAGATATAAACTTAATGGCAATTACCAAGGTATTGCAAAGAGCCAACTTCTGGAGCAATTCATCAATGTTCCTTCAACAAGTGTAGAACCTAGACGGGGAGCAGTGGTGTGCTGCTCACCAGACAGATCCAATTACAAATGAGTTTGCCCCTAAGGATGGAGCATTGGCAACACTCACCTTCTAATTTCTGTAATTCCAACTGGAAATGCACTCTAATGATTTTTCCTACATATCGGCTTCGTTCATGTTTATCTACAACATTTTTTTTGCATTTTAGCAAGGTTTACATCCAGGGATTCTCAATATCTGGAACTGTGACTCCATGCTCGAATGTGAAACCCTTGATGCACTTTACTGTTTACACATTTGAACGGTGTGGTTTCAAGATATACCAGTTGAACTCTTTCCATCGATGTACTAGGTCATGAGGAGGTATGTTATCATATCTTGTAGCGCTAATCTAAATAAACAGAAACAATACATTACTCTGGTGTATAATCCGTATTAACTTTAATCTGCTATAATTTGCTTATTTCCAAGGGTGCTTAAAATTATTTGCTCTTCACTGATTGCTAATATGTCTCTTGCAATGAAATGTTCCTGTTTACTAACCATCAATTCGAGTACTGGTGCTTTCAAAGCACAAACGTTGTCACCTTTTCCATCATACTAAGAATATACTAAACAAATATTGCCAATACTGTACTGGGACACTGGGACAGCATAAGCTGGCGCGGCAACGCCGCGCCCTATGTTTTCTAGTTGTTCTGTTTGATTTCAGGTTTAGTTTAGTAAAGTGTTTACTTATATGGCACTCCTATTTCAGAACTTTCTAAGCTGTTGTTGGTATAGTCAGGTTTCAGAACTCCAGTAGAATATATTTTCATTTTAAGTACAGGTTCAGCTTTGTATAATCTAGGTTCATTTTAGTTTCTAGTTAATCATGATCTGGCACTTCATCCAGTGTGATGCACAGACAAATTAATCAAGATCTGGCACCTCCTGATTTTAACTGTAATTTGATAATACCGCCCCTGATGATCCCGTCAGAAAAAAAAAACATTCTTGATTGGCGGGGAACTGTCAGCTTAGTTGTAACACAGATCAGTGCTGAGTTGTTTTTAGAGTGTGTATTACTGTATTAAAATGGCCCAACTAAACTCAGAGGATTTCATCTGTGATAGTTCAGGCAGTTGGAGTTTTTAAAGATTGTCGCAGTGCTATATATACAAAATTGTGTTCATGTGGTTGCTTAGGAAAATCTGCCATGTTGCAGAGTATCACCTAGTAATTAATAAGTTGCAAGTTTGCAGCATCTCTGAAAGGTCCTAAATTAGCAATCTCTCTACTATCACTGATATTATATTAGAAAAATGATAGTACCAACGTACCAATTTAATTTCCATGCAGTCCTGCAGTCAGTACGATGCATGTTACGAAAAAAGATATGATGAAAACGGTGTACTTTTTGGCGCATGCATGTGCACACGACAGATCCTTGAATTGTGAGCTGAATTTCTGCTCACTGAAAAAAGGACACTGTTTTCATTCATAGTTTTTTCTTATTGCTTCAGTATGTAAGCCCTATGAACGAACTAAAAATATGCAGAATAATTCTGGAATCAAGGACCATAAGATTCTTCGTGGCTAATGGCTGGCCTTTTAATTAAATTTTCTGTATTGGATTTTAGTGGAGTGCGTGGTCGCATAATAAGTTAAAAAAAACTAACGGATTGCGTGTAAACTTGTAAAAAGAGTTTTTGTATCATGCTTCTTCTCTGAACAAGTTTAAAGCTGAAACTTTTGCGTTATTTAGGGAAAAAATTATGAACTGAATCTATGTATTATATTTATATATTATTACTACAGTCCATGTTGTGTGTTGCTCGTATCAGTGCAAGCATGAAGCAGCAGCTTGTGTACGTGTAGACGCACGTGAACGTTTGGTATGAGCAGTGGTGTGGTCCTGCTGTGTATATTCAACAACAAGAAGAGAACTGGCTGGGGCTTATATCGTACTGATGTTGGTCACCCTTGCTCCTTTAATTTCTGGCCTTCTGGATGTGCCTGCCTGTTCGTTGGAGTTGGACCACATGGCCAGAAAATATTTCAGGGGACGCTGAACAACACTGTTGTTCGATCTTAAGTCTTAGCCCTTCCTACACTATAGAACTTTGCCTAAAAATTTATGAGGGCTCCACAGGGTTCCACTGCTGCGATATGGGTAGGAGGGCTTGAGCCCCCCCTCCCCCCTCCCCCCCCCCCCCCCCCCCCCCCCCCCCCCCCCCCGCCCCACCGCTGTGTCCGCCCCTGACCACATGCATGCATATCCATCTGTCCACTTTGTGTTCCAATTCTAAGATTGCGGCTAATAATATATATGCTTTCATTTTGGACAGTTGTGTGGCAAGAACTCGTCGTTGAACCAGTAAAAACATGTATGTACATACACAAAAATAAATCAATTTTAAGGATCACCCTAGGTGACATCTTTAGTTTGATCAACTTTATAGAAAAAAGATAACAACATCCATCCACGACACTAGAGAAGTATATTATACCATGAAACATATATTTCATGATAAGTCCATTGATACTAGTTTGGTATCGTAAGTATATGTGTACTCCTTTCTTTCTGTAAGGTTGCTCAAATTTAAAATAGTTTGACTTAGAACAATTCTAGATCGTAGTTGAATCTAATTTGGGACAGAAAGTGGATGATATACTGATGAGTAAACCCCATTCTATATTTTTCTCTTGCTGAAGAATGGTTCGGCCATACGGTCCAAATATCTGAGAATATTCGACTAGATAGTCCATTCAATCAGCTTCATTTCCCATAAGTAAAGTACAGAGGCTTGCATAGTTGAACCACTATACTATTTGAGCTTTAAAATCTTTTTATTCTTCGTCCATTTATTTACGTGCATGCAATGCAGGACGTGTCTGATTTGACGGTACAGAGGAGTCGTCGCTGCATAGGTGTCTCAGTGTCCGTAAGTGTAGTAGGGGCCGGGACGACTAGTCCTTGCACTAGAGTGTACTAGCTGGCAGGTGGGCCCTCCGGAAGTGGGTCAATGCTGCGTCTGCGTGATGGGTACGTACTTGCATGATTGTTGTGTTGTCTAGGTACACGCCTGCTCTTTACTCGTCTCACAAGTCACATGATGTGCTTAGAGTAGTGTAGCTCGATCATGCATTGCAGTAGCAACGGAGTAATATTATATCATATACCTATGTTTTCTTATTATTATATACATGTATGATTGATTGCTTATATTAGTCTATATATCATATACTTATGCAGTATGATTTGCTTGTGTTTGATTATTTACATAGATCTATGCAGACTTGCACGGTGCTCAAAAGCAATAGTTAGTACACCATAAGACTGCCCATCACGTTACCGGTGCTAAAAAAAAATTAACCCTGCGATAGGGCACCCGGTACCTCGACTCCTCCGTCCCCACAACGTTGGCACCGATGCCTTTCTGTGTGTGGACCCAAATACAGAACCATCCCTTCCTTCTCGATATTTCACGCCCAAGAAACGTTTCCTCTTCCATCTCCGCTCCGATCTCTCTGGTCCTGTTCGCGTGTCTTGCGTGTCTTGTAATCCATACTTTTCAGTTTGTTTTTTTTTCAGCCGGAACAATATTTTTCTCTCATAATAAATCAGCCAGAATAGTGTTTCGGCTTGTTTTTTCAGCGAAACGAACGGGGGCCCAAATCGGCCCTCTAGAACCGCGTGAATCGATCTCTCCATCCCCAAATCAAGCCTGCCTTCCTCCAAATCACGAATCCATAGCACACCATGGTCGATTAGGTCAACGTATGCCACGCTGCCGGTGCGGACGCTAGCCCGCCGTGATTCGCCGCCACCAGCCACGCTGCGGGGGCCGACATCAGCCGCACGATAGGGGGCGCCGCCAGCCACGCCGTGTCACGTCGCGGGCGCCGACATCAGCTGCACGACAGGGGCCGTCGCAAGCCCCACAGCAATGGCTGCCAGCAGTGGAAACCCCGCCGCGGGGACCGACGACAGTCGCGACAGTTCTCGATGATGCTCTAGCGGGAGCCACAGTTAACTGAGCCCAACTCCAAGTGTGTCCTCCAAATAATCCCTTTCTTGTTGATGAAAAGTCTCGATGATATTGCAAATTGGAAGTGCCGAAGCATAATAGTGGTATGTTGCGATGGATTTAAAATGGAAGTTTGGAATAGGATATTAAGTAAACAACACTGATGGTAGCATGATAATACAAACATTACATCGATTGGAGCATGATAATATAAACATTACAACCAGAAACTACATAATATACTATGCTTGATTTTGTCCAAATCGCTGCCATATATGCTCAACTAAGTCTTCTTTTAGCTGACGATACATATCTCGGTTCCTAATGTCTTCTTCTACCTCCAGCAGCGTTGAAAATCCGTGAATAGGCCCGTGTCCAAATCCAGCCAATTTGGATGAAGAGCTGGGCTGGTCATATTCACTCTCATAGTTGTCGTCATAGCGAACTCTAAAAGAATCCCTCTCATCCTCCATAATCATGTTATGCAATATAATCCATGCATACATGATTTCAGCAAGCGGGTTCATCTGCCACATACGTGATGGGTTGCGTATAATAGCAAAGCGAGCCGGCAAAACAACAAATGCACGCTCCACGTCTTTTCTTGCTCCCTCTTGATGCTCTGCATATAATTTGTCTTTCTCACACTGAGGCAAGGGTATTGTTTTTATAGATGTTGCCCACTCGGGATAAATGCCATTTGCTAGGTAATACCCCATGTTGTACTCAATTCTATTGACCGTGAAATGAACTTCTGGGGCTCTTCCTTGAAGTACTTCAGTGAACAAAAGTGACCGGTTTAGGACGTTGATGTCATTGTTGGACCCAGCAACACTAAAAAATGCATGCCATATCCAAAGATCATGTGGGGCAACAACTTCTAGCATGACACTAGGATATTTTATGTCACCGCGGGTATACTGCCCCCTCCATGCCTTTGGACAATTCCTCCATTGCCAATGCATGCAATCTAGACTTCTCAACATACCAGGAAAACCACGAGCTTCACCTATATGAAGTAAACGTTGAATATCTTCTCTAGTTGGCCTCCTTTGGTATTTTTCACCAAAATTTGCAATCACACCTTGACAGAATTTTTTCATGCACTCAATAATTGTGGTTTCACCTATTCTAAAATTTTCATCCCACATGTCAGCAGGTTTACCATATGCTAACAAGCGCATAGCAATTGTGCATTTGTGCAATGGTGAAAAGCCCATCTTCCCAAATGCATCGTTCCTTTGATAGAAATATGGAGACCAAGTACTTAAGGTATGTACAATTTGTAGGAATATGTGACGTTTCATACGGTACCTACGCCGGAACCGAACATCATTGTACACTGGATTTCCTGAGAAATAGTCTGGAACCAACCTATCACTAGCATCTTCACGATTTCTTTCTATATGCCTTCTAGGAAATTGACGATGGTCATTGGATGTACCTCCTAGTTGAGCCTCAATTTGACCTTGAAACTTTGCTTCAATCTGAGCTTCCACTGGATCATTCATGAACTCCCAAAAGAACTGCTGGATGTTAATCCTGTTTGTTGGTTCTTCAGGAGAACTTGCAGCAGGCTCATGTGGATTTGATGCCATTCCCTCGCCCCCTAGATGAGAGTATGTTGGGAGGTGTGTACTGGTTTGTTGTGTGAATTGTTCTAAGAGCATCACCTTCTATTTATAGGGTAAAGCTGGTCACAACAGCTAGTTTCCAACGGCTAGATTCAAATAATTGAAATCCAAATGTGCTGCAACAGCTAGATTCTAACACTGCAACTGGAACTGTAGCTTTTTACAACGGCTAGATTCCAATGGAATAAATTGTACACGTGAGCTATAAAATAAATATTTGTACTGCTGGCTGCTGCAATGTGCTTAAATAAAAGTGCTAAATACATTATAAATTGACATAATATGACAATACATATATAGGGAACATGATACGTTATGGAAAGTACATGATAAGCTACTTCTAGAAGCACATTAGGGAAACTACATGATAAGCTACTTGTACAACATAGTGAATAATAAAGTTACAAACTGAGCTTCTCAAGAGAAAAGCTCTGTAGCTAGGTAATCCAAGACTTGTTTATGTCTTCGTAAGGCATCCTCTTCATAACCTGAAGTATCCTTGTTAAATAGCTCTATATATGTTGCAAGTTTGTCTAACTTGTTCTTCTCCTTGTTATTTTCAGCATTCTTGTCATCAGCTACAACTTGAGCTAATGCTGCTTTAGCCATTTTTTCAGTAGCCATAGACTTTTGTAGTTGCAGTTCATTGAACTTCTGCATGCTTTCCTTTATAAAAAGACTTCCTTCTGAACACTTCTGTTTTTCTTTCTTGTTCTTCTTAGATTTGGCTGCATCTCTCCCTTATGGTCGTCGCGATTCAACATATGCACCATCTGTGTCTTGAGCTGAAGAAGAGGTGTAAGCACCAGATAAATTCAGCTTAATCCTCTTTTGCACTTCATGAACTGGGTAAGCTCTAGCCCATTTAGGTTGGTCCTTCACTGCCGCCCACCAATGTTTGAATGGGAACGGTCGTTTCTTTTTCATAAGTCCCTTCCACTTCGCACGAATCTCCTCCATTAGCTGATCAGCAGATTGACCACTTGCATTTATATTCACCTCATTGTAGACTCCATTGAACTTGTTAATGATAGGCGTGTTCTTGTGCCAGTGTTCTTTGCATTGCATTGCTGTTCTTCTTTGCTGCTTGGGAGCATGCTTGTTATATTTAGCTGCAATTTCCTTGCAAAAGCGATCTCAAGGCTTTCCATTGCCATCGATTGGATCATTTGAATTGTTGAGCCAGGCACTTACTAGGTGAAGGTTCTCCTCTCCACGCCAAAGTTTGCGACCTCCTTGCTTTGCACCATCATCTGTGTTGCTCTCACTGTCTTCTTCAATGTGAATAGGTATTGACTCCATTGGAGGGGCTCTGGACGCCGGAGAAGATGAAACAATGGGGCTGCTCTCATCACCCCTTGAGTTGCTGCCACCACTAGGTCCAAAGAAAGGCCATCGGTCCAATTGGAGATGCTGGACCATTGCCGTGGTAACCTCCATGGTATGCTGCTGGTGGGAAAGGGAAGTGCTGGAAACTTGGTGGTCCTCCAAAGGGATTGCTGATATTTTGTGGGTAGGAACCATGCAAATTGGTGGGTGGATAGTTCATAGGTTAGTGTTGCTGCTGATGGAAGTTTTTGGTATTGCTTTGTGTTTGGATTTGGTGCTTCTGGACTAATGTGTGAGTTGAGAAGATTTGAGAAACCAGAAGAGAAATACTTGTCCATCTTTGAACTTTTTGCTTTGGATATACGTTTGGTGTGTGTTTGTTCAACTTGTTCATGTGAGTATATATATATATATATATATATATATATATATATATATATATATATATATATATATATGCAGCAAACAGGAACGGCTAGGAAGCAACGCAACGGTTGGAACCAACAGCCGCCTGGGATATAATATTTTAATCATCCAGGGCCAATGGCTGGTTGGGATATCATTTTTTACTCTTCCAGGCACCGAGGAAGGAACATGCCTCGGCTCAACAAAATTGAACTTGGCATCGATAGCCACAATGGCTGGCATCGATGCTCCAACACTCTCTCACCTCTTTCAGCACCGCAGAATGGCCAGTCCAATTGGTCGTATTATTGGACAATGCATATTTGCACAATCCAATAGTAGTCACGGAAAGAAAATATTCTCACCCGACATACCTCTACTAGAAGCATGACATCTCCACTAGAATATGGATGTGAGTACATTTAACAAAATGTAAACAACGAAACATAGTCTATTAAACAAGGCTTGCCTATACAGGACAACCAGACACGAAGACACAACGTACATTTACGTCGCATTGGCTTGGGTTATGCTACGTATGTAAGGTCTAATGCAGATTAATTAAGCCTAATGCAAAGCAACCAATCAAACTCTTATATCTAGTAGCTACAGAGTCGTGTTTGTCAGTTCTTCGTTGCTGCTATGCACATCGACTATATTCATTCGTATATGTATTTCCAAGCCATGTATATGGCATCTCTCACCATTATATATAGGAAGACAACAACTTTGCTTTGGCAGCAGCATGGACCAGCATCAGATGGCCAGCTGAGTACAGTGTGTTTGAGACTTGAGAGGGCACGCATGGCAGGGCAGTAGAGCGGATCACATTAGCTAGTGATTGATGGGAGTTGAGATCTGTACTACAGTACCAGTAGTTGTAGCTGGAAGAGGTATGCATCAGACAAAGGCATTGGTTGGTCAGTTGATCACTGGCAATGCCTGCCCGCCGGGCCTCATCTTCTGCTTGCTTGCTTGCTCTCGTTTAATTACCGACTTCGAATGTTGCTGCTGGGGTAGATGACCAACGACTCAGCGATTCACCAGCAATGCAGTTTGCGGTCTCTCTTTCCCTGTTCTCGCTCGTTGGGAGTTGCTATATTTTAGGTGATTAAATTTTCAGATAACAAACTAGTAGCTACTAGTATACATTGAAAAGAACAACTTATATATAAGAGACAATTTATAGTTTTTTAACAATGAAAAATTTACACATTGCCTAGCACAAGTGATACATTTACTTCCTTATTAGGTTTGTTCTAAGCCAAACGACACTCAAATAATTTTACCTTTGACTATGAATATACCTAAAACTGTATATGGATCAAGTAACAACATAAGATCAGAATTACATGACTACATCACATTATCAAAAAGATCTTTCTCAACATATTTCTAAATAAAGTATCGAATATACGAAGGGGTAAAAGGGGGACCATATACATTGTATTATGAAGGTTCCATCCCCTATAAATATAATACCTCCTAAAGTGTACAGTATCGGCAAGTGAATGAGACTGCTATTATTTGTCCCGAATGGAACTACTGTCTTCTCAACGTTTCACTGATAGCTGAGTGATTTCACCCAACAGTCTAAATGGACTTATATATCTCTGAATCATTTTAATTATTTCTTAGATTAGAGATGAAGGCCTTTAGTTATTTGCAACGACCTGGTCAGAAGTAAAGTAACCCAGCGCTGCATGCAGCTAGTTGCAGCGGAGGGTGAATCTGGTCCTCATTGTCTCTCGGAGCCTGGCCGTCAATCAGGGGACGCATGCATGCATTGAGCTAGGTAGTACAGTACTAGTAGGGTTCACTGCTGCATGATGCATGATGCGTGTTGAGGACGTCCTTGCATGTGTTTGGGTGCTTCTCTGCCGTGCCAATATAATTATTAAGCTGCATGCAGTAGTATATCAGTGGTGACGAAGAGGGCGGGCGCGGCCACAGGGGCAAACACTGGCACTGTTGGCCCTATGGATCTTCGGAACGGGTGAGCCGATCACTCATCAGCATTGTCGACCACACACTATAGCTAAAGATAGAAAAAGAGGGGGAGAACATAGCGTACACACAACATAAGCACCAGCGTTGGCCGGAACTCTACAGAGGAGATGGCAAAACTAAACTCGCTCTCTTTACTGAGTTGCAGTGAGAAACTATATATACAACTCTACCCATATAATCATATTACACAGACATGTCAGGCTGCTATGTTGTTATAGTGACTATATGGGACAGCAAGGGAGCCTTTCGGCGCCTGCCCCTGCAGCGGCTACAGTGCAACAGCAGGGCGCCCTTTCGGCGTCTGCCCCCTGCTGCGCGTTCACATAGAGGAGCAGCAGATTACTTAACAATGCTTTCTCTAATCCTGCTGCTAACCCTAGAACCCCCTCTATGCCAATCATCTTCTTCAGCTCCGTGAGCCGAAGATGGCCGAGCGGCTTGGTGATGACATCCGCGAGTTGCCGACCAGTTTCGACGAACTCGATGACGATCTGTCCTCCATCGACACAGTCCCTGAGGAAGTGGAACTTGACGTCGATGTGCTTGCTCCGATCATAGAGAACCGGATTCTTTGCGAGGGTGATGGCGGGCTAGTTGTCCACCATCAGTGCTGGTGGGTGAGCTTCCACACCGGTCAGCTCGCCCAGCAGTCGACACAGCCACACAGCTTGGCACGCCGCTGTGGCCGCCGCCACATACTCTGCCTTGCACGTGGACAGTGCCACCACCTTCTGTTTCAGCGACAGCCATGAGATTGGAGCTGACCCAAGAAAGACGAGCACGCCAGAGGTGCTCCACCATCCGTCGATGTCCCCCGCCATATCTGCATCGCTGAACATAGTGAGTTGCAGCCTACTTCCGCCGGTCTTGGGGAAGACGATCCCATGATCCACTGTCCCCTTGACGTAGCGCAGCAGCCACTTCACTGCAGCCCAGTAATCCTCTCGGGGATCCTCCATGAAGCGGCTGACATAGCCCACGGCGAACGCAATGTTCGGCCTCGTGTGGACTAGGTAGCGCAGACCGCCGATGATGCTCCGGTAGAGTGTTGCATCTACCTTCGTCGCGGTACTAGCCTTCGTTAGCTTCAGTCGCTCCTCCATCGGAGTCACGCATGGCTTGCACTCAGCCATGTCGCTCTACTCCAACAGCTTCGAGGTGTACGCGCTCTGACCGAGCGTGAGCACCTTCTTCCCCTGTCTCACCTCGATGCCGAGGTAGTAGGAGAGCGCGCTGAGATCGCTCATTCGAAAAACGAGCCACCATCTCACGCTTGAAGCTATCGATGTCCTTCGCACGCACGCCGGTGACGATCAAGTCGTCCACATACACACCGACGATGAGCTCCTCCTTCCCCCGTCGCCACGTGTAGAGCGCAGGCTTGGTTGCGCACCATGTGAAACCAAGTTCGTCTAGCGCGGAGTCAAGCTTGGCGTTCCACGCTCACGGGGCCTGCCGTAGCCCATAGAGCGCCTTGTGCAGTCGGAGCACCCTGTGCTCCGCTCCCTTGATGGAGAAACCCAAAGGTTGTCTGACGAAGACCGTCTCCGCTAGCTCGCTGTTGAGGAAAGCCGATTTTACGTTCAGATGATGGACGCTCCAGTCCTTCGCTGCTGCCAAAGTCAGAAGCAGTCGGACAGACTCCATGCGTGCTACCGGTGCAAAGACTTCCTCAAAGTCGATGCCCTGATGCTCGACAAAGCCTCGGGCGATGAGGCGTGCCTTGTGCTTGACAATGGCGCCGCGCTCGTCCCGCTTGACCTTGTACACCCACTTTAGGCTGATCGGATGGCATCCTGGAGGTGGATCGATGAGCTCCCATGTCTCATTTTCCTTGATCGCCTTCATCTCCTCCAGCATCGCCCGTCGCTAATTTGCATCGCGGTCGCCCAGCGTGAACGTGGGTGGTTCCTTTGCACTAATAAAAAGTAGCTCTGGGTCATTGAGCAGCCGACCTACCAGGCCTAAGGACCTTGTGCTGCCGACGATGTCGTCCAGCCTACAGAACCGCACCTCCTCACCGTCGTGGAAAGCATCCATGAACTCTGTGATGTCACTTGAAGGTGAGGCGTACTCGATCGGCGTCGATGGAGTCTCCTGTTCTACCGGAGTTAGCACAGCAGCTAGAGTGCTCGGCACCCCATCTACAGTGCTCGGGCACTACTCCTGGACTGCTCATCACCGCTCTTGGAGTGGTAGGCACCACTGTAGGAGTGCTCGGCACTAGTCTTGGAGTAGTCGCCACCACTGCAAGACCTCTTGGCTCCGCTATGGGAGCGTTCGGCACCCGTCCTAGAGTGGTCGGCACTACTGCAGGACCGCTCGGCACCACTTCTGGAGTGCTCGACACCCCTCCCGGAGCGCTCGACACCGCCCTAGGAGTGCTCGACTCTATTACTAGAGTGATCAGCACCTCCTCTCCAGCGTCTCCACCACCGTGGATGACCAAGTGCTCGACGATGAAGGTGCTGGTAAAGCCACCAACTTCTTCTATGCCCGGACTGTCCCAGATCCCAATCCTAAGCCGCCTTCTCGTTGAACACAACATTGCGCGAGACAACCACCTTGCCTCTGCGTGGGTCGTAGAGCCGGTACGCCTTGGTACCTTCCACGTAGCCTAGGAGCACCATCGGTGTGCTCCTATCCTCCAGCTTGGTGAGGACCAGCTTTGTCTTGCTGACATGGCCAATGCAGTCGAATGTCCAAAGGAATGACATGCTCAGCTTGCGCCCATATCAAGCTTCGAACGACGCCTTACCCTTCAGGGCCTTGATGGGCGCACGGTTGAGAAAGAACACCGTCGTGGTCACCACCTCACCCTAGAACCTTGCCGGCATGCCCTTAGCCTTCATCATGGATCAAGCCATGCTGACCACCATCTGGTTCCATCACTCCACCATGCCATTCTGTTGTGGCGAGTACGGCGTGGTGTGGTGTCGCACCACACCCTGATCTACGCAGTACGCAATGAACTCCACCGAAGTGAATTAGCCACCACGATTAGTCTTCACCACGCGCAGCTTCTTGCCATTCTCTGCCTCCGCGCGTGCCTTGAACTTCTTAATCGCCTTCGCCGCCTCATCCTTGCTCGTTAGGAGTTGCAGCCACATATAGCGACTGTAATCATCCACAAGCAGGAGGAAGTACCGCTGACCACCGTTTGTGGTTGGCGTGATTGGCCCACAGAGATCACCGTGGATGAGCTCGAGAGCATCCACCGCGCGATACTTAGTCACCTTTGGGAACGATAGCCTCCTCTGCTTTTCGGCCAGGTAGCTATCACACGATTCACCTTCGTGCTTGATGTGGGGCAGCCCTCCGACCATCTTCTCTAGCCGACCGAGTGCGTCGAAGCTGAGATGGCCAAACCAGGCATGCCACAGCCATGGCTCCTCGGTGTGCCATGCTGCCAAGCACATCGGCTGCTCCACCTTTAGGTCGAGCAGGTACAGCTAGTTCTGGGACCTCTTCACCTTGGCAAGAAGGTGCTACTCCTGGTCCCTGATCCTAAGGACATTGTCCTTGATTAGTACCTCGCTGCCGTGCTCATCCAACTAGCCAATGCTGATGATGATTGAACGCAGCTGTGGGATGTAATATACATCCGTTAGTGCATGGTGCTCACTATTCTGGCACCTGAAGATGATGGTGTCGCGCCCTTGGATCGCCACCCTTGAGCCTTCACCGAACTTCACCGTGCCGGTCATGTTGCCGTCAAGCTCGGAGAAGGCTTCCTTGGAGCCCATCATGTGGTTGCTAGCGCTGGAGTCTAGGTACCACCGCTGCTCCTGTTCGCTGCCCACACGTCCGAGGTGGACTTGGGCGCGTGGTTCATCGAGGTGGACAACCTTCAGAGCCTTGCCGTGCCCTTCCACCGCCATCCCCTCTCCCTTCTCCTTGGCCTCAATGTCGTGCAGTGCATAGAATGTCGCCATTAGAAAAGTGGCCTCATCATCATCATCAGCTTGCGCCAGATGAGCCTCAGCCTTCTTCTACTGCTTGTGATTTGGGCACTCCTTTGCCCAATGGCCTGTCTTCCCGTAGCGCCAGCAGGCGTTGGGGTCGACCTTCTTCTTCTTCTTCTCTAAAGAAGCCTTGCCGCGACGCTTGCCATCGCCATCGTGGCTAGAGGAGGCTTCCCCGGAGTTCCTTTGGGTAGCCCACTTCTCCTCTGTTAGTAGGAGCTTGTCGCTATCCATCGTTATTGTGGCCTGCTCCATGTGCTCATCCACAGCCCGCAGATGGCCTATCACATCCTCAATGCTGAGGGTGGACAAGTCCAGCATCGTCTCTATGGAAAGAGCGATCTAGATGTACTTCATCGACATGGAGTGGAGGTACTTGGAGACCGCCTCTTCTTTGTCGATGGTGACGTCGTGGCTCCTTAGCTTGCTGATGAGCGTCTACAGGCAGAGGGAGAAGTCCTCCACCGATTCATCATCCTTGAACTTGAGGGTGGCATACTCCTGCTTCAGCAGCTGGGCCTTCGCCTTCTTTACACGGTTGAAACCGATGCGCATCGCCGCAATGGCCTCCCACGCCTCCTTAGCAGAGCTCTTCTCCCCCAATGACTCCCTGTACTCCACTGGCACATCAATGAGGATAGCCTCCAACGCTGATATGTCATCTTCTTTATTGTTGATGCCCTTGTCAACATCATTCTAGAGCTGTCGGGCTCTAAGCTTGACCTTCATGATCACCGCCCACTCACCATAGTTGGTGCGAGTCAACGTCGGCCAACTGGTGCCGCTGACCTCCCACACTGTACGCACAACGACCTCCTATCGTGGCTGGGTAGCCACAGCAGCGCCGCTGCTGTCCCCATCTCCAAACCGTCCATCATCGCCAGGGGTTAGTCCGGCGACGGTGCTTGTACGGCTCTGATACCACTTGTTGCCCCCCTGGATCTTCGAAACGGGTGAGCCGACCACTTACTAGTGTTGCCGACCATACACTATGGCTAGAGGTAGAAGAAGGGAGGGAGAACAGAGCGCGCACACACAGCACCAGCACCAGCGTTGGCCGGAGCTCTACAGAGGAGATAGCAAAATTAAACTCGCTCTCTTTACTGAGTTACAGTGGAAAACTATATATACAACTCTACCCATCTAATCCTTGTACACAGACATGTCAGGCTGCCATGCTGCTACAGTGACTAGGGGCCTGTTTGGTTCCAAGCTCCTAAAAGTTTTAGGCAGCCTTCTAAAACCTCCTAAAAGAGTGTTTAGTTCTACCTTCTAAAACTGACTAAAGGTAATAAATGCAGTGGCAAAAGGACCATGATGCCCTCCCCAGTTACCCCTGGCGCTACTCTCTTTCTCCCTCAGCTCCGCACGCCACTCTTTCTCCCTCCAGTCTCCTCCCCACCTCAAATGCCGCAGCCATGACTCACACACGTTCCACCGCCGCCGCCGCTTCTTCCGACAACGTCCTCGTAGATCCACCGCCGCCGTCGCCAGATCCACGCTCACGCTACCCGGATCCACCTCCCCCCTCACTCCCCCTGACCTCTTGCTTCTTCGCTCAAGCCTCCCCCTCACCGGCTCCATGAGGGATGGCAGCCGCCGTCGCCGGTATTGGTCCTGCCGTGGGGAGGGTCACCTGCACTGCAGGACGCGGCGCGACGGGGCGGATGGGTGCCTTCGCCCTCCCTGCGCCCAAACGGTGGCTGCTACGGGTGCCCGCCACTGGCGCCTCGGCCTCCGGCCTCGCCCACTAGGGCCTCGTCCTCTGGCCCTGCCGGCGGAAGGACGGGGTGGTGGGGCGCGCAAATGCGGCGGACGGAGTGTTGGGGCGGACGTCGGAGGTGGACGACATGGTGGTGGGCCGTGCGGAGGCGGTAGAGGAGGGGGTGGACTGGCGGCCACCCAGAGTGGTCCTCGCCGGCGGACATTGCCACGCCGCGGCGGTGGAGATTGGAGCGGAGCCGGTGCCGAGCGTCGTGCTCGCCTTCCTCATCGGCCCGGCGCTCGGCCTCTCCAAGGCGGACATCATGGTGCCGGCGTCGAGGAGCGGGGGCGCCGCGGCCGGCCCGTGCGGCGGCGCGAGGGAGTGGGGGCGGAGGATCCGGCGGGCGCCATCGTGGAGGAGGGAGGGAGCGGGGCAGCGTTCGGGACGTGGGTGCGGGGCGTGGGGGAGCGTGCGGTCGAGAGGGGTACCCTAGGTCCAGGATGAACTTTATGAGCTTTTAGGAGGGGTGGAGCTCCTAAAGTTTTTGGCCCCTCCTAAAGTTTTTAGGAGCTTTTAGAAGAAGGTGTTTGGTTCTTTAGTCAAATTTTAGCTCCTAAAGTTTTTAGGAGGGGTAACCAAACAGGGCCTAGATGTGACGGCAGGGGAGTCTTTCGACGCCTACTCCTGCAGCGGCTATAATGCAACAGCAGGAGCCCTTTCGACGTCTACCCCTGCTGCGCAGTCACAAAGGGAGCAGCAGAGGCACAGGCGTGGAGATTGAAGAAGAATGACGACCAGGGAGGCTGAAGGCATCGGGAGAAAGACAGGAAAGAAGTAAGATAAATAGGGAAGGAGGATATAAAAAACGGCTAGATTATTATGAATATGTTCTTCATCAATTCTATGTGCTATGATATGATGAGCTGATTTACCAGACGGTTCCTCAAAACAGTTTTGGTTCCACGAGTTACGAAAAAGTACTCGACCTGTGAAGCAGAGCCATATCAAACGAGACCGCAAACTAGGTTGCTAGTAAAAAGTGGTTAACTGAGATTACCCTTCGAGTCCCATCATTCATTCGTCATTATTACTCGAGTAACCATGTGTGATAATCAGGTTAAATAAAAACATGCGCGATAACCGAGCAGGAGCTGGCTGCTCCTGCACAGCAGCATTGCTTTGCCTGCTTGCCAAACGCCATGCCACATCAAACAAGCAACCACCCTTTTCCTTTCTTTTCATTCAGTCATCATACACATATGACATACAGTATGCATGCATGCTTCAAGGACCGGTGAGAAAGCAATGCAGGCAGAAGCCGGCCAGAGACCGTTGTGAGCCGTCGTGGAGGTGGTGGCAGTGGCATGGCAGCACCAGTTCATCAATGTTGCTCCGATCTGTTATGAACGACGTATAGGAATATGAAGTAAAGAATCAAGCCACAGAGGAGACACACGATTTAACGTGGAAAACCCCTCCGATGTGAAGGGGAAAAACCACGAGCATCAGCCAGCAACAATCTCACTATCTCAAGAGTTTTGGGTTACACGCCTATGGCGGCTTACAAGAGAATCAAGTCTCCACGAAACCCTAGCAAGGGTGTATATACCGTACCGTACCGCGGGGGGCTCCGCCCCCCGCACCCCCCCGAGCACAGGGGTGAGACCTGATGGGCCTACGCTCCGGCCCAAGCCTCCGGCGACGGGCCTCCGCTTCGCTCCGGCCCAAGCCTCCGGCGACGGGCCTCCGCTTCGCTCCGTCAGAAGCCTGGCCTATATCCTGGAGTGAATTTGGAACAACTCCAACAAACTCCACCTTGAGACAAATTCATCTTGTATCACAAATCAACCCTTCATCCTGAACATAACAAAGATAGAAAAACACTGGTCCTGGAGTGAATTTGGAACAACCCCAACACGATCCACACCTTTCAGTCAGTCACTGTACAGTGTACACACAGTGCGTGCATGTGCATGCAACCTGAACGAGAAGAACCAACCAACCACACACAGACAGCCAAAACAGGCCCACAGGATAGGGGCAGTACGTAGTACGTACTAGTAGTACCCACCAACCTACTTTTCAATAGCAAAGCATGCAAGCAGGCCATGGCATTCATTCATATCATACCGCAAAAACCTACAGCAATTTGGCGGCAGCGGCTGCAGGGGAAAGGCAGATTTCATGGCAATAACTGATAGCCTTCAGCCTTCAGGCTTTGGATTGGATCCCATGGCAATGGGCCAATGGCTAAACACTCCACTCCAAATCCAGCAAATGGCGGCATCAGCAGCAATAGACACTGCAAAACAAAGGCAGACGACCAAGGATGAAGAGCTGCAAAACAAAGGCATCTGATGTCAACACTTTTCTTGTGAGAACTGAGAACCAGCCAGTCTGCATGTGCTAGCTTTAGCTACTGTTCACAAGTACAAGCAAAAAGCTAGCTGATGATGGCATGCAATGCAAGCGAAAAGGCACAATGTACATACGTACATATACAAGCCCGAAGCAAAGCAGAGAGGAGTCAAACATTTCTTTACCCTGCTGTCAGTGACTCAGTTCAGTCCCCATGCAATGCAAGTATGCAACCACCATTGAATTGTTACTGGAGAGACAGGGCGATGTATATATGTAATGTAACAACAGTCACAGCACCGAGTTGGAGCTCGCCCCTAGCTAGAAAACAAGAGGACTGAGGCCGACTGCTGCTGTGGTTTTCTTTAGAGGCCAGATCACAAACAGTGGCAACTTGAGAGTCTGGAGAGGAGCGCGAAAGAAATCACACTGCTCAGTTGCAGCAGATGCTCCAGGGAAATTCACATGCTCGCCTGAAAAGTGAGCAAAAGATGAACAGGGCTAAGGGCATGTTTAGGTACCACCCAAAATGCCAATTTTTTCAAGATTCTTCATCACATCGAATCTTTGGACGCATGCATGAAGTATTAAATATAAATAAAAAATAAAACTAATTACACAGTTTAGACGAAATCCACGAGACGAATCTTTTAAGCCTAATTAGACTATGATTGGACACTAATTGCCAAATAACAACGAAATGCTACAGTGCTCATTTTGCCAAATTTTTCGGATCTAAACTGGGCCTAAGCTACCTGCCCGGCCATGGCTTTGGCCACCACCTGCACGCTGGCTACTCCTCCAGGTCCCCAGTGACCTGTAGCATGCAGCAGCAGCGGCAGCGGCTCGCCGCCCCCGGCCGGTATCATTCAGCAGCACCAGTGCACCGTCTCCTCTGCCTGGCATGTGGGCCCACGTGGCCCGCCCACATGGCAATGGCAGCCACAGGCCACAAGAACCCTAATAATCCAACCAGGCAGCAACAGCAACATCAACATCACAAGCACACCTCCTTTCTACAAGCAACTGCAGGAGTAGTATACTACTGTACGTATCAAATTGGTTTAAACTAACTGGTGGAGTGGCGCGAGACACCAGGGCAAAGCTCCATGTTTAATTTGATGCCGTGGTCTTCAGCTTCACCTCAAATTACTCTTTCCCAAATGTAACCGTGATATGAAGGCTGCTCAAGAGATTCTCCTCTCCCGTTAATTTTTGCTTATGCAGGGCCCAAAACGCGCCAATCTCGAGGCGATGACAAGGCGGTTTAGTCTGGTTGATTCCTTCACCAAAATAACCATGCCAATGGGCAGGCAACATTTGTCTTACTGCTAAGCATGTACTATGTTTCAGCCTAGTGGCATGGGAGTACTAGGCCCTAAGCTTGGATTAAACTAGACTCAACTAAACAAAAGGTGTCCTCGAATCATATAAACAAAATGGCAGTTGACATGCACACTAACAGGATCATCTTGTGCCTTGTGAGATGTGTGGACAGGACAGGACAGGACAGGCTCCAAGATGCCATGTGCATGTTTTCATGTCTTTTGCACTAGACCATGCATTGGACTGATCGATCCAAGCAGGCATAGGTCCCCACCACAAAGGAGAGCAGTACACCCACTATTTCCTCCTGTTTCTAACCCTCCTTTTTCTCCATCCCGAGTGAGACAATCTCAACTACAGGCAGCATCAACAAACTAGTGCTGTGGAAGTGTGGAGCCATGCAACTTATTATTTTTTGTCTTGTGTGTGCAAAACGGCTATATATAGACACAACAATGGCATAATTCATTGCAAAACCATTAATAGTTAACGGCTAGAGCAAATATCAGAGATCAAAACAGAAATGTAAACAAGGTAGAGACCCATTTGACATCACATTTCAGCAAGTAATTGCGTGAATAAATGGAGCAGTGTTACAGCAGCAAGTATCACACCAACAGCAATATTAGGGAGCAGAGGCAAGATTATTAGTTAGAGGACAGAGGTACCTCACTAGCAGTTAGTCAGATCTACAACTGTCTCTTCAACCAGGTCCTCCAAGACCATGGCGCAGACCGCGGTGTTGAGATCAAACATCTCTAACCGAGTCGTGTCAGCGCTGGCTGCCTCAGCCACCTCCCTCTTAAGTATCATCTCCAGCAAGAGATTTCTTTCAATAGCTTCGCCGGGAGGATACTTCTCAAGTATCGACCAGTTCCTAATGACCCGCCAAATTTCCTCAGCCGCCAAATTACTGGAACCATTCTTGCAATCCCCGTGCTCCAAAGAGCATGATCTACCCCAGGGGTATGCAGCCAGTTCCGCCATCGAAGCAAGCTCAGTGAGTGCTTCGTTTACGGCGTCAAAAAGAAGCCTCTGTTTTGACCGTCTTTTCCCAAACTTAATTCCTTCATCATAATCGGAAATCTTCTCAAGCAAATCTGGGTCCAAAGGGTCAGCTAATATGCAACTTTCTCCATCCATGCCACAAGAGTGGACCAGCTTTTGGATAAAAGTCAGTGAATCTAGATCTTCATCAGCCTTTGAGAAAAGCCTTGAGAGTCTCAAAGAATTTGGCGACATGACTTCCAGCGGGGGATCCTCCCATGACAGTGACCGTGAAAATGATCCGATCAGGGGAGACCTCGACAAAGCTTCTGCACATATATGTAAAAATGCCATTTGAGATAGACCATCTTGCGCTAGACAGCTAAGAGTTTGATGAAATGGGTTTTCAGGCTTACGTGGGGATGAAGTTATGAAATTTTCAGATGAGTACAGTAGCCTCCTGTTATCACATATAAATGGTCCATCCAGTACAGATACAGGACTAGGTTGGTCCTGAGGGTCACCAAAGATTCCTGGGGCGCCAAGACTTGAAATGGAGGAAATATCCTGATACAGCAAAGCTAACTATCATATTTTGGACTTTTGAAGGCTACACAAGTGATTGTACGAAAACCATGAGCACCAGCTTTAACAAGATAGATGTTGAATTACCTTGGCAGGGATATTAGCTGTATCATTAGTATCACAAGAGCTAGTCACGAGTCCTTGCACAGTGTTCTTCTCATCTGTATTTAGACAAGTACTTTGTTTCTGAAGATTCTCTAGCGCAAGATGGCTCCAGCCTTCCTTCACATCACCAGTAGTCACAGCCCCTCCATTCTTGAGTCTATTGCTCGCAGATGGATCTACCTTCTCCCTAGTCGATTTCTTATTTTTAGAGAACAGGCTAGAAACTTTTTCCCTAAAAGATGATGACTTCCTGATTCTTTCCTTTTCAGCTTCCTGAGTGCCAGAGGCTAATCCATTTGACAAAGAAAGTGGAAGAGATTGAGATCTTGGCAAACATGAGAAAGGTTCTTCAGGTTCCAACTCAGGTGCTGGGCTCCCCAGTGTTTCAGCCCCAATTTCTTCCTGGTCCTTGACTTTCGGTATTGTGAGCATGTCACCAAGTGTGCCTGTACTTCTGCGACCTTCCATTTCTTCCTCACTACTGACTGTTGATGATACCATAGACCATCTCTCTAAAATCTTCTTCTTGCCTTCCCTAACTACAGATGGTTCCCTTCTATGGGATGCCTGACTAGAGCATGACGCAGAGTAAGGACTTCCACTTCTACTCAGAAAATCCCAAGAACGGCCAGAAGTCGGAGTGCCAAACTCCAATTCCTCACTTGTTTCACCAGACATCTCTTTTGCAATCTCAACTTCTGACTTACTGAAGGAGTCATCTCCGATATAAAAGTCAGGGTATTCACATGAGAGCATGCTCTCTTCATCTTGCTTGTCTTTTAGCCACATCCTCATCTGCCAAGTGATCTCCTTTGCCAACCTTCTTGAGCACACGGTTTCATCAACCGTCATCATACTTTCTTCTTCACTATCTTCTGCCGATGATAATGAAGACCTCGCAATCCTGGAATCATGAGAATTGGAGAGTCCTGGCTTTAGTACTACAATTTTTGTTGGCTCAGACAAATTTGAATTTGCTGGGGAAACATCTAAACTCTGATGGCGCCTGTATCTGTTACGTTCACTTTCATCTCCATCTGAAAGCAGTTGTCTCCCCACAAGGATGCTGCCTTTTCTCTTTGTTGGTTCTGATGGCTTCAGTATGGTTATTTGCTTTACTTCAGAAGGTGGTGCAACAGGTTGGAACTCATAACGGTTGCTTGATAACAGAGGATTTGGCTCATCAAGGAACTCCAAGAATAGCTCTCTATTTGAGCTTAAAAACTGCAGTGCATCTTGGAACTCCTTCGAATGAAGAAGCTTCTCATCCGTGGCTAGACGCTTCGCTTCAGCAAATTTCTCGCGAACAAGTGACATCCTCTTCTCACAACAAGGCTCATTTCCTTGGTGCTTGCTCTGGATGCTATTGATTCTTGATGGTTGGTCACCAGAATCATTCCAAGTGTGCTGATGGCGTGCCCCTACCTTTTGGTTTTGGTGGCATTTGCTTTCCTTCTTCGGCTTGAGATTCCGGTAGTTCTCTTCAAAACCACCACAATGATATTCCTTATCCAATTGTCTTCCTAAAGGGAAATTAGATTGCTGAACTGGAGCGTCATGTAGACCCATTAATCTTGCAACAACATTCAGTGGCTCATCAGGCATCCCTTCTTTCCACATGTCCTGCTCCATGAGCATCTTAACAGGCGTCGCACCAGTCCTTTTAGTAGGTGAGTTGGATCTTTTAGTAGGGGAATTCCTTCTTGTCTGACTATCTCTCTGCAGGTAAATCATAGAAGATGAACAAAATTGTGTAACTTCCAGTTGTGCGCAAGTTTTATTTCCATGAGAAAAAAAACATATAAAAAAATCGACATACCTGTTTATCTTCAGTCTGAGCTGGGGGGTTAATTGCCATCTTGAAAGTATTACTCCGGTCTTTTCCGGCTGGAGAAACTGCAAAGCATATGCTACACTGCATCAGAGATTTTGTGGAGCATAACCTTGCACACGCTGAAGAAGAAGAAGAAACCCATCCCAGGGAACAGAAAAAATCATGCAAAATTTACAAAACCATGTAGTGGAAAAGGGTAAGAGAAATAGGTACCATCTCTATGTGCCTTCTCGGTGAGCATCTTGGTGGCAACCACGCCATTGCTGAGATCGAACATGTTGATCATCCTCCCCAGGCATCCCGGGAAGGGCGCGAGAACCTGAAGGTCCTGCTTCTTTCTGTGCCTCTTATCCTGAGCCCCTTTCATTCACAACTTCCTCCTGCAAATCAGAGCCATAACTCATCAGATTCCGTAATCACGTCGCCATCATGCTAGCAGTAACAGACATTTCAAAGTTTAAACCTTTTGAAGGCAGATAGTGAGTGAGAGAAGAACCGGACAAGGCAGGAGCGGAAGAACGGAACAAAAAAAATACAACAACTGATCAGCTGCGTCCAAAAAGCGGCCTCCACATCACGAAATCCGACGAGGAGGCAGTGCGGGAGCGCGGGGAATCAACACGTGAAGCGCGAACCCCCACACGCCTCGCTCCCCCGAGGACAAGAACAAATGCGCCAAGGACGGACGACAGGGAACTATGATGATGGGAGAACAGCGAACAGATCGACGGACGCCACGAAAACTCATCATCACATATTCACATTTCGCCCGCCGGCACCCGGAAAAGGCCACAAGAGACGAATTAGCTAGCGGGGATAAAAAGATGCGCCGCGGGCGTGCAAAAGCTGCCGCTGCGTCTCCCTCTCTCTCTCTCTCTCTCTCTCTCTCTCTCTCTCTCTCTCTCTCCGCCTGGCTGCCTCTCTCTTTCGCTATGCAGGCTGCAACCTGCAAGGAAAATGGCTCCTCGACGCAGTAGCAATCCCCTCGCTTTGGCAGGAACTTGCACGCTAACGCAGCGGAAACAGCGGGAAGGAAGGAAGGAAGAAGCTTTGCCAATGTCGCAACCACGCCGCGAAAGGCGGGCGATTTCCTACCCAACGAACCGAGGCGCTGTGTGCCCGCAGACGCGCCAAGAAAGCTGCGACGGCCGGAGCAGCAGCTAGCTTGGGGCGCGGAGGAAAGGCGCCGGCCTTTTTCTTTTCTTGCCAGCCCCAACGGACGGACGGTGACGGACGCAGGAAAATGACCCGACCGAATCTCATCTCATCGGACGAGACGCAGCGGTGAACCGAATAATAAAATTACATTCAGACGAGAGAGCGGCAGGAATGGTGTGATTGGGACGGGCGGCGCGGAGCAGTGCAGAGGCGCATGTTACCTGGTCGGCGGAACGGAGCCGGCAACAACCGAATCGGGGAGGAGTAGGACGCGGCGGTTGGCGGGGACGCAGCCGTCGTTATCCCACCACCGAGGAGGAGGACGGGGACAGGGCGCAGCAATGGCAACGGCAAGTCGGCAACGGCACCGGAGCCAATGGGCGTGGCGGAGGGAAAGCTGGCGATGGTGCTGGTCCCCATGGATGCGGCAAGGCAGAGGTTAGGAGGGGAGAACTAACTACGGGCATTAATTACTAAAGGATGGAGTGGGAGGCGACCAGGTGACTGCGATTAGATCGGATTAGAGAGGAGATTAAAAAAAAGGAGCGAGGAGGAGCTCCGTAATCCAAACCGAGCCCCAATCGGAAGCGCGGCTGAAAAGGCGCCGCTTTTGGGAGCGACAGCGACGGCGAACGGTCACCTCCCCCCTACCAACACGGCCATCCGGATGAACAGCTCACCCAACCCAAAAATGGCAAAACCCACCACGTTCACCAAGCACAGAGAAGCATAGGGCGGGGGGCTGGAGGAGGGGGTGACGGACCTGCACTGCAGCAGCTGCCTTGGCGCGCGACGAGGAAACCGCGGGCGGCGGTGCGGTGGACAGGACTGGCGGTGGAGGCGGGGCCGGACACGCGGATCTAGCGTCCTCCGCGCCTACCCCGCGGCGATGGCGATGGCGATGGCGAGGGCCAGCAGAGCAGAGGTACCGCGGCCGGCGGCGCCTGTCCTCCTTGCCGCTGTCAGCTAACGCCGGATTGCGGCAGCAGTCGGCCGACCACGTCCGTACCGTCAGAGACAGAGCCGCCGGGCGCCGGTGGCAGCAGGCAGTAGGTAGAGGCGGAGCCCACTTGCCCAGCACGGTGGCACCGGCGAGATCGTGGCGCTGTGCTGTGGTGTGGTGTGGTAGAGCGTGGAGGGGGAGACAGGGCGACAATGGCAGCTACCGTGAGTGGAGGGAGGGAGGGATGGGGAGGGGAGGCAAATGGCAACTTGGCCAAGGGTCCGGTGACTGGTGAGGGAGGGAAGGGAGGCAGGGCGCAATGGGCAATGGCGCACGCACACGGACGGACGGAAGGGGAGGGTGAAGGAGCGAGGAGCTGGCTGGCTGGGTGAGTAGAGTAGAGTTAGGAGGGCCGGAGGTGGGGGCGTGGCAGGTCACGTGAAGCACCATTAATGGGCCGCGGCACCCGCCTCTCTCCCTCTCTACCGGTGCCCTCCTCTTGCTTGTGCGCTGCGTGCTCGAGCTCGGGGAATCGAATCGCGGGGATGGAGTGGACGGCGGAGGGGATGTCTGAACGACCATTCCATCTGCTCATCCTTCATGCTCATCCCAATAGATAGTAGATTTAAGTAAAAAAAAAACTGCACTAAGCACGAACGGGAGGGGGGGTACTGCTGCCAGTAATCTTCCTCCTCCTCGAGGACTAGCAGGGATGCTCTATCCATCCACCGCACGCATGTTTCTTTTCTGCCAAAAAATGGTGGGGATTTTGGCGTGACGCGCCATGTGCGCGCGCCCGGCCCGCTCACAGTTACAGTTCTTGCTTCGTCGCCCTCGCAAGTCACTCAACGAGCCTGGACTGGATCGACCTCAGCTCCGCTCGATGATTGCGGCCGGCCGGCGGCCTTCTCTTCTCCCTGCTGCTCCCTTGCCATCCCAGCAGTGCAGGCTGCAGGGTGCAGCCTCCATTTCACTTGCCCTCGCTGCTCTCTCTCTCGTAGTAGGTTTGTGCAGTCTTCAATCTCCGGATGGACAGGGCAGGGCACTGGGCATGTTCGTCCGCTTCCTTCCTTGCTGAACCTTGCACCTGCGCCGCGCGTTCATGGCTGCAAATGGCCATTGTCTGCCTGGCGTGCCCGGCCGTACGTATATCCTGTATCCTCCTGCTCCTGCTGCATCATGCCATACACCAGTTGCCATGTGTGGCCGTGTGCACCCGATCATTTCGTGCGTTTCCAATATAATTTACAGCCTCGATGGAAGGCTTGTTCTTACATTTTCTAAGCCCAGCATGCACTTACGACGGGGAATGGGACCCAACAGAGCAGTGCATGTATACTGGTATTATGCATACTAGTTACCGTGGGCTGAGCGGTTTTGTCCGCCACTGTTTTCTTCTCTGAATGAATGCTCTGTATGTAGATTAAAAACATATAAAAGCCTGTCAGATGAGGAAGCCTTCATCAGGAGTGGACGATTATGGATGCAGCAGCCAGCAGGCAGCAGCTGCTTCTTCTCCAATCTCCATGGACCATGCTGAGTGGAGTAACGGAGTAGAGTAAGTGGGCGGCCAAGCCAACCAAAGCTGACGGGGATGCATGAGACTGAAACATCGGCACGCCTCCTCGTCAGGCACCCCATTGATGAAGCAGCAAGTAGCTAGTAGTATCAGCGAGGGGATATGGTGCACATGCAGCTAGCTGCAGCCTGCAGGCCAGGCACCATGAGCAAGAGCCTTTGGTTCGAATGGCAGAATTTTAGTCGAAACTAGTTCTGACTGAATTGTTGTGATTGAATTATTGTGAGAGAAAAACACCGTTTCGGCTGAAAAAAGAAGCCGAACGAGCCGAATAACATACATCCAGTTCAGTCCAGGTTCCATTTCACAAATCTTGCTCTTCCTTATTCAAATTCATCACTGCGTGCAGCAGTATTTCACAACTGACTGACTGTTCACCCTTTACTTCCCACTTTAAATGACAACAGCCGCACAGCACAGCGCACACTCCACAAACAAGGAAAGAGGAGGAGGAGGAAAAACCAGGCGCAGCCATTGCTGCTCGCAGTCGCAGCACGGCACGGTACACTTCCGTCCGCAGCGCAGTGCAATCTATGCTCATAAATCGGGATCGCAGGAGGCCAAGGACAGGCCTTCGTTCTTCCTTCTTCTTCTTCCGGGGCGCGCACGGGCGTTATGAGAGGGGGAGGGTGGTACGACGACGACGCACGCAGCACGCTGCCTCGGAACATCCTCTTCCTCCGGCCGCCGGCCCGTCCGGCGTGCCCTGCTGCGTCAGCCGTCCGCCGCAATCAATCTTGCCTGGGACAGCCGGCTGGCGTAGGTGGTTACCAGCTGCAGCTGCGCGCTGTCCAGGTCTTCCAGGTACGGCAGCAGTGCCGGCCCCAGCTTCAGGTATGCGTCCACCACGCACACCATCGCAGCCTGCATGCAGCGCACAGCCGTGGGTGAAAATGAGCAACACGTCATCATTTTCTTTTTTTGATTGAGGGGGCGAGCAAATGCAGATCTTTCCAGCAAATACAAGACGACTACTGCCACTACTTGGTATGTCAGTATGTGTGTGGTTCAGGTACAATGCTGCTGCAGGTAAAATGTAAAGCTACTGCAGGTCCTACCTGATGACGGCTCCTTGTTTCTTCTCTTCAGTCATGCAAATATGCTTAGGAAGCGGCATGCATAGCATGAATAGCATGGATGTGAGAGAGTAGTATCAGGATGCAGTCTGGTGCTTACATGCATGACCTCTATCTTGACTGGATCCGATCATCCGAATAAAGTTACCCCCATGCAGATGCAGGCATTCACTGAGCTCTGTTCAGCAAAGAGGGATATGGCCCGGCTAACCGAAAGGAACAGACCAAACATGTGCGGAAGAAATGCTACTGAATTTTCTGGTTCTCTGAACACATTGAATCATGCTAGACAGCAAGGCATGATTATTACAGTTTTTATTGTGGCCACTGCAGTCCATAGGCCAGTAAGAGGCTTCTTGCCCATGGACCCTTGCATGAACAGATCAAGTCGACCATTTTGTACCAACCTTTTTAAGCCGATTGGTACTGCAAGTTTTAGATGCTGCTAGTGAATTTATGGTTTTCTTCACACATTGAATGCAGAGTTTTTATTTGATGATTTTCCTTGCTAACATAGTCCAATAACCGATCTTCCAGTGCAACCTGTACATTGTGTTGCCTAAATAATTGACCTCTAATAATTCCTAGTATTTTTTAGTCTTTTATTACCTGAAGTAATTTGGAGGAGATGAAAAATAAGAACAAATTTCCCGGGGAAAAAGTGAGCCATCTTAGAGGACTGGAATATGTAAATCAAAATCAAAGCGGGGCTGGATTAACCTTGCGGACATATGGACTGCGGTTTTCGAAAGCATCCAGAAGTGCAGGAAGAAACGTTGACAAATGAGCCATGAGGTTGTCCTCTGATAATCGGATCACAAGCTGAAACAAAGAAAGAATAATGAGTATGCAATTTGGGAAATACATGCTAGCTGTATGCCTCACCAAACTCATAACACGGGTCAAAGTAGGACAATGAGCTGTACACATGCATGCGGCTAAATGCTAGTTGACTCCCAGTTCAAGCCATGAATATGTTAAAGCTAAAATTGAGGCTCATAGCACTAGTTTCCTAACTGGTTTGCAAACATGATAATCATAAAATTTACATAACGAAACTTGGTGTGCTGATTACCTTGCTCAAACTATTGATGCTTATAATAAGAATTTTCTCATCCTGGCTGGCCAACTGAGAAGCTATGGCCTACATGTTTAAATGAGAAATATAAGATTGCTTACAAAAAGGTAAACAACAGTAATAAAGGGGAAAACAACAACAAGCCGTTCAAGGCCTCTATCCATGAGATTCAGCTCAAAAGGTATCGACAGCTATAACACTAACAAAAATGCAAAAACAAGCGTACCCCAAGGCATCTCAGTGGGTCAAATTGAGTGACCACAGTTGTCAAGCAGATATGGGCCTGATTTACAACCTGCAGCGACAGTGACATGAAGGCCTCAGATGCCAACTTTATGGTTGATTGGTTGCATCAGCAAATGCGAGCTGAACCAAGCACTGCAAGTGTATTACCTTCAAGGCACCGTCTTTGGTTGCATGCAGCAGTTTAGCTATAAGAAGTTCAACACAGTTCTCCATCGCCTTTCGCTGGATGGAAAGGGCAAGGCAAAGGGTCGTTATCATGGAAAATGGTATTCAATAATGGCACATGTTAGATGTAGGAAGCAAACAAGTAGTCACTGCTAACGAGTCTCAGAAAAGCTTACGTGCTTTTCAAGAATTTCAACCAACAGAGAAAGCGCAAGCTCTCTTGTGGGCACATCTGGATCATCAAGCATCTCAAGAAGGGAAGAAGACATCGGTTGTAAATTCTGAAAACGAGTGCAAGATGAGGTGATGTCCAGCAAAATAACCAGGGGAGGAGAAATACCCCTGAAACAAAAATGATATTGAGGTGATTACAACATATGAAAAAACAACAGCCCGTCAAAATAATCTAACCTTGGTGGGCACTGAGTGTCCGCTCGTTTCAGAATCTTCTTCCAATTGACTCACTGCCTCCTATTAATAGAAAATGAAAAATCCATTACCAAGCTTTGTAAAAGAAAGCTCATAAGACACTTACAGCATGTAACTGTTGCAGAAAGAGAAGAAGCTAAATAGTAGTTATCAAACAAAACACCATCAGGTTAGTCAAAATTTTAGAGATCTGATGTATGTGCAAAGTGCTATGTTATGAGAGAGATGACTGAGAAATTGCATCTAAAAAACAGACTGGGAAATGCTTACCTCATGATCCTGGCAGTCATTCCTCATCCTCACAACTTTGTTTTTTCTGGTATTTATGTGCAGTTCACTATCATTTGGTTCATCAAATATCTTCGTACTCCGACTGTCCCTGCTTGCACTCTGAACTATGTTATCTGATATCACACTAAAGTCACTTCTTCTCGGGAGATCATTCCTTGACCTCACGGTACAAGACTTCTTGTCCATCATTTCTGTTTTGTGACCATAAGATTCATTAGATGATTCAAACTCAATCCTTTCAGTATGGTGCTCCGGGACTTCCAAAGATAAATTTGGGAGACACTGGAGTGCAGAACTGAAACAATCATCAGTCTTAACAGAACTAGATTGATATGCTGGATGCAGCGGTGATTTAGCAGATTGATATGAGGGATGCAGTGGTGACTTAGCATATTTATATGCGGAATGAAGTGGTGATTTAGCAGATCGAGGATGGAGTGGTGATTTAGAAGATCGATAAGCAGGATGCAGGGGTGATTTTGCAGATTGAGATGCAGGATGAAGTGGTGATTTAGCAGTGAAAGCATCAAAAGATGGAGCCTTTTGCTTATGTCTCTTTTGTTGCAAGAACTCTTCCAAGTCACTTTCTATTGTAGGTATTAATTGCATCATTGCCCGTCTTAGCCGCTTTTGTTCTTCCATTGACAAGGTGACCAAAAAGCTTAACATGGATTCAGGGTCATAATGAGAATAAATAGATGAGAAACCAACCACTGTAACCTCCTTCAGTTTTTTGTTTTTATCATTAAACAAAAGGGCAAGCTTTCCCAACCATGGCTTAAGGAAACTGCTGCTAGAATAGCTTTCAGAATTGACTGTGCATTTTACAAAAGAGGCATTTGCAAACTCAAGAACTGCCAGTTTTGCCTTGGGAGATTTCTGCTCATCTAGCGAACGAAGTAAGGCGGGTAAAAGAGAATCAATGGGATAACTTTCATTTGCATGTTTCAAAATTGCCAAGCACTGCTGCTTGATTGATTCCTTTGGATCATTTAACTGAGAGAAAATACGGGGCAGTGTCTTGTCGAGATAATGTTCAAAAGGCTTCTTGAAAGCTGGCATGATCTCAGCTAGTGATGAGAGAGCGGCCTGTGCCACTTTGTGATGGGAATCATCCAGATATCGACAAACAAGCCTCATAACCTTCTCAAAATTTTGTGCAACTTCCTGAGTGCTTTTTGATCCACGTTCTAGCAAACACTGCCTTAAGAAACTGAATGCATATACCTTCATCATCCAATCTGATCTTGGGTTAAGACCTAAAGAAAGTGCCTCTGTAAGAGATGAGGGCACATCCATGTTACTGACCACTTCTCCCAAAGTGAGTTGCTTCTCATGTATATCACTTTTGGTACTGGCATAAAACCAATTTGTCATCTGCTTACTCAAGAGAGGTCGACGGAAGTTAGGGGTGTAACTACCACGTGGCTCCTTAGAAACAGCACTCTTCTTATGAGTTCCTACTTTTCCACTTGATCCAGCATCAGAACTTAATTCAACAGGGTTTTCCTTTAGCAGGTTCCCTGGACCTTTCGAGTTAACTGCAGGTGGCAGGCACGTCAATTCAGAAGGATCTTCTCGTCCTTGAACTTGCTGAGTTATCGGTTCAACATTCGGCCTGCATTCAGCCTTATCTTGAACAATTGTTACAACAGCTGCATCATTCAGTGACATTTCTGAAGGTGCTTCTGTTGCAATGGGAGTGGCAGTTGGTGGGTCACAAGCCGATAAATTGACACCTGCACTGTTGCCTGAATTTATGCAATAAATTGGTCAGCAGAGCCTAATATTTCCAGTTAAACAAATTAAAAAACAAGTGTTTACAGGTAATGATAAAATTTGTTTTTTTTTTCATGACAGGTACCTGAATCATATTTCTCAGTATCTCTGTCTTTAGTTTCTACTTTTCTTAGCGTGATCTTATCCTCAAAAGAACTTCCAATAGTCAAAGTGTCATCCTTATTGCCTTCGTCTGGGCCTTTTGAGGTCATATCATCACACTGGAGGTATAGTCTGTCTGATGGTTGCAGGTCTCCAGAAGAAAATGATGTCCCAGAATCGACCTTAACAACTTTATCTATTACAGCTGGAACGAAAGAACTAGGTTGAGGCTGCCTTAATTTAACTGGAGGAAGATGCCTTTGAGGTGTCTCAGCATCTTCATCATTTATCATCTACATAAAGAAATGTAGTTACATGATCAGATGATTAGTATGTCTAATAAATTTCCTCAACGCAAGATAAGTTTAAGGAAATACTTTCTGTCTGGATGGTTCAAAAGATGAGTACAGCTGATGTGAACGGTCAGGCCAAATCCTTGAGAACATCCTGTAGCATGCCCTTGCGCTTGATCGGACCTTGAAATTGGAAAAGAGCAGAATAAATCAGAGGACTTTTGACTTCCACAACGAAAAGACAAGAAGTTGAGGACTGCAACAACTATAGATTCTTCACAGGCATCTTTCAGTTGACAATCTCCACATAACCCATGACTAACCAAAAAAAGGACAAACTGACTAATGTGATGGATAAGTCTCTGTGTTGGCTGGTCTTTGTGGGGCTGCATCTAGGACAACATATAGGACTAGCATCTAGGATTATCTAGGACAGCATCTAGGACTAGCATCTAGGACAGATCTAGGACATCACCTTAGCATCTAGGACTAGCATCTTGACATATGCTTGGCATCTTGGCATATGTTTGGCATCTTGGCATATGCTTGGTATTTTGGCATATGCTTGGCTGGCTAGCAGCTTATAAATATGTATCCCCAACCCTTCAGGTTGGCATGACATTTGTGTGAGAAATAAACCAGAAAATTACCCCAACTCCTAGTGTTATCCTCTCTCGATGAGAGTAAGAATTCTGCTACTACCAAGAGTAAGAATTCAGCGACTAACAACTGATATCGGAGTCGTACTATCCTATAGCCTGAGTCTCATCTCCTTTCCCAGCCGCGCAACAGCCCTAGCTGGGAGCAGCAGCAGCTCCGGCCGCTCCTGCTCACTCCTCTCCCTCTGCGCAAGCAACCCTCTCCCCACGCAGCAGCCCCCCGGTAGCGCGTCATGTCCGCAGGGCAGTCTCAGCGCTCAGTCGCCTCGAGCACGCGGCGTCGGCAGGAGGCCGAACTTGCCGCGGCAGAGGAACGCGAGCGAGCGACGGCAGAGACCGCTGCGACGGCGGCAAGGGCGTCGAGGCTGGCAGCGGCGGAGCTGGCAGCAGCCAGAGCGGAGGCGGAAGCAGCAACGGCGGCGGATGCAGCGCGTGCGGCGACAACAGAGGTCGAGGCTCTGCGCGGCAGCATCAGCAACTCTGTTTCCGCTGACGACAGCGCCGATGCGGACCTCGAGCTGCTGGCGAGGGAGGCAGCGCGAGCGCGGGCGGCGCAGTGGGCAGCCGCGCACGCCCACGAGCGCGGCGGCAGCCCAGACAGGCGCGGACGCGCCGACGGCGCTTCTGGAGGAGGCGCGCACGGTGGTGGCGCTCCAGGAGGAGGCGCGCACGGCAACGGTGGTGGACGGGTCGATGGAGAGCGCGGCCTTCACAGGCAGCGTGGCTCTCTCTCCCCGGATCGGTACCGTGGTTACCACGGGCTCCAGGCTGTTATCAGGGACGTCGACCCTGGCGGTGGGTGGCCTACCCTCACTAAGACCAACTACGTCGAGTGGGTTGCGGTGATGAGGGTAAAGCTCCAGGTGCGGCACATGTGGGAGGCAGTCCGGTACGGCGACGTTGACTACGACCAGGATCGACGGACGATGGATGCCCTCATCACTGCAGTCCCGTCCAAGATGCAGTTCTCGCTTACCAACAAGCGGACTGCCAAGGAGGCTTGGGACGCCATCGCTGCGGCATGCATCGGCAGCGACCGCGCCCGTAAGTCCACACTGCAGGTACTTCGCAAGGAGTGGGAGAACCTGGCCTTCAAGCCAGGTGAGGACGTTGATGACTTTGCTCTCCGTCTCAACACTCTGTTGCAGAAGATGGTACAGTTTGGCGATGACACCTACGGCGAGGAGAGAGCTGTCGAAAAGCTCTTCCGCTGCGTCCCCGAGAAGTACAAGCAGATGGCTCGCTCGATCGAGTCCCTGCTGGATCTCTCCACGATGTCGATCGAGGAGGCGATAGGTCGCCTCAAGGTTGTCGACGGCGATGAGCCACAGTCTCTCTCGGGGTCCATCACCACTAGCGGGAAGCTACTTCTCACTCGAGAGCAGTGGGCTGCCTGCCAAGGTGACTATAAGAAGGGGGAGCCTTCTTCCACGACAGGCGGCCGCAAGCGTGGCAAGCCGCGCACGGCGCACAGAGACGCCCAGGCCGGGGCGCGAGGACGTGCCGAGGGGGATGCCCGTGGAGGCGCCGCCGGCAAGCACAAGCCGGCACGAGACGACACCTGCCGCAACTGCTGCCAGCTTGGCCATTGGGCCAAGGACTGTCGACAGCCACGACGTGGCCAGGCCCACGTCACACAGGCGGAGGAGGAGCCGGCTCTGTTCATGGCACATGCAAGCATCGAGCTACCTCCAGCGGCACCGGCCGCAGCGGCTCTCCTCCACCTTGACGAGCCAAAAGCACACGCCCTCCTCAGCGACGGCTCCGACAACGACAAGACTGACGGGTGGTGCCTCGACACCGGCGCCACCCATCACATGACCGGTCGACGGGAGTTCTTCACCGAGCTTGACTCTAGCGTCCGAGGCTCCGTCAAGTTTGGGGATGCCTCTGGCGTGGAGATCAAGGGCGTCGGCTCCGTCATCTTCACCACCGTGTCTGGTGAGCACAGGCTGCTCACCGAAGTCTACTACATCCCCGCGTTGAGGAACTCCATCATCAGCTTAGGACAGCTAGATGAGAACGGTTCGCGCGTGGTGGTTGATGATGGAGTCATGAGGATTTGGGATCGCCGTCGCCGCCTTCTTGCCAAGGTATCCAAAAGCGCAAATCGACTCTACGTACTTAACGTTCAGGTGGCACAACCCCTCTGTCTCGCTGCTCGTCGGGATGACGAGGCGTGGCAGTGGCATGAGCACTTCGGGCACCTTCACTTCGAGGCCCTGAAGCGGCTCAGTGCCACGAAGATGGTGCGAGGCCTGCCGTGCCTCGACCATGTGGAGCAGCTCTGCGACGTCTGCGTGTTGACGAAGCAGAGGTGACTCCCCTTTCCCCAGCGGGCGAGCTTTCGAGCCAAGGAGAGGCTCGAGCTTGTGCATGGGACTTGTGTGGCCCGGTGACACCGGCCACACCGGGAGGACGACGCTACTTCCTGCTGCTTGTCGACGACCTCTCCCGCTACATGTGGGTGATGGTCCTCGGTAGCAAGAGACAGGCTGCGGATGCCATCAGGCGCTCGCATGCTGCTGCGGAGGCGGAGTGCGGCCGCAAGCTGCGCGTGCTGCGCACCGACAACGACGACTGAATTCGCGTCGTACTGCGCTTATGGGAGCATTCAGCGCCACTACTCCGCGTCGTACAGCCCGCAGCAGAACGGCGTCGTCGAGCGGCGCAACCAGACGGTTGTGGAGATGGCTCGGGCCCTTCTTAAGCAGAGGGGGATGCCGGCTGTCTTCTGGGGAGAGGCGGTGGTGTCGGCCGTCTACATCCTCAATCGCTCGTCTACCAAGGCGCTCGACGGCAGAACGCCGTACGAGGCTTGGCATAGGCGCAAGCCGACGGTCTCCCACTTGCGGGTCTTCGGCTGCCTCGCGTTCGCCAAGGAGCTTGGCCACATCAGCAAGCTCGACGACAGGAGCACTCCGGGAGTGTTCATCGGCTACGCGGAGGGCTCGAAGGCCTACCTCATTCTCGACCCGAAGACACAGCGTGTGCGCACGGCGCGCGACGTTGTGTTCGACGAAGGGCGAGGATAGGCGTGGGACAAGGCGGTGGACGACGGCTCGGCTCTGACGTACGACGACTTCACTGTCAAGTACGTCCACTTCGAGGGAGCTGGGGGAGTAGGCAGCTCCTCTTTGACGAGCGCGTCTACCCCAGTCCCCGAGCCTCCACCGACCCTAGTGCCTGCTACTCCGACAGCACCACGCTCTCCAGCCAGAATCTCGGCTGCGATGAGTTCTTCGTCGGCTCCACCACAGCCGGCACCGCCACGCACTCCAGCACCGATAGGCACCTCTCCGGGCACGTCTACTCCAACACCAGCTCGTGTCGAGAACAGCCCGGTTGAGCTCGCTACTCCGCTCTCTCATGACGAGAAGCGCATCGACGCGCACCACGACGACGAGCCGTTGCGGTACCGTACGATGGAGAACCTTCTCGGTGACCAGCCGGTGCCGGGACTGGTGCCTCACGACCTGGAGGTGTAGTTGCACCTTGCGTGTGACGACGGCGAGCCTCGGTCGTTTGCAGAGGCCGAGAGACACGCGGCATGGCGCGCCGCGATGCAATTGGAGATAGATGCGGTTGAGAAGAACCGCACCTGGGAGCTTGCTGACCTTCCTCGTGGTCACCACGCGATCACCCTTAAGTGGGTGTACAAGCTGAAGAGGGATGAAGCCGGCGCCATCGTCAAGCACAAGGCTCACTTGGTGGCACGAGGTTTCGTGCAGCAGGAGGGGGTCGACTTTAAGACGCCTTTGCTCCCATGGCACGGATGGAGTCCATGCGACTCCTCCTTGCGCTAGCTGCCCAGGAGGGCTGGCGTGTTCATCACATGGACGTCAAGTCAGCGTTCCTTAACGGCGACTTGAAGAAGGAGGTCTACGTGCACCAGCCGCCGAGACTTGCGATCCCCGACAAGGAGGGCAAGGTGCTCCGCCTGCGCAAGGCCCTCTATAACTTGCGGCAGGCACCGAGGGCGTGGAATGCCAAGTTGGATTCCACGCTAAAGGGGGTGGGCTTCGAGCAAAACCCGCACGAGGCAGCCATCTACCGACGGGGCAGTGGAGGAAATGCTCTACTGGTGGGTGTCTACGTCGACGACTTGGTGATCACCGGCACCAAGGATGCGGAGGTGGCGGCATTCAAGGAAGAGATGAAGGCCACTTTCCAGATGAGTGACCTTGGGCCTCTCTCCTTCTACCTGGGAATCGAGGTGTACCAGGATGATTCTGGGATCACGCTTTGACAGACCGCCTACGCCAAGCGCGTCGTTGAGCTAGCTGGGCTCACCGACTGCAACCCAGCTCTCACTCCGATGGAGGAGAGGCTAAAGCTGAGCCGCGACAGCACGACGGAGGAGGTGGACGCTACGCAGTACCGGCGTCTTGTGGGGAGCCTTTGCTACCTCGCCCACACACGGCCGGACTTGGCATTCTCCGTCGGCTACGTTAGTCGGTTCATGCAGCGACCGATGATGGAGCACCAGTAGGCTGTGAAGAGGATCATCCGCTACGTTGCAGGGACTCTCGACCACGGCCTCTACTACCCTAGGTGCCCTGGGGCGGCACAATTCGTCGGGTACAGCGACAGCGACCACGCCGGTGACGTCGACACCAGCAAGAGCACGAGCGGGATCCTCTTCCTCCTCGACAAGTGCCTCGTTAGCTGGCAGTCGGTCAAGCAGCAGGTGGTGGCCCTATCCAGCTGCGAGGCCGAGTACGTAGCGGCCTCCACCGCTTCGACTCAGGCGCTCTGGCTCGCTCGACTGCTTGGTGATCTACTCGACAGAGACACTAGAGCGGTGGAGCTTAGGATGGACAGCAAGTCCGCTCTGGCCCTGGCAAAGAACCACGTTTTCCATGAACGGAGTAAGCACATCCGGGTGAGGTACCACTTCATCCGAGGCTGTTTGGAGGAAGGGAGCATCAAGGCGAGCTACATCAACACCAAGGAACAGCTTGCGGACTTGCTTACCAAGCCTCTTGGGATGATCAAGTTCCTTGAGAACAGCACCTTACCAAGCCTCTGCTCCAGAACCGGGATGGTTCAACTTTCCCACAAGACAACGCACAAGACTTAGGGAGAGAATGATGGATAAGTCTATATGTTGGCTGGTCTTTGTGGGGCTGCATCTAGGACAGCATCTAGGACTAGCATCTAGGACTATCTAGGACAGCATCTAGGACTAACATCTAGGACAGCATCTAGGACTAGCACCTTGGCATATGCTTGGCTGGCTAGCAGCCTATAAATATGTATCCTCAACCCCTCAGGTTGACATGGCATTTGTGTGAGAAATAAACTAGAAAATTACCCCAACTCCTAGTGTCATCCTCTCTCGATGAGAGTAAAAATTCTGCTACTACCAAGAGTAAGAATTCAGCGACTAACATAATGCACTGTTTTATTTTTTGAGGGGAACAAATGAACTAATTTTAGACAAGACTTCTCTCTTAAGACTTTAAGAGTGGTCAAAGATCTGCATCTTAGAAGAAACTATAACAGTCCAGGTTTTCCTTTTGCCCCACATAGAGCGTATATTGATAATAATTCAGGGGTACTCAGCCTTGACAATCAATGGGCTAGTCAACTTTATGTTTTAATTATGTTTCAAAAAGAAAAACTTTATGTTTTAATGAATCTACGTGGTGATACCTAAAGAAAGTCTTTTAAAAGAAAACACTAAAATGTGCTCCAAATTTATAGGAGGAACAGATGACCCTGTGGAATCCCAATCGAACTTCTAACCAGCATTCCTCTCAGGAAATGACAAGAAATGGAGAATGAATGAATGACGCAATGTAAATACCTCACTAGTTGAATCTGCTATACAGCATTTTATAAGGTCTTCGTACAGGTCAGCTGATCTCTGTATTTCTGGAGTATCAACCCAGTACTCTAACATTAGTATTGCGTATTCGCAACACCTGCAATTGGGGAAAACCTTTGTAAGCTCCCATCAAGTATTATCTGTCACAATACCATATCGGTGCTTCTCATACCTGGCACGAAGAACAGCACTTTTATCATTCTTTGCAAATTCAATAATCCTTGGTAGTATACGAGCTACCTTGCAGTTCCTTAACATCTGTGCATAGAGAGCAAGAATCAAACAACATGAAATCAAAATGGCCAGAGCTAGCGCTTGAGCATGTATACCTCTTTTATACAGTTATCAGCAGACTCAGCAATTACAAGGATGGTGATCACGACATTCTTAAGAAGGACCTGTGGTTTTAAGTAAAAACAAGGTCGATTCAGATACATCAGACTGAGACCGATAGCTGTTACTGTTAGCAGTGGATGCATAGAGAAAGAAAGCAACACCATACCGGAATAAGCAGCTCTGCATATGGTTCAAAGTCGCGTAGTAACTCTTTCGATAGGAAGTTTAGTAAATGGCATGCCTATTAGTATCCAAAATACAAAAATGCATTTCAGCGAGTGCCCAAAAAGGACAAAATATGGCATGTTCTATTTAGTAGGATATTTGACAGCCACACATGATGTCTGTTTTCGGGTCAAACAAATCTAACAAAGCACTACCATCGCAATTTTGTTGATTTGCAGATCAGGTTACAGTACATGTAACTATGTAGGCAGAATTCTCTTTCCTAACAACGAAAGAAAGTTGTGTGGCAAACATGAAATGAAACTATGAGTGACTGAACCTGTTTTACAACGCTCGATCTCCTATCCAGAAGCTGAGTTATTAGAGGGGTCACGAGCTGTTTTAGGAGCATGGGGAAGGCTGAATAGTCCGCAGCACCTGGCACAAAGATGAAATAGAAAAGGCCCTCAGAATAAATTCTACACTTCTTCAACTGAGAAATATAAATATTTATGTGTACAGTAAAGCCAACATAAAAAAAGCATTCAGGAACCTCCAAGCACTAAACCCTCCACTCTTTGCATTGCAGTTATCCGGATTGACCACTCATTATCTGGCTGCAAAGTAGATACTGCTTTTTCTATCTCCCTTAGTAGGTCCTTCTCAGAGAAAACCTTTATAGGTTCGACTAATTTTCTTGTAATATCTCCTTCTCCTGCAACAAAAAGGGATGACAGATTATATCCCAATGATAAGGATCTGGTATGGTAAGATAGAAAAGCAACTACATAAGTGCACCAGTACCCTACATTTGGGGTACATGACCAGCAAATTCGCTCCATCTTACATATTCAGTAACGACGTTAGGTTCGGCTATTGGAAGTATTATCATCAGGTTTTTCTGCACTTTAGTACTACTATGAGTATAATATTATATCATGGATTTACTAAAAAAAGATATGTGAGAATGAATTAATTTACTAATTTCTGACGTATGAATCCATACAAGGCTCTTGTTAGACATAGAAATATATTAAAATATTTCACTCTTCTCTTTAATGAAATTAGATATTTCACACTCCATAGATCATAGCCTGAAAACCTGAACGCAAGCCCAATGTACCTGCAAGAAGTGAGATGTCTCTTGTGCTCATCTTGTCTTTGGAATTTTTTCTTGCTTGACTGGTACCAGAAGATTCCATTTCGATTGTCGTATAGTGAACGTGTTGGTCATCTGGCATGCAGGAATTTGGCTCTGTGTTTTCCGTTCTTGCATTCATCTCCTTCATCTGCAACATGAAACAAAACAGCAATTCTTATGGTTCTCCAAAATCACCGTGGACCGTCCATTTAGCTAGACATATTAAACACAACTTAATTCAATACTCACGGTAACAAATGTTTTCTGGAACTTATGACAAGTACCTCTATTATACTTCAGTCTTTTCTTTACTATATGAATATGACCAATAATAATCCTCTTTTGAGATTTGGAACATAAAGTATTTTTTTTTAAAAAGTAGTTAAATCTTAATATAAGGACAGTGTGAGACGACACATGAAGATTTCTGAACCAAATAAATTGCATGAGGTGCTATTTATACACTGTACATAAATACTATCATCATAAATAATGGTCCACCGCAAATTCGTTTTATTTTCTAATCCTGGGTTATGGCAACTTCATAAAGTTTGTGCTGATTCAAAACAATTAATTTTTTAGATAATGGAATTAAGGTTCCGGCTTCACAAAACCATTAATATTAACTGAAAACCCCACGGCTACAAACGTAACTAACTAATAGCTACAGGAATAATTTCGGAGCACCAACACTAGTACGATCGACTCCAAGGAGCGAACAGAATCGAAAGCCGCGGCCCGCGATACCTCCATGAGCAGGAGGAGGTACCTCCTCGCGGCCTCCCGCACGGCCGCGTGTCCGTCGCCGAGGCGCGCGACGACCAGCGGCGCGAGCCCATCGGCATGGCGGCGCATCGAGCCCCCTACGCCTGCAGCGCAGAGCGCCTCGAGCGCCTCGCGCGCGGCCCCGGCATCGCCGCCGCCGCCAGGGCGGAGGAGGCCAGCGCAGCACTCGGCGAGCGCGGCCGCGCCGGCGTCGTCGAGCTCCAGCTCCTCCTCCGCCCCCGGCGCCGGCGCCAGCTCCCGCAGTCGCGCCACCGCGGCGGACATTGCCATCTCACCCGCCGGCGGGAGGGCCTTGTTGGGGGTGTGGAGCGGAGGTGATCGAAGCGAGGGAGGGGAAGGGGAGGAAGCGAGGTACGGTGTGGCCGTGTGGGAGTTTGGAGGGCGGCGGTTTTATAGGCGCGCGTTTAGCGGTTTGGAAATGGCTTTATTTTGGCTAGGATTAGTTAATCGGAAATGCTACGACGCGTAAGACCGACCCGCCGGATGTGCGTCACACTATCGTTCACGACTTCACCACCAATCGCGCCTCGTCTTATCCGCCCACTTGATATCGCTTCATTTCATCCGCTTCACCTGTACTCGCACTTCACCTGCTCCGCTCGCTGCCCCGCAGTCGCTCTCTTCCGTAATCGCACTCCGCCCGTTCCTTCGCCCTCGCTCTCTCATGCACTCGCTCTCCACGCCGCTTTTGTGCCCACTCTTCACGCCATAGCCGCGTGAGCTCCCTCAGTCCCTCGCCCCTCCGCACGTGAGCTCGCTGCGCGCCCGTTCGCACGTCCTCCCTTCCTCCCTCAGTCCCTCACCCCCATGACCTCCATGCACCTTTCACTCTCTCTACGACCCGGCTCCCGCACCCCATCGGAGACGAGGACGACGACGGCGGCTCCGACGAGGTAGGTTGCGGAGGGATCTGGATCTAAGGCCTTGCTCCTCATCCTCTGGATCTAGATTTGAGCCCTCCTCCCTCCACTTCCTCTGGAGCCCTCCTCCTCCTCCTTCTCTAGATCTAAGGGATGTGGTGGTGGCTAGGGTTCCGGCGAGCTCTGGGGGGGTCAGATATCGCCGTGTTGTAATGATTTTTTTAGATGTTGCAACAGATGATTTCGAATGTTGCAATAGTTTTTTTTGTTGTTGCAACAAATGTTTTTACGATGTTGCAGTATGTTTCAGTTGCTTCAGTCTCATGTTGCAGTAGTTGTTCTATGTTGTTGCAAGTGTTTTTATTTCGAGCGTTGTTTCATATGCTTTACACCAGTGTTGCAATAATATGTTCCAAATGTTTTAGCTTCTTCAACCTATTTGTTAGAGCAGTTTGTTCGGTGTTGTTGCAATAATATGTTTCAAATATTTCAGTTCCTTCAATCTATTGTTGTAGCGGTTTGTTCCGTGTTGTTGCAATAATATGTTTATGGTGTTTCAACTGCTTCAGCCTAATGTTTTCAACTGTTGTTCCTTTGTTGTTGCAATAATATGTTCATGGTGTTTCAATTGCTTTATCCTAATGTTGCAGCTGTTGTTCCTTGTTGTTGCAATATATATGTTTACGGTGTTTCAGCTGCTGTAGCCTAATGTTGCAGTAGTTGTTTTTGTGTTGTTACACGTGTTTTATTCTAGCTTTCTATGTTGTTCGGCCGAGGAGAGGCCGGACGGGGGCGCATGGTTCGCTGGGGCCTAGCGAGCGGAGGTGTTGTGGCCGGCGGACGCAGGGTGCTGTGGCCGTGGGGACGCTAGGCATGCAGCACGCTCGTCGCGGGCGTGGGGCGGACACGACAGGTTGCATGGGCGATCTAGGGGCGTGCGGACTCACACGACACAGAGACTAGCGAGGCTCTTCGTAGATGAAGATGCAGCAGCGGTAGTTTACGTGGGCACGCAATCTTAGGGCGGCGACGGCGGTCCATGCTGCTGCCCCGGCCTCATACCATCATCAACGGGTCCGCTCCTTGCGCGCGTCGCGAGAGGGGGACATGCTAGTAGCGTGTAGTGCAGAACTAGGAAGGAAGAACACGCGCTGGGGAAGTGTGTAACACCCTCTGTGTTACGTCCTAAACCAACTACTAAATCATGTCATGAGCATCATATTTATGTAATAATGCATGCGATAGAAGGTGTTGATAATTTTTTGTAGCCTAAAATAATCAATAAAAATGTTAAATCAATGTTGGTGCAATAACTCATGTATATCAAGTAGGGTTTAAAACTAATTTTTATTAAGCAAAAATACTATAGAACATGTGTGTGATAGTTAAATAAAATTGGAAGTGCGAACTTTGTAGATAACAATAAAATACTTGATGTTGAAAAATAATATTGCTTAGTAATATTTTCAATAGCTTAGAAATACAATTTGAAATAGAGTTCAACTCAAAAAACTTAGAAAATTTCAAGCTTGTGTATAGCTGGACATTGCCAAGTTTAGCAATTTATTTAGAGAGATTGGGTTAGAGGATTATGCGGTGTTTTAGATTGGCTGAGTAGCCTCATGTATCAGTTTGATCGTGGTGAAGTCGGTTTCGGTTTAGAGGCAATGGTTTAGTGGTAGTCGCTGCATTAAAATCCATGCACAACACGTTCTCGGGCTAGCCCTCTGGGCTGGGCGCGGGGGCGAGCCGTCGCGGCGTTGGTGCGCTATGTGGGCGCACGCGCGCTGCCGAGCTTGGCCGGCCTGGTCGCCCGCGCTGTGGCGTTGGCCGGCTTTGGCCCGACTGATCGCCGTTGCTGCTGCCACGCTGCAGTGCTCTGTGTCGCTGCCGCTGTCGCCACTACGGCGCTGCTACGCTGCTCTCTCTCTCTCCCTCCCTCCCTTCAACGTAGCCTGCGCTATTCGCCACGCGCATTGCTGTGTTGCTGTGCCATGGCCTTAGGGTAGTGCCGGTGCTGCTGCTGCTGCCTCCACGCTCGCGCCGCGTCGACGCCGCTGCCACTACCGTCGCATCACCACGCTACGTGCCTGCCGCTACACCGCGCTACATCATTGGCCCGCTTTGATACCATGTGCATGAGGTCGTGTCGCCGTTGCCTTGTCATTTTATGGCACTATGGCACATGGATCACGTCGGCAGCTAGCGCGTGGGCATCGGCTGTGCACCAGGCTAGGCTTGGCCACCACTGCTCCGCGCCGTGTGCACATACTGCCAAGTCACGCACAGGATTGCACTTTGCCTTCTCTATCACCTTGCCTCGCCCTATAGCGCGTGTTCGCAGCCGCTTACCTAACCTACCCCACTCCTGCTCATGCCACCTCCTACCACATCGTGACGTCGTGCTGCAGTGTACGCATGGCCGCATAGGTACCCCAAGGGCTTCACCAAGCATTAAACACGTTTCCCTACCTACGCTCTGCCCTCCCTATGTGCCCATTTATTGAGACCGCTGCGTCAACAAGACTCATCGCAAGCCATCACCACCATCATGGATAACAGGCCGACATCCCCTCTCGCAAAGGATTCAAAATTCACGTGCCTCAGTTCATTAGAGCTCGATTTGTCGCACTTATAGCTCCGCCATAGAGTTGTTTAGCTGAGCCACCCGCCCCGAGCCGCATCCAAGCTCTGTTGTCGACCAATTTTGGTTTCTCCTTGCCGCCAGTCATGTGCGCCGCTGTGACCAGAGGGTTATGGGTAAGGCATGTAGGAGTGGTAGTAGTTCAATTGCTTGTAACTGAAAGCTCTAGTTTGGTTTTGGTGAATTGATGAAATCCTAAGTGCTAACCTAGTTTATCAAAGTAATTATGAGATAGGTAGCACTACTCCAAGTGATGAAGCAATGGTGAAAATCATGATGATGATGATGATGGCATGGTGATGATCAAATGCTTGGACTTGGAAAAGAAGAAAGAGAAAAATAAAAAACTCAAGGCAAAGGTGAAACTTGATAGGAGCTTTTTTATTTTGGTGATCGAGACACTTAGTGAGTGTGATCACATTTAGGATCGATAGCCATACTATTAAGAGGGGTGAAACTCGTATCGAAATATGATTATCAAAGTGCCACTAGATGCTCTAACTCATTGCATATGCATTTAGGATCTAGTGGAGTGCTAACACCCTTAAAAATGTTTGTGAAAATATGCTGACGCACGTGCACAAGGTGATACACTTGGTGGTTGGAACATTTGATCAAGGGTGGTGAAATTTGGGATCAAAAGGAGAAGCTTTGTATTGACCGGACTCTGCCTTGGCGCAGTGAAGGCCACCCTCGGTCCCTTGACCGGACACTGAAGAGAAAGAGGGACCGGATGCACAGAGGGTGCGTTCAGTCACCAAGTGACGTACGCTGATGCAAGCAACAAAGAGAGGCTGATTTGACCGGACACGGGCTTGGGTCCGGTCATGAAAAACCGTCTTTGGAACCTTATTGGAAACGATCAGAGTCTAGTGATGGAGCGTCCGGTCACTTTGAGCAGCGCATCCGATCGCAACTTAACACATGGTGCAAAGCAGACTAGCTGCTGAGATTGCGTGGACGAGGTTAAACCAAGGGGCCATGTGGCGTGCATCGCGTGACCAGATGCTGGGTGGCGTGTGTCCGGTCGCCCCGACCTACGCGTCTGGTTGGTGTGTAATAGGGTGCTCTATGAGCCCAACGGCTCTATTTCGTTGGAGGCTCTATTTAAAGGCATGTGGCCGACTCTAGCTCTCTCTCTTATCTATTTGCATTGACATAGCAACCTTGTGAGCTTAGCCAAAGCCCTCCTACTCATCTCCATCTTTGATTCATCATCTTTGTGAGATTGGAAGTGAATCCAAGTGCATTGCTTGAGTGTTTGCATCTAGAGGCACTTTGTGTTCGTGTTTCGCTGCGGGATTCGCTTATTACTCTTAGTGGTTGCCGCTACCTAGATGACTTGGAGCTGCGAAGATCGTTGAGCGGAGGTTGATGATTGTCTCCGGCTCCGATTGTGGTGATTGTGAGGGGTTCCTAACCTTTTCCTAGCGGAGAGCCAAAAGGTACTCTAGTGGATTGCTTGTGGTTTGCGTGATCCTCATCTTATGTTGGTTGTGCGGCACCCTATTGAGGGTTTGGCGTGTGATGCCAATTAGCACGTGAACCTCCAAGTGAGTGAATCACCACAACGAAGACTAGCTTGCCGACAAGCAAGTGAATCTCGGTAAAAAAATTATTGTGTCATCATTTGATTCTGAGGTGATTGGTCTTCATTGGTATTCATTCTTGTGATTGATTGGTTCATTTCTCGACTCTGCGGTATAACCATCTTGCTCTTTCTCTTTACATTACCGCAAAGTAGTTGTCAAGCTCTTTAGTGTAGTTAGTCGTGAGAGCTTGTTAGTTTGATTAGTGTGGCTTTTTAGTTAGCCATTGGAAGGACACTAACTTAGTATAGTGACATAGCCATTGTGTGGATAGATACTATAGAAACTAGAATTGTGGTAGGTGACTTGTATTTTTAGTAGGCTAGCGCAACACTTGCTTCGCCTCATATTTGTCTAACCAATTTACTAAGTGTTGTTGTAGAAATTTTTAATAGGCTATTCACCCTCCCTCTAGCCATTAGAACCTTTCAAGTGGTATTAGAGCCGTGGTCATCGTGATTTGAGGCTTAACAACCTTCGGTGTTAAAATAGCTTAAATCAACAACACCAAGAAACCACCCTAATTTGATGGATCCAACTATCCCTATTGGAAGGCTAAGATAACAATATATATCAAGTCAATCAATAGGAAGGTTTGTAAGGTGGTGGAGACCAAGATTGAGATTGATGATGAAGAGGCTCCCACCGCCGCCAAAGAGATGCTACTCCAAAATAATGACATTGCTCTTAGTGCCATCCATGATGCTTTGGATGAGAGAACATTTGAGTAAATTAAGAATATTGAGAGAGCTCATGAGGCATGGAAGAAGTTGGAGGAATCATTTGAGGGCACTCAAGCCATGAAGGGTGCAAAGACATACATTCTCAAGGAGAAGTTTGCAAGCTTCAAGATGAAGGAGGATGAGAGTGTGCTGGAGATGTTCCATAGGCTTCAAGTGCTTGTTAATGATCTCAAAGCACTTGGAGAAGAGGTGAAGGACAAGGACTTCTCCCACAAGTTCTTGAGATGTTTACCTTTAAGATTTGGCACATTGGTCACTATCCTAGTGAGGAGTGATTTGGACACCATGACACCAAACTAAGTGTTGGGAGATATAATGACCGATGATACATATAGAGATGATGATGACAATGAAGAAAAAAAGGAGAAGAAAGATGAGAAGAAGGATGAGAAGAAGAAGAGTGTGGAATTTAAGGCCACATCATCCAAGGGCAAGGCAAAGCAAGAATCATCAAGTGAAGATAAAGACTTGAGCTTTTATGAGATGAATGATGAGCAGATGGCTCTCTTTGTTAAGAGATTTGGCAAGTTCATGATGAAGAAGGGCTACCGTGCTAGAAGAAAGAAGTCTTCATCTAAGAACAAGGAAGAGTCAAGAAGGTGCTTCAATTGCAGAAGCAAAAATCATCTTGTTGCTCAATGCCTATACAATAGTGACAATAGTGATGACAACAAGAAGAACAAGAAAAAAGACAAGAAGGAAATGAAAGAGAAGAAGGATAAGATGACCTTCAAGAAGAATAAGAAGGGTGGTTCATATGTGGTCACTTGGGATAGTGATGCTTCCTCAAGTGATGATGATGATGATGATAGTAATGATGACAAGACCACCAAGAAGAAGGCACTTGCAAGCATTGCTATCAATGAGAAGCCTTCTTTCTTCGACACTTCATCATGCTTCATGGCTAAGGCCACTAATGTACAAACTTATGATGATGGAAGTGATGAGGAACATGATCATGAAAATGAAAATGAAAACGAAAGTGATAGTGATGATGATGAATCAACTAAGGATAAACTACTTGACATGCTAGATGATGCTAAAAAACACTTTGACATTAAGAGAAGGGAATGCAAAAGCTTGCATAAGGAACTAAAAGTCCTTAACCAAGTCTTTGATGAGCTCAATGCATCTCATGAGAGGCTATAGGAAGCCCATGAGAAGCTTAACAATGCTCATAAGAAGCTTCAAAAAGCTCATTTCTCTTTGCTTGATAAGCAAAATAAGAAGAAGCATGTTGAGACATGTAATGTAGGCTTAACTTGTGACTTAATTGATGAATCATTCTATAAGTATATCATTGTTGCTCCAACTAACCCTTCTTGTAGCACTTCCACTTCCACCTCATCTAGTAGTGATGATTTCACATATGATGTCTCACTAATGGTTGAGAATGAGACCCTCAAGAAGGAGGTCAATGAGCTCACTCACACCTTGGCTAAGGCCTATGGTGGTGAGGACCGCTTGCTTATATGCTTGGGTAGCCAAAGAGCTTCTCTCTATAAAGAGGGATTGAGCTATACCTCTAAGAAAGACAAGATGGCTTTTGCTCCTCACAAGACTAGTTTTATGAAGAATAATGGTCAGTTTTGCACTAGTTGCAAGCAAGTTGGTCATAAAGAGCATGAGTACAAGAACAAGAGCAAAAATGCTAATGTATCCTCAATTAAGATTAATTCTTTTTATGTGCTTACCAAAGGTGCAAATGGTGTAAAGGCTAAGTTCATTGGTGCATCATAGATGGGCTCAAAGAAGAAAGCCATTTGGGTACCGAAGTGCTTAGTGACTAACCTTCAAGGACCCAAGCAAGTTTGGGTACCTAAAAAGAATTGATCTTTTTTTATAGGGCAATTACAAAACCAGAGGGAGGCATTGGGTTCTTGATAGTGGGTGCACTCAACACATGACCGGTGATGCAAAAATACTCAACTCAATCAATACCAATGGCAATGATGGTTATGATAGTATCACATTTGGTGACAATGACAAAGGCAAGGTCAAAGGGCTTGGTAAGATTGTAATATCCAATTACATGGGCATTTCCAACGTATTGCTTATTGAGAGATTGAACTTTAATTTGCTATCCGTGGCTCAATTGTGTGATCTTGGATTCAAATGCATATTTGGGGTAGATGATGTAGAGACCATAAGTATAGATGGCTCTAACTTGATCTTCAAAGGCTTTAGATATGAGAATCTATACTTGGTTGATTTCAATGCTAGTGAAGCTCAACTATCTATATGTTTGTTCACTAAGTCTAGCATGGGTTGGTTATGGCATAGAATGCTTGGTCATGTTGGAATGAAACAATTGAATAGATTGGTCAAGCATGACTTGGTTAAAGGCTTAAAAGATGTAGTGTTTGAGAAAGATAAGCTTTGTAGCTCTTGTCAAGTAGGAAAACAAGTTGGAAACACCCATCCTAAGAAAAGCATAATAAGCACTAGTAAAGCATTTGAGTTATTGCACATGGACTTGTTTGGGCCAACTCAATACACTAGCATCGATGGAAACAAATATGGCTTTATGATAGTAGATGATTATACTAAATACACTTGGGTATTCTTCCTAGTGAACAAAAGTGATGTGTTTGCAACATTCAGATCATTTGTCAAGGGCATTCATAATAAGTTTGAAACAACCATCAAAAGAGTTAGAAGTGACAATGGTAATGAGTTCAAGAACACTAGAATTGATGAGTTATGTGATGAATTTAGAATTAGACATCAATTCTCGACCAAGTACACTCCACAATCAAATGGCCTTGTTGAGAGGAATAATAGAACACTCATTGATATGGTAAGGTCTATGCTTAGTGAGTATAATGTGAGTCAGTCTTTTTGGGCCAAAGCTATCAACACGGCTTGCTATTGTAGCAAATGCCTCTATTGTCACACATTGAAAGAGAAGACACCATATGAGATCTTGAATGGTAGAAAGCCCAACATTGTATATTTTTGGGTCTTTGGTTATAAATGTTATATCTTAAAGAAAGGCACTAGATTGGACAAATTTGATAAGAAATGTGATAAATGATTCCTACTTGGATACTCAACTATTAGCAAAGCATATAGAGTTTGGAATTTGGATAGTGGTACTCTTGAGAAAGTTTATGATGTTGAATTTGATAAAACCAAGAGTTCCCAAAATGAGAATGAGAACTTGGAAGATGTTAGAGGCATTTAACCTTTAAATGCTATGAAGAACATGGATGTTAGTGAATTAAGGCCTAGGCAAGTGAATGATGATGAAGATGAATAAGTGCAAGTGCTCTCTAACACAAATATGCAGAATGATACAAATCAAGCTAGTACAAATGGCTCTCATGACAATAAACAAAATCAAGTAGCTAGTACATCATCTCAACCCAATGATCAAGCAAGTGCAAGCAATCAAGTTCCAATCCTCCAACCAACCAATATTGCAAGGGATCATCCATTGGACACTATCATTGGTGATATTTCAAGAGGTGTGCAAACTAGATCAAGATTAGCTTCATTTTGTGAGCATTTCTCATTTATGTCATCCATTGAACCAAAAAAGATAGATGAAGCATTGAAGGATGTTGATTGGGTGAATGCTATGCATGAAGAATTGAATAACTTCACAAGAAATCAAGTATGGGAATTAGTAGAGAGACCAAAGGGACACAATATGATTGAAACAAAATGGGATTTTAGAAACAAGCAAGATCAAGATGGGATAGTAGTGAGTAACAAAGCAAGATTGGTAGCACAAGGATATACACAAATTAAAGGTCTTGACTTTAGAGAAACATATGCTCCGGTTGCTAGATTGGAAGCAATTAGAATCTTATTAGCCTATGCTTATGTCCACAACATCAAGCTCTATCAAATGGATGTTAAGAGTGCATTTCTCAATAGTTACATCAATGAAGAAGTATATGTTGAGCAACCTCCCGATTTTGAAGATGACAAAAAGCCTGACCATGTGTACAAGTTGAAGAAGGCATTATATGGATTGAAGCAAGCACCTAGAGCGTGGTATGAGAGATTAAGGGACTTCCTACTCTCTAAAGGGTTCATGATGGGCAAGGTTGACACCACTCTTTTCACTAAGAAGATTGGCAAAGACTTATTTGTGTTGCAAATCTATGTTGATAACATTATATTTGGACCAACCAATCAAGATTTTATGAAGAGTTTGGAAAGATGATGGCTAATGAGTTTGAAATGTCTATGATTAGAGAGTTAAGTTACTTTTGTGGGGGTATAGCCCCCGGTATCTACAAGACAAGACATGGGCCGCACCATTAGAGGTGGCCCAGCCCATAAGATCAAGGCATGCATGGTACTGGTCCACATGCACCGCAAGATAATGTATAATACCAAATATGATACTTTCCTTGTAATCCTATCTCTCTAGAGTATATAAGGAGAGGCAGAGATCCCCTAATTGACATGGTCATCTAGATTAGTATAATACACCAAAGACACAAGATGTAGGGTATTACGTCGATCTGACGGCCTGAACCTATCTAAATCGCTGTCTCTGCGCCTTGTGTCACCATCTGGTTCCTGATTACATGCACCCCCACTGATCAATCTACCTTCGTAGGATACCCCTCAGAGGACTGCCGACGATATTCTATCAATAGTTGGTGCGCCAGATAGGGGTGTGCGTGCTATTTCTATATCGAACAAGATGGTATATTCTGTAAGCTCTTCATCCCTCCCATAGCCTAGCTAGATCTTCATGGTTAGATCGATCTCATAGATCATCAACGCTAATAGAGTCGGAGAGCTCATCGAGCTAGTGCAGATCAATGCTGCGTAGATCACCCCAACACCTATGACTGCAGATTCTATCTCAGAACCACCTCTGAGGTTGCCCTCACCGATAACTTGCCACCCGCTTCCCCACTGCCAAAGGAGGCGAATCAACAATAACGATCTGATCGCACCCATCAATCAGGTTGGTTAGAAGCTCACCAATTTCCTCTCCATTGTAGAATCGGCCCTGACCACTCTGGTTCAGCACCGACCACCCTCCGATCCAAATCTATCAGAGGCTGCTCGGGAAACTCCAAGGGTTACGGCCCTACCCTTTGGGCTCACCAACATCGCCGCCACTTGTCAAGATGCCCTACGGGGCAAATTCGCCGACCAGATTTTGTCGACAGTTGGCGCCCACCGTGGGGCTCGTGCATGCTGATCCCTGGTGAACCAGATGGCATAACTCAAGATCAATATCCTTCATGGCAACTCAACGGATCATGTCGACATCCTTCAACAACCACGGCGCATGTCTTCATATGTGGATTGACACCACCAAGCTCCGACTACGTCCGTCCTACTCCAATACGAGACCAACTTCATTTTGGCCGTAAAGCGAGCCGCTAAGCGAGCTGCCCACATCACCGACCAGATAACACCATACGCCATCGACCAGTCATTCTGTCTAAAGCTAAGTCACGCTTTAATATTTTTTAAATATTCTCCAATCTTTGTATATCACCATAATATTTCTCCGAGCTGTTTTCTCCATGTTTGCTCTTCAAACGATTTTCCAAACCCCCAAACAGTCATGTTGATGCTCGGATGCCTCTAGAGATGGCCCTATCTCTAGCTCCTCCCTACACATGCACGAGCGTCTGCCCTCTGTGTTATGGGTGGTCAGTAGCGGCTCCTTAGCGACGCTTTGTTCTTCCTACACGCACACGGGCTCTGCGCTCCATGTTATGGTTAACTGGCTAGCTAGGGCTGGAGACTCAGCTACACACTAACTGGTCGGGCGGTTCATATTAAATATAAATATATCTTCACACCAACTGATCATTGAGCTACATACGCTATTTCTTCTTTAGAGTTCATATATTTCTACATCATGTACTACCCATTCTACATATTTGTATTATAGGATTATCATCCAGGTGATCGGACATCGCCAGCTACGCCAGGGACTCCTCGGTGCTCGGACTTCTCCACCGATCAACTGGTCGGACTGCTAGGTTCATGGACTTTGTCGACGACCAGTTGATCGAACTATTCGCTGGTCGTTTATACTCAATGCTCGCTTCACCGCCGACTATTTGATCAAACTGTTCGTCGCTCGTGCTTCATCACCAGCTACATTGGTAACTCCTTGGCGCTTGGATTCTTCGTGCTTAAGGACTAAGTGGGCATACTTCACCCCACTTCACCTTGCGGACATCGCTAGCTACGTCGGGGACTCCTCGGTGCTTAGATGTCGCCAACTACACCGAGGACTCCTCGGTACTTGAAGGTCGCCAGCTATGCTAGGGACTCCTCGGTTCTCGGATATCGCCAGCTATGCTAGGGACTCCTCGGCGCTTAGACATCGCTAGCTACGTCGGGGACTCCTTGATGCTCAGACATCACCAGCTATATTGGGGACTCCTCGATGCTCAGACATCGCCAGCTACACTAGGGGCTCCTCGGTGCTCGGACATCGCCAGCTACACTGAGAACTCCTCGGTGCTCGGATGTTGCCATCTACGCCGAGGACTCCTCGATGCTTGGACATTGCCAGCTACACCGGGGACTCCTCGGTGCTCGGACATCGCCAGCTTCGCTAGGAACTCCTCGAAGCTCAGATGGGCTCCTCGGTGCTCGAACATCGCCAGCTATGTCGGGAACTCCTTGTTGCTTGGACGTCGCCAGCTATGCCAAGGGACTCCCTTGGTGGTCGAATCTTGCTAGGGGGAGATTGAAAGCATCTAGGCCCCTAGTTGGGTTTCGGTGATTAGTGACAATACGTGATTACTGTGACTAACGTGTGTTTTGCAGAAACAATTGAGTTAGGTCACGGTAATGGAGATCGATTGGGCAATCAAAGTTGTCATGCCCCTACGATGGAAATCATTTTGGTTTTCAAAGGATGGACGACAAGGTTAAAGATAGATTAGTTCTAAGTGTCGATTAGAGTTGGAGAGACACTTAGAGTAGTTTAGGACTTTGTTTTTTTCCTTTGGCTATACTATTAAGGGGGGTATAAACAGGTAGCTTGACCTAGGTGAGTCTAGTGAGTTAGGTGTGGTGCACACTTGTTAAAACTAGCACTAGGTAGCTCCACAACAGCCCTTTGATCCAATGGAGCAAACTTCATTCACATATGATCGAGAGTTGGAAGTGAATGGAGGGTCAAATACTAACCGGACGTTGGCTCCGGTGTGACCAGACGCTGGCTCAAGGTCTGGTCAGTTCATTTGACCAAGGTGATTGCGTCTGGCTTGATCGGACGCTGCGAGATCATGTCACCGGACGCTGAGGGCCAACATCCGATCGACTCTAGTAAGGTTCCAGAGAGGGAAAATCATAACCGGATGCTGGCCAGCGTTCGATCACACTGTAAACACTAGAGTTCGGGGTATACTAACCGAAGCATCCGGTCACCCCGTAGAGGCACATAACAGTTTGTTTTTCAGCCGGTGTTATAAATACAACCTCCGCTCATGTGTGAGGGTACTTTTGCTCATTCCAATAGCTGAGAAATACTTTAGAGAGTGCCAAGAAGAGCAAGGTTCTAGTGAGGTAATTGAGATTTGAGAATCCCAAAGAGAGACCTCATTAGTGAAGATCAAGAGTAGCAAAGTGTACATCCACCTTCTCATTAGGCTTGTCATGGTCAAGTGAGAGTTCGTGCTTGTTACTCTTGGTAATTGCCATCACCTAGATGACTTGGTGGTGATTGGGAGTTTGGTGATCACCCGGTGAAGCTTGTGGGTGACCCAACTCATGTTGTGAGCGATTATGGGTGATTCACCGCAATGGAGTGTCGAAGAATCAACCCATAGAGAGCACTTGATCCTTGCGCGGATCAAGGGGGAGCCACACCCTTACATGGGTGCTCCAATGAGGACTAGTGGGGAGTGGCAACTCTCCGATACCTCGGCAAAACATCACCGTGTTCCTCCCTCTCTATTTGATTTGAGCATTTACTTTGAGCATTTACTTTGTGTAATTCAATTCTTGTCTTTATATTCATAGAATTGCTATGCTAGAGTAGGATTGAAACTTAGGTTGCAAGTCTTTTATGTGGTAGAACAATTAGAAATACTATATAGGCACAAGGGGTTAATTGGGCTAACCATAGGATTTAATTATTGCAAAGAAATTTAGAATTAGTCCAATTCACCCCCCCTCTTGGGCATCTTGATCCTTTCAATTGGTATCAGAGCCTCGTGCTCACGTATTTAGGCTTAACTGCCTAGAGCAAGATGTCTCATGGGGATGGACCTCCTCCTATCTTTGAGGGAGATGACTTTTCTTATTGGAAAATTCGCAAGGAGGCATATCTAGAGGCTCTAGATGTTGGTATACTTAGAGCCACCTCACAAGGCTTCCTAAAACCTCAGGATGCTACTAACCTACAAGGCGATGAGGTAAATTATGAGAAGTGGAATGCAAAGGCTCAAAACACCATCTTTAGAGGCCTTTGCAAAGATGTGTTCAATCAGATGAGGAATCACAAAGACGCCCATGCACTATGGTCGGACGTTTGTGCGCTCCATGAGAGAACTAAGAGTGAGCGTGAGGAACGCTATCATCTTGTCATAAAAAAGCTCAACTCTTTTGAAATGCTTCCTAAGGAATGTGCTAATGAGATGTATTTATGTTTGAATGTTCTTGTAGAGGAAGTCAATAGGCTTGGACTCACTCAAATGCAACCATCCGATGTTGTAAGAAAAATCTTGAGTGTCCTCCCTATTGACAAATATGGGCATATTGTGACCATGCTACATCAAGGTGATCTTTCCACCGCTACACCGACACAAATCTTGGGGAAGATCAATGCTCATGAAATGTACATGCACATCACACCTCAAGATGGCTCATCCTCTATAAAGAAGAAAGATAAGGACTTAGCATTCAAAGCTAGTCAAGAGAAGGGCAAAGCAAGACTTGAGTATGAGAGCTCAAGTGATGATGAAGTTGATGATGAAAGTCTTGCTCTCATGGTGAAGAAGACCGCCAAGATACTAAAGAAGCTCAATAAGAGTGGCATCAAGTTTGATGGCAAGAAGAAGAAGTTCTTCACAAGCTCTAGAAGGAAGCCAATCTCCGAGATGGATTCTACAATTGTGGAGAACTTGGTCATCTAGCTCACCAATGCATAAAGCCCAAGAAAGACAAGTTCAAGAACAAGAACAAGGGCAAGAAAGATGACTCAAGCAATGAAGATGAAGATGAGAAGAAAAAGAACAAGCCATACAAGAAGATAGATGGCAAGAAGAAGGATTTTCACAAGGAGAAGAAGAGTGGAAAGGCTTACATCATCGGTGATTGGCTGACAGACATTGATTCATCTAGTGGATCATCCGATGATGAAAGTGACAACAAGAAGGTGGCCGCCATTGCTATTGACTCATCATCTTCACCGCCACCACCGCCATCATCCTCTACACACCTATGCCTTATGGCCAAGGGTGAACGCAAGGTATCACATGATGATGATAGTAGTGGTGATGATCATGCTCATAATAATGATAGTGATAGTGATAGCGATGATGAATATGAGTCATCTACTTATGATGATCTTGCTAAATTACTAAAGAAATACACTAAGATCATTATAAAGACTAGAGCTAAAAATGAAAAGCTTGAGATGAAGAATGATTATCTTTTAGCTAAAAGTGAGATAGCCAAAAAGGCTAGTGTTGAGCTTAGAGAAGCAAATGATGCTATGTCATCCAAACTCAAGGAGCTCAAATCTTCTAAGAAAGAGCTTAAAGATAAACATGATAAACTTGAGTGGGTGCATAAAGAGCTCATCACTAGCCATAACAAGCTAAAAGATGAATACACTACTCTCAAGATTAATCATGATAATCTTGTTATTGCTCAAGAATTTTTACCCAATGAGCCACATGATGCTACTAACAATGTTGTTAAGATTGATATAGCTATATCATGCGATGATTTAATTGATGAGAGTATTGAGCAAGGATCTAGTGGCAAAGGCAAGTAAGTGGTTAAGTGCAATGACTATAATGAGTATGTCAAGCTCAAGCATGACAATGAAAAGCTAAAGAAAGAGTTTGAAGAGTTCAAAATCAACAACACCATTATGCTAGAAACTCTTAATCATGATGGTGACTTGATTCTTGAGAATGAGAAGCTAAAAGAAGAGAACAAGAAACTCAAAGAAGAGAGAAACAATGTTGCACTCAAGGAAGATAAAAGTAGTGATGCACTCAAGGAAGAGAATAAGAAACTCAAGTTGGAAAAAGAGCATCTCAAGATTGGATTGAGCAAGTTCACTAGAGGCAAGTATCTTCAAAGTGAGCTTCTAATGAATACCATCATGAAGATGGATAGAAGTAGCATTGGGTACTTAGCAAACAAATAGAAGAAGGCTCAAGCTCAACAACAACAATCAAAGCCAAAGCCAAAGAGATGCTTTGAGTGTGGATAAGAAGGCCACTTTGCTCATGAGTGCCAAACTCCACCACCACAACCCTTGTCCAAGCATGCTAGACCCTTTGCCTTCGATGCTCACTACATGCTTAGAAAAGATTCTAGTGGAAAGATGAAAGTGATGTTCTTAGGTCCTCCCAATAAAAATAGGCCTAAGAAATTTGGGTTGCAAAGTCACTTGTTGAGAAGGTGAATGGTCCTCAACAAGTTTGGGTTCCTAAAGCTTGATCTCTTATGTGTAAGTGAACTATAAGACCAGTGGAAGTCATTAGATTATTGATAGTGGTTGCACACAACATATGACCGGTGATCCTCGTATGTTCACCTCACTAGATGAAGAAGTAGATGGGCAAGAAAGAATCACATTTGGAGATAACTCAAAGGGCAAGGTCAAAGGATTGGGCAAAGTGGCAATATCAAATGATCATTCCATCTCCAATGTGCTATATGTTGCTTCTTTGAGCTTCAACTTGCTATCCGTTGGACAATTGTGTGATCTTGGCTTCCAATGCTTATTTATCGAGAAGGAGGTTGTTGTATCCAAGAAGGATGATGAACAAGTGATATTCAAAGGATTTAGATACAACAATCTATATCTAGTGGACTTCACCTCCGAAGATGCAAACTTGAAGACATGCCTATTCACCAAAACAACACTTGGGTGGCTATGGCATAAAAGACTTACTCATGTTGGGATGAGCTCACTCAAGAAGCTTATGAATAATGATTTGGTGAGAGGGTTGAAGGATATGAAGTTTGAGAAGGACAAGCTTTGTAGTGCATGTCAAGCTGGCAAGCAAGATACAAATACCCATCCAACAAAAGCTTTCATGTCAACCGCAAGAGTGCTAGAACTCCTTCACATGGATTTATTTGGACCAACAACATATAAGAGTTTGGGAGGAAATCTTTATTGTCTTGTGATTGTTGATGATTATTCAAGGTATATATGGGTATTCTTCCTTCATAACAAATCCAAAGTTGTATCTTGTTTCAAGAAGTTTGCCAAGAGAGCACAAAATGAATTTAAAGTGAAGCTCAAGAAGATAAGAAGTGACAATGGGAAAAAATTTAACAACACAAACATAGAAGCTTATTATAATGAAGTTGGAATCAAACATGAAGTCTCCGCAATATATACTCCTCAACAAAATGGTGTACTTGAGAGGAAGAACTGGACATTGATCACTCTTGTAAGAACAATGCTTGATGAGTACAACACCCCCAAAGCTCTATAGGTGGAAGCAATCAACACCGCATGTTATGCATCCAACTGCCTATTCCTTTAAAAGTTCCTTAGCAAGACACCTTATGAGTTGCTTAATGGGAAGAAGCCGAACGTCTCCTTCTTTAGGATGTTTGGCTACAAATGCTACATCTACAAGAAGCGGCAACACTTAGGGAAGTTTCAAAGATGTTGTGATATTGGTTTTCTTGTTGGTTACTCATCAAAGTCCAAAGCATATAGAGTATTTAATCATGCCACCGGCTTGGTTGAAGAAACATATGATGTAAAATTTGATGAATCTAATGGCTCCCAAGGAGCACATGAGAATCTTGATGATGTAGGTGATGAACCATTGAGGGAGGCTATGAAGAATATTCTGATTGGAGACATCAAGCCTAAAGATGATGAAGATGATGTACAAGTGATTGATCCACCTTCTTCATCAAGTGTGCCACAAGATGATGAAAAAGATGGGAGAGTAGAAAATGAAGATACTCATGTCTCCCATGAACAAATGGTGGTATAAGCACAAGATGTTGATGCTCCACAACCTCCCCCTCAAGTGGTCAATAGAAGAAATACACTATTACTTTAAGATCATCCACAAGATATTATCATAGAGAGTCCATTAAAGGGTGTAATGACTCGATCTCAAAAACTTGTTTCATTTATTGCTCATCACTCTTTTGTCTCTTGTTTTGAGCCTACTAAGGTAGAAGAAGCTCTTCAACATCCGGATTGGATAAATGCCATGCATGAAGAGTTGAACAACTTCACTCGCAATGAAGTTTGAACTCTCGAAGAGCGGCCAAAAGGTGCAAGAGTCATTAGAACAAAGTGGGTGTTCCGAAACAAGCAAGATGATCAAGGTGTTGTTGTGAGGAATAAGGCAAGACTAGTTGCAAAGGGGTTCTCTCAAGTTAAAGGTTTGGATTTTGGAGAGACCTTTGTCCCGGTTGCAAGATTAGAAGCCATCCGTATCCTCCTTGCATATGCATCACATCATGAAATAAAACTTTATCAAATGGATGTGAAAAGTACATTTTTAAATGGCTTTATTAATGAACTAGTCTATGTTGATCAACCTCCTGGGTTTGAAGACCCTAGATATCCTAATCATGTTTATAGGTTGTCCAAGACATTATATGGACTTAAGCAAGCCCTAAGAGCTTGGTATGAGCACCTTTGGGACTTCCTTATTAAGAAGGGCTTCACCATTGGGAAAGTCGACACCACACTATTCACCAAGAAGCTTGATGGGCATATCTTCATTTGTCAAGTGTATGTTAATGATATCATCTTTGGATCATCAAATGAAGATTCATATAAAGAATTTGGTGAATTGATATCGAAGGAGTTCGAGATGTCAATGATTGGAGAGCTTACATTATTTCTTGGTTTTCAAGTCAAGCAAATAAGAGAAGGGATTTTCATCTCTCAAGAGAAATATACTAATGATCTTCTCAAGAGATTCAAGATGGATGAATGTAAGCCAATCAAGACTCTAATGCCAACCAATGGACATCTTGACCTAGATGAGGGAGGTAACCCGGTTGATCAAACTCTCTACCGCTCTATGATTGGTAGCTTGTTGTATTTGATCGCATCTAGGCCCGACATCATGTTTAGTGTGTGTATGTGTGCTAGGTTTCAAGCTAATCCTAAGGAAACTCATTTAATTACCATAAAAAGAATCCTTAGGTATCTTAAGCACACACCAAGCATTGGCCTTTGGTATCCCAAAGGAGCTATATTTGAATTAGTTGGCTATTCCGATTCGGATTATGCCGGTTGCAAAGTTGATAGAAAGAGCACATCCGGAGGGTGCCATTTGCTTGGTAGATCACTTGTGTCTTGGTCCTTCAAGAAACAAAATAGTATGGCTTTGTCCATCGCCGAAGCGGAATACATTGTCGCGGGTGCTTGTTGTGCACAAATACTTTACATGAAACAAACTTTGCTAGACTATGGTGTAGTTCTAGATAAAGTACCTCTTTTGTGCGACAATGAAAGTGCGGTAAAACTTGTAAATAATCCGGTTCAACACTCTCGCACCAAGCACATAGATATCTGCCATCACTTTCTTAGAGATCATGTTGCTAAAAATGATATATCACTAGAAGGTGTAAGGACCGAGGATCAATTGGTAGATATCTTCACTAAACCGCTAGATGAGGCAACATTTTGTAGACTGCGGAATGATCTCAATGTGCTTGATTTTAGTAAATTCACTAAAAATTAAGCTTGTGTTGTCCCTTGTATTGCATTGTAATATACAACATGTTTAATGCTTTATAATGCATATAGGACTTGTCTAACATGGTTAAGATAACCATCGAAAAGCGTATGAAGAAGCTTAACTTTGGATCAAACTTGACAAGCAACTAGATTTATTTTCAAGTATTGCATTGCATATGCATGATTGTTGTTTGTCATTTGTCTTCAATTTGCCCTCTTATTGCCTAATTTCTTAAAAAGAATTATAGCCTAAGGCAAAATATTTTAAAAAACTTGAGGGTTTGAGAGAGGTCACTCACATCAGTCCTAATTGGTGTTTATTTAGATCTTATTCGAGTTGGGACTTGATTGGGAATAGGCAGCGCGAAGGACTTTGAAGATTTGCTAAAGAAGGAGTGACCGGACGCTGCACCGGACTCTGATGTCCAATGTCCGGTTAGTTCACAGGAGGTGAACAGCTGTCAAGCAGGAGTGACCGGATGCTAAAATAGTGTTTTCTCAGTGTCCGGTCAGGAGGAGCATCAGCGTCCGGTCAGGAGGAGCGTCAGTGTCTAGTCAATCATGAAGACATCAAGGCTAGGTGACCGGACTCTGGCTGCGTCCGGTCAGTGTCCATCGGACGCGTTCGGTCTCGATTCTAGAGAAATTGGATCTCTTTGAAATCGATCGGACGCTGGGTGGCAGCGTCCGATCACTGCCACCGGAGCGTCTGGTCAATAGAAAGCGTGCGGTTTTAGGTCTCTTTTCCCGTTACCTTTTCTGATCTGCCGGGGGACCCGCATATAATCCCAGCGCATGACCTAATCCCGCGCCATCTTCCCCGAGCTGCCGCGCATGCCATTGCCGCCCTATTCACGCCAAGCAGTCTCCGATAGCAGCACCTTCCCACACAGCCATCGCCATGCCTCCATTCCCTATGTCGCCGCTGCCCCGCGCACTACCACTGCACCAGCGCCACCGCATGCTCACCTCTGCCATAGCCACCGATTTCGCCGTGTGCCCACACCTAAGCGCCGCCAGTGCCCTAGCCTCCATAGTAGCAGTGCTGCCCACATCCAGCATCGGTAAAGCCCTAATTTGTGCCCTAGCACCCATTGCAATCCAGGGCCATCGATTCACCGTATCAGATTACCGATCCTCGCCGACCAGCAACCCTAGCCGATTCAGTGTCCCCCGATCCGTAACTCCTCTCGCCGTTTTGACAGGTAGCGAGCCCCACGTTTCAATTTCATATCTAAATTGCTTGCTTCCTAGGGTTTCACATCTATTAGATACATTGTATTTATTTGTATATCCTATCTATTCTATCGTGCAGCGAGCCGATTCCATTGAGGTGTCAGTGGAAGTTGTCAGTCAACTCGGGGCCAAGCTCACAAGTATGAAATGAGGCCAAGCCTCAAAAGTGTCAGCGGCCGTTGATCTTTGTTAGAGGCAGCAGTTTTATCAGATGGCTCGTGTGAAGAATGTCGGAGGTGGTCCCAGTGACGAGGATCTGAGGCCCCCACCTCGCTAGCCGACAGAACCTAAAGGCAAGGCAACCAAGAAGCTGGCAGTTAGGAAGCACAAGTACCCAGATGTAGATACAGCAAGAGCCACCGCAGTTGCAGAGGCCGTAGAGCATGCTGAGAGAGGAGGCGCTCGCAGTGGAGTCCGAATTGCCGATCCACTGTCACCAGAGGTAATGGCTACACTTTAGCGTGTTGAGCGTCTTCATGGTGGTCTAGCTGGGACCCTCATGATTGGAGGATGGCATGTTGCCATTGATGAGGTTCAACCTCAGGGGGAGCCACAGCAGCAGCCTCAGCCAGCACAGTAGACTTAGGAGCCTTAGCCAGCTCAATAGACACAGGAGGCACATCCATCATAGTAGTCTTAGGAGGGTGAGCAGGTTTAGCAGGTCGAGGAGATAGAGCCGGCACCATAGCCACAATTACGCTGCTCTGGTCATACTTATGTCCTAGTTTCACCGAGGCTAGTCACTCAGCGAAGGGGTTCTCGTCCACCACCTCGACCATAGGGTCCGCCTCTAATGACCCACCTTAATCTAAGGGCCACCACGGCCAAGCAGGTGCAGTAGCTGAGGTTTGTTGACTTTGATGTATGGTTTCCACCTAGGAGGGATGAGAGAGCATCAGAGGGATTCTATACACCCCTGCATGAGGATTTCTACAATGCCTATCTGAACATGGAGCAGTCTTCAAACCACAGAGAGTATGCAACATAGAGTCTATTGTTGTAGCAGCTGGAGAGCACATTCACCCCTATCTTGCATATCTGCCGGGGCTGACAGATTTGATTTGATGGACTAGATTATATGTCCCATCTTGGGTTTGTCAGTTCTATGCATCTCTCTAGATTGACCCCCACTGCAGGTTTATTCACTTTGCATTTGGTGGCAGAGACTATCGGTTAACAAGCACTAGGGTTAGAGAGATTCTTAGGCTTCAGGAGCAGCCAGTCAGGCTCCATGAGGTGTGCTATGGACAGACTACACCCCCTAGACGTCCTCATGGTGGCATGGTACCCCCTACAGACTTGGTGCGTCACTGCTTCACTGAGCCTTTTGGAGAGGGTTCGAGGAGGAACCCTAGTGATCTCACGCCCACTGCTCGAGTGCTTGAGGCTGTTATGAGTAGGACTTTACTCCTGAGGATGGGATATAGAGAGGGATTGACTCAAATTTAGCTATGGCTTCTCAACTCTCTGGTGCAGCAGATAGTCTTCGACATCTGGGATCTTCTTCTGTCAGAGATGGAGGACACTATAGCTGAGGGTTTCAGAGGTCACAGGTAGCTACCCTATGCTCACTAGGTCACTTTTCTTATCCACAGAGCTATTTTTGTTAAGTCACCTAAGATGATTGCTGAGTATAGTGGTGCCACGATAGAGTTCCCTACTTATAACCTATCTCAGATGATCCAACATAGTACACCATAGGCACCGAGTCAGTCGCGCCATCGTCTAGAGGTGCTAGAGACTGTAGTCCAGCAGAATGATATCATCAGGGGTATTGTAGCTACAGAGGAGGAGGAGCTTGCTTAGTAGGAGGAGTTGGTCACTAGCCAGCCCAATGATAGTTCTAATGATGATTACCAGCCCATTCCACAGATGCCTCCACAACGACATGATACTGAGGCCAGTAGCTCTAGTTCTATGCCACCTGCCCCGTAGACTGACCCTACTCTTCTGGCTATACTTGAGCGGATGAGGTAGGACCAGGCCAGACAGGCTCAAGAGACAGCTGCTACACTTGCTCAGTTCTAGACTCGGCAGGATGAGTTCCAGCACCAGCAGCTTGTTATCCAGCAGTAGACCCAGGCACTACAGCAGTAGCAGCAGGCTATGCATCAGCAGCAGATACTCATGCAGCAACAGCTTCTCAAGTTCATGCAGCATGTAGTGCAGGTGATTGGGGCCTCACCACCATAGGCTTTGCCCCAGCTTGGTCAGCCTGCTATCACTTCGATGACTCTAGCATTACAGCCTAGTGGGCTTCAGAGTTGGAGATAGCCACCAACACAGTATGATTCTCCGACAGAGCGGGTGTCCTAGTGGTTCGCTTCACTAGTGGTAGCCCCACAGTTCACACCATTCTAGATGGGCTTCACACCGGCATAGACGTCGTCGCTACTTGAGCCAGACACTTTAGTCTCTAGGAGTCTTGGAGCCTCCTTCAGTGAGTTGACAGGGTAGCCCACTCCTCCATACCTGCATGCTCTAGGTCCTTCTATGGCTGCACCTATCACAGCGATGATAGAGATGCTCCCCTCCTCAGTGGCATCATTAGAGCCAGCTGCTTCAGTTATACCAGCTCAGCCTATAGTAGCACCAGTTCCTGATTCGACCCAGACTGCTTCTACATCACTACCAGCTATAGAGGGTCAGACAGCTCAGAGCTTTGGATCAGACAATGATGGCACCTAGTTCCACCTCGCTCCTCGTACCTTAGCGCCCGGCTCGTCCGCTGTAGCCCCGCTAACTGACCCGTAGGTTTTGGTGTTTGACGCCAAAGGGGGAGAGGGTTCGAGTATGTTAGGCTTAGGGGGAGCTACTTATCTAGGGGGATCTTAGTTATTATATTAGCTTATCTATTTAGATTTGGAGTTCCTATTTGTGTGACACACTATTATGCTTTTGTGTGTGTAATACATTATGCATTCATGTTTACTACTATATCTATGTGATAGTGATATCTACGTGATCGTGATATATGACATGTGTGCTCTCTACTTTGAATTCTTTATATGTCATATCACTTGTGTTTTGCTCATTTGCCTTTGCTTCCGCGCTTTACTCCGATGCAAATGAGCTTTATTACTTGTACTCATGCATATTTCATATCTTTTGAGTACATCATGATGGCTTGGGTCATATAAGCTTGTCTAACATCTTTGTTCTTATTGCCTAAAGCTTATATGAACCAAGCATGTTAAAAACCTCATCTCTTTCACATACTCGAGGTAGTATTGTCATCAATCACCAAAAAGAGGAAGATTGAAAGCATCTAGGCCCTTAGTTGGGTTTCGGTGATTAATGACAATACGTGATTATTGTGACTAATGTGTGTTTTGTAGAAATAATTGAGTTAGGTCACAGTAATGGAGATCGATTGGGCAATCAAAGTTGTCATGCCCCTACGATGGAAATCATTTTAGTTTTCAAAGGATGGACGACAAGGTTAAGGATAGACTAGTTCTAAGTGTCGATTGGAGTTGGAGAGACACTTAGAGTAGTTTAGGACTTTGTTTTTTTCCCTTTGGCCATACTATTAAGGGGGGTATGAACGGGTAGCTTGACCTAGGTGAGTCTAGTGAGTTAGGTGTGGTGCATACTTGTTAAAACTAGCACTAGGTAGCTCCACAATAGCCCTTTGATCCAATGGAGCAAACTTCATTCACATATGATCAAGAGTTAGAAGTGAATGGAGGGTCAAATACTGACCGGACGCTGGCTCCAGTGTGACCGGATGCTCGCTCAGGGTCTAGTCAGTTCATTTGACCAAGGTGATTATGTCTGGTTTGACCGGACGCTGTGAGGTCATGTCACCGGACGCTGAGGGCCAATGTCCGGTCGACTCCAGTAAGGTTCTAGAGAGGGAAAATCATGACTAGACGTGTCCGGTCAGTGCTGATCGGATGCTGGCCAGCGTCCGGTCACACTATAAACACTGGAGTTTGGGGTATACTGACCAGAGCGTCCGATCAACATGACCAGAGCGTCCGGTCACCCTGTAGAGGCACATAACGGTTTATTTTTTAGCCGGTGTTATAAATACAACCTCCGCTCATGTGTGGGGGTACTTTTGCTCATTCCATAGCTGAGAAACACCTTAGAGAGTGCCAAGAAGAGCAAGGTCCTAGTAAGGTGATTAAGATTTGAGAATCCTAAAGAGAGCCCTCATTAGTGAAGATCAAGAGTAGCAAAGTGTGCATCCACCTTCTCATTAGGCTTGTCATGGTCAAGTGAGAATTCGTGCTTGTTACTCTTGGTGATTGCCATCACCTTGATGGCTTGGTGGTGATTGGGAGTTTGGTGATCACCCAGCGGAGCTTGTGGGTGACCCAACTCATATTGTGAGCGGTTGTGGGTGATTCACCATGACGGAGTGTCGAAGAATCAACCCATAGAGAGCACTTGATCCTTGCGCAGATCAAGGGGGAACCACACCCTTGCGCGGGTGCTCCAACGAGGACTAGTGGGGAGTGGCGACTCTCCGATACCTCAGCAAAACATCGCCGTGTTCCTCTCTCTCTATTTGCTTTGAGCATTTACTTTATGCAATTCAATTCTTGTCTTTACATTCATAGAATTGCCATGCTAGAGTAGGATTGGAACTTAAGTTGTAAGTCTTTTGTGCAGTAGAACAATTAGAAACACTATCTAGGCACAAGGGGTTAATTGGGCTAACCATAGGATTTAATTATTGCAAAGAAATTTAGAATTAGCCCAATTCACCCCCCCCCCTCTTGGGCATCTTGACCCTTTTAGGTATCGAACCTAAATGTAATCACACTCGCTAAGTGTCTTGATCACCGAAACGAAATAGCTCCTACCACTTATATCTTTGCCTTGAGCCTTTTGTTTTTCTCTTTCTTCTTTTCAAGTCCAAGCACTTGATCATCACCATAGCATCACCATCATCATGTCATGATCTTTATTTGCTCCACCACTCAAAATATGCCACCTATCTCATAATCACTTTGATAAACTAGGTTAGCACACTTAGGGTTTCATCAATTCACCAAAACCAAACTAGAGCTTTCACCCTTACTTCTAATGTTAATCTCATGGGGTATTCTAGTTTTTGTGTATATCCAATTACTAATGGTGCTAAGGATGGTATATTGGTGCACTCTGATTGGTATCACGCTTCAAAGGTCCATCTTTTATACCTTAGCATCATTTGGTAGACATTGTCTCCTATATTTTCTATCTAAGCATATGTGCAAGCTACAATCCAAACTCTTAGCACATATATAGGGGGAGCAATTACTACCATTTAGGGTTCATGAAACTTATCCATATCCTTTTTACACATGGTAAATATGCTTGGGCAAGCAACATGGATTCAATTAAATTTCAACTCATATCTTTGTGTAAGGGTTGTCATCAATTACCAAAAAGGGGGAAATTAAAAGCTCTAGTTTGGTTTTGGTGAATTGATGAAACCCTAAGTGCTAACCTAGTTTATCAAAGTGATTATGAGATAGGTAGCACTACTCCAAGTGATGAAGCAATGTTGAAAATCATGATGATGATTATGGCATGGTGATGATCAAATGCTTGAACTTGGAAAAGAAGAAAGAGAAAAACAAAAGGCTCAAGGCAAAGGTGAAACTTGATATGAGCTTTTTTGTTTTGGTGATCGAGACACTTAGTGAGTGTGATCACATTTAGGATTGATAGCCATACTATTCAAAGGGGTGAAACTCGTATCGAAATGTGGTTATCAAAGTGCCACTAGATGCTCTAACTCATTGCATATGCATTTAGGATCTAGTGGAGTGCTAACACCCTTGAAAATGTTTGTGAAAATATGCTAACACATGAGCACAAGGTGATACACTTGGTGGTTGGCACATTTGATCAAGGGTGGTGAAATTCAGGGTCAAAAGGAGAAGCTTTGAATTGACCAAACTCTGACCCCGCGTCCGGTCAGTGGCGCGCAGTGAAGGCTGCCCTCGGTCCCTTGATCAGACACTGAAGAGAAAGAGGGACCGAACGTGCAGAGGGTGTGTCTAGTCACCTAGTGACGTACACTAATGCAAGCAACAGAGAGAGGCTGAGTTGATCGGACATAGGCCTGGGTCCAGTCATGAGACACCGAACGCGTCCAGTCATGAAAACCATCTCTAGAACCTTAATGGAAATGACCGAACTCTAGTGATGGAGCGTTCGGTCACTTTGAGCAGCACGTCCGGTCACAACTTAACACGTGGTGCGAAGCAGACTAGCCGCTGAGATCACATGGATGAGGTTAAACCGAGGGGCCACATGGCGCGCATCGTGTGACTGGATGCTGGGTGGTGTGCGTCCAGTCACCCCAACCTACACGTCCAGTCGGTGCACAGTAAGGTGCTCTGTGAGCCCAATGGCTCTATTTCATTGGGGGCTCTATTTAAAGGCGTGTGGCCAGCTCTAGCTCTTTCTCTTGGTCATTTGCATTGACATAGCAACCTTGTGAGCTTAACCAAAGCCCTCTCACTCATCTCCATCTTTGATTCATCATCTTTGTGAAATTAGGAGTGAATCCAAGTGCATTGCTTGAGTGTTTACATCTGGAGGCACTTGGTGTTCGTGTTTCGCTACGGGATTCGCTTGTTACTCTTGGTGGTTGCCACCACCTAGATGACTTGGAGCTGTGAGGATCATCGAGCAGAGATTGGTGATTGTCTCTGGCTCTGATCGTGGTGATTGTGAGGGGTTCTTGACCTTTTCCCGACGAAGAGCCAAAAGGTACTCTAGTGGATTGCTTATGGCTTGTGTGATCTTCATCTTGTGTTGGTTGTGTGGCACCCTATTGACGGTTTGGCGTGTGATGCCAATTAGCGCATGAACCTCTAAGTGAGTGAATCACCACAACGAGGACTAACTTGTCGGTAAGGAAGTGAACCTCGGTAAAACAATCATTGTGTCATCATTTGATTTCAAGGTGATTGATCTTTATTGGTATTCATTCTTGTGATTGATTGGTTCATTTCTTAACTCGGTGGTATAACCATCTTGCTCTCTCTTTACATTACCGCAAGCTAGTTGTCAAGCTCTTTAGTGTAGCTAGTTATGAGAGCTTGCTAGTTTGGTTAGTGTGGCCCTTTAGTTAGCCTTTGAGAGGACACTAATTTAGTATAGTGACATAGCCATTGTGTGGATAGATACTATAGAAACTAGAATTGTGGTAGGTGGCTTGCATTTTTAGTAGGCTAGCGCAATACTTACTTCGCCTTATATTTGTCTAATTGGTTTGCTAAGTGTTGTTGTAGAAAATTTTAATAGGCTATTCACCCCCTCTAGCCATTAGAACCTTTCAGTAACCCTAAGCTTGCCTTGACTCCCTCTATCCGGTGCTCGCACTGTTTTGGCCAAGGACCTAGTCGGCGACATGGTGACGCGCTGGTGTCCATCATAGAGCGCCACCACCCCGCTCAGTTGCACGTGGCCAGACCGCCATGGTGCTTCCTAGCTTCAACCGTCAGTAGTGCGTATACCACGGTGAGCTACAGATGCTTCTCCGCCATCTCTATCTTGCCATGAGGACGTAGGCTCGCTGGAACAGTCGCGCTGTCACCGCGGATAGCTGCTCACCGCTGCAGGTCGCGCCAGCATGTCTCTGAGTTCCTAACCACCGCCCATCCTTGCGCGATTAGCTGTAGATGGTGGTCGGCCCCTTACTTCGATCGTAGCGAGCCTAGTTGGCCCAGCATAACCACCGTTGCCACCGATGTGCCGCGCCGCTATGCGCGGGCACGTCGAGGATCACCCCGTTGTAAAGGCAACATATTCTATGGTCTTTAATGCAAAGCGTGAGTTTGTAGTAATAGTGTTCTATTGCTCCACGTGATTGTCCAAAAGTTCGAGCCCTCTTTTGCAAAACGTGAGCGCGCGCTGGGCTACCGGGCCGAAATGGTCGCCACCGACCCGTTTCCTTTTCTAAGCATTTTCTAATTTTGCTTCTAAGGTAAATTTATAAATTCAATATAAAATTGTGTAGTTAACCAAAAATTATGAAACTAATTTTGTTATGTTCCTAAAATCATGACCTATCTGCTAATGTATTTTGTTCACTTAGTTTCATAGATTTTCAAGAGTAGACTAATTAATTTGAAGCACTTAAAATTGGTAAAACATGAACTTGTAAGAATTATGGTGATGAATTGATAGTAGTACTGGCCCTAAAATTTTTACAGTAGATTTCTAACATTATTAGATGCTCACTGTAATTTTTATAGCTCCATAATAATTAGTTTGCTAAGGTAGCTAAATGAGCCCTAGTTAGAAAATATACGTTTAATCAATAAAATGCCGAAACACCTTGGGATTTTAAAACTAAAAAATTTTCTGGGAAACAATGCCTTATTCGACAACGTGGATACATAGACTAGTACGTTAGTTATTAAAGCTAGCTCGTTAGCATGCGGAGCAAAATCGTATTTAAAAGTTGCAGTTACCATTGATTAATTGTGTCTCTATGTTGCATCCACGTATATCATAATAGGAACAACGATAGATCATGGAGTCGACCGAGGTAGCGGAAAAGATGGTGCCTTGATGATCGTGTCACCATGATGGAATGCTAACTCTTGGTTATATCTTACTCAGGCAAGCCCTAGTGCACTTTATCTTATGCTTGTGCATTAAGTTTTAAGGAGTTGAATGAAAACCACTTGCATATATATATCCTTATCCTATGAGTTCTACTAGTATGTTAGGATCGTGTAGATTGCTATGCTACAGGACTCCGGTAGAATTCAAGTAATTGCCTATCACTCGTGAGAGATAGGAAAGATATTATTGTTGACATTATATTACTATCACATGAAATATATATGAATGATAATTGGAGACCGGGTGGAATGGTACTTTTGATCTGGACTTGGTTAGGCATTCGAGCGAGGCTCGGGTTGCATTTGTTTCGCCTGTGTCGATTAAGGACCGGCCGTTGCATTTGATTCTAGTCAGGTCACAAACTTATTATCCTGAGCACATACTTGCTTATGAGAGCGGAAAGGCTCGTTGCTCTCTTGTCATGGGTTCCGGCTCTTTCCAGACCGACTGATTGGAGGTGGAGATGGTAGAGGTCTAAGCACCACACTGACTTCGAGACTCAGGTGTGGGGGCTTACAGTCTAAGTTTGGACGGGAACCTAGACCCCTTGACAGGAGAGTGGTGGGTTGGTCTTGCTTGTGCCTGAGGTAAAAGCGGAGCGTGTGTTTCGGGGTACCTAGCTAGGATACATTGGTTCGCAAATCGTTGTGTAATACGGTACGACTTGTCTATGATCTAGCACCGTAGTAAGAACTGAAATATGAAAGAGGATAAAATAGTTCTGATTGCTTACCACCTGCTTGAAAGTAGCATAGGTGCTTACATAGAATGGTTAGTTGATGAACTAATGATGACTGCTAATAAAATTAAATATAAGAACACACGTTTAGTAATGCTCCTGCAGATGCAATAAATCAACAAGCCAGATAGCCTTACATATTCTTGGAGTCTTTTCTTTTCTTCTGTGTGCAGTACAATTGAGTACTCAGGGTTTGTTCTACCTGGTTGCAGGTGATAGGTGGATGATAGAGCTGACACTTGTGTGCGAAAACCTTCTGGTGGGCTCAGCGAGGATTTCCTTAACGTTGCGGACATGGAGTTTATTTGAAACTTTCACCCAAAATGTTTTACAAGGGAAAAACTTATAACATGTTATGATGTACATAACGGATCATTATGTTAATGTTTAACTTGTCATTAAATGATTTTATTTCCGCTGAAACTCTGATACCATGGTTATATTTCGCTGTTATAAACAATAAATATTATACTCTGATGTTGCACGGAAAGTGATGTAAGAAATGACTAAAATGTTGTAAGTTTTATTCTCCCATTTATGATCCTATTGAAAAATGTAGATTTTCGAGTTCTTGCATGGGGTGTGCTCGACAGAATTGTTTAAATTAGTTTACTCTTGAGGTGTTTAGTGTCTAATGAAAGACAAGCACCTCCGGAAAGTGAGTTATTTTAAACAGATCTACCACAGAGTGCGTCCATAGAATCGTCCAATGAATCTGTATCCATCAGACGTCCGGGCGTCAGCGCTTCCCTTAGTTAATTGAATGACTACCTGCTAATGCTACTTTGCAGTGGCAGGTCGAATTTAGAACCCGTCTAGAAGGATTGCTCCTCGCATCACGAGGTAAAATGTTATTTTTCTTTCTCTTCTAAAATTAAACTCGGAGAGCGAAAAGGAGTCCTGCCACAGGTGCTACTGACTGGACATATTCAGCCTGTTCATTTGCTGGTTTCAGCTAGGATTTATCAGCTAATCAATAGTGTTTTTCTTTCATAATAAACTAGCATCAGTCGGACTTATCAATCCAGAAACCAACCAACGAACAGACTCATTGTTTTATGCGAGGCTAGAATTCTGTGTGAACTTACATATAAGCAAGTAGTGAACGAAGAAGGCTAATGATGATGTGTGTAGCAGTAGTTTATTTGCAGCTTTTACACGCACTGTTCTCATCTGCTAGTAGGTAGTCTTTGTTAATTAGATTAGGTAATTAAGGTTATTAATCGACTACGAGTAGAATTCTTGTGTACAACTAGTTGGACAGCCATAATTGACACCGACGTATATACGTTGCGCGGTCCAGATCAAATTGTTAAAATTATAGGAAACATGTCTATCCTTGAGTTTCCAGTGTATATGGTTGTTTTAACTATACATATGGTAGTTGCGTTGTTTCGTGGGGAAAAAAACTTTTTTTCCTTCCAAGTGGACTAGGTAGATATGCAAACGCCATTTTATCCATGTTGATTGTTGATTCACAAGCTCGTACTTGAATGGACATGCTTTATCATAAGAAATTGATTGTGTTTTTGGACCATCCAACATTCCAACTCTTACTCGAGTTTGCTTTTGGCTATACAGTTATAAACCAGAAATCTTTAACCACTGAAATACAAGTCGAATTTGGCCACCTAGCTGGCTTCAAATGTTGTTTTGTATTTTCTAAAAACTATGGATGTTGTATATATTTCCTAAAAAAAATCCATAACTAATCTATTTTCAATAAAAAAAATGAAACATGTACCAATATTTTTGAAAAAAATATAATGTGTCTATTGGTGCTGGATTTAGAGTTATTTGGATCTAATTTGTATTTGTTTCTAGTGTTTTATTGCTCGTAGTAGTGCCCCTTAGGTCATTGTTTGTTAAAATCACCACTTTGTGATATATTAAATATGGAGGTTGACCAAGAGAATTTATTCAAAATAGAGTAGCCAATATATTGAAGTTCAATTAATCGGATTATTTTTGGATGGCTAGTGATGTCATGCTAGTTGCAATGGCTAAATATGATCCAAAGCAAAGCACATGTGAGGTTATGGATTCTTGGTCAATCTCAAGTATAACATAGTGCAAAGTGATGATTAAATAAGTAAAGAACATGACCATGAGCAATAAAGAAACTAACAATAGGAATAAATAAAATACTAATAACTTCAAGAACACCAATAGATAGATTAATATTTTAGGAAAAATCAGTACTGTTTTCATTTTTTCTGGTTTAGAATGAATTAGTTATGAACTTTTAGAAAAGAAAATTAGCTTTTATTGTTTTTATAATGTACAAAACCGCCTTTGAAACCATGTAGATGGCAAAGACGATGTCCGAAAATAGTTTTAAAGTTGTAATTTTGATGGATGAAATGGAATTATCCCTTAGCATTATTATGTACTCCCTCCGTCCAGAAAAAACGTGAACCTGAACACGCGTCGTGTACAGGTTCAAAGCTAGAATTACGTTTTTTTCTGGACTGATGGAGTATTACCGTTTTCTTTTTAAGTCAAACTACTCTAACTTTAACAAAATTTACATACAAATAAATTTTACAGTTAATTTAATGGAACCAATTTAGTTTGATATATAGATATGATGTGTTTTTCTACAGGTGTGGTCAAAGTTAGAGAAAAGGCGGCTTACATTTTAGAATGGACGGAGCATACATTATTCTTATTCCACAACTTTATTCTCTTAATTAATCGACAGCTCTGGTGGACCAAATTAAATTCTTGCAAGCGACATCTTATATGCTATAGCTTCATGCTATCACATAATAAACTAGCACACGAGCTGCTTTGGTAATTACAAGGATCAACGCAATATAACGTGGATTAATTCAGTCCTGTGGTACCATGACCAGTGGTGTTGATTAGTACTATTTTAACTATTGATTATTCTCCCTCTGTGTGTCTCTTTAAAAACGGTGGAAATATATATTATTCCGCGTCTATGGAGGTTTTGTCAAACTGCAGTTTGAACCAATGGGAGGTTATTAAGCGGAGTGACCGTTCATTAGTTAAGTTCCAGTGGTTTCATCAATTCAACTTCAGCTCCTAGCAGTTGTAGCGTCGCTGTTACTGTTAGCTACTAGCATACACTGTTCGTCTGTTCTGCTGGCACTGAACATACATGCCGTGTTTTCTCACGTAAACTTTACTTATAATGAAACTTTGATATTTCTTCTGTCAAGTCCTCAAACGTACACGTGCTGATGCAGAGTACTGCAGACTGCACAACCACTCTAAGGGCGCATCCAGTGTAGAGAGCTTTCGTTCGATGTGGGGTCTGGGGAAGGGTGTCAGTGGCAAGTTTTATCGGCGTCTGTGCAATGCGAGGAGACTACGACTCAAACCCGGGACCTTCCGATCACAGACGATAAGACTCGACCGCTTATACCAGACACTCTCCCAAGTTATATTTAGGGCAGATCCTATCCTTCATTTGGAGGTGTCTATACTACAACCCTGTTTTTTTTTTTTTTAGTCCGTGGTTGTTTCACAGTTTCTTTCATCTCAGAGCAAGCATATACGACGAATGTACTCGTTCGTTCATCCATCACAGTACTAGCTTATTCGTTCGGCTGTCCCTGTTTGTGCAGCCAGCAGCTGTTGTTGGGGCCGTCAGCCGCCCTGTGTGTCTCCACTCTCCAAAGAACCAAGCTCAACCGTTAAAAAAAAACTGGAGCTCTAGCTAGGACCTGCTGGGGAGAGTAACGGTGGCATGTCTGGATCTCCTAGCCTGTTCGTTGCGGTGGAACCTATCTATCCGATTTTAAGTTCTCGAGTTGGTATAGGTGCTTATATTTTTCAGAGAATTCCTTATTTGACACCAAACAAATGATCCGTTCCTTTCTGGGCCCTAAAAAATTTTTCGTTCCCTATTTAATACTGAGTTCAACTTTCATTCCTTACATGACACTTTGTTGCATTTTCCATCCGGCCACCGTTAACTGCGCTGTAAAAAGACGATTTTGCCCCTGTGGGCCCCACCACCCTTCTCCCTCCTCTCCTCCTCTAGGCCGCCGCGTACGTTCTCCCCAGGAGACGAGGACGCAGTCGCCGCCACCGAGGTCCACCTTCTCGGTGTCGCGGAACTTCCAGCACAGGCGGCGGACGTGGAGCACGCGATCGCCGTCGACGGAGACGGACATGCCGACCTCGGCCCTGTCCCGCTCCCGCCCCTGGCCGCCCTGGGCGGCGGCGCGCGAGACGAGATCCACCGAGATCTCCCACTGCTTGCCGCGCACGACGACGCAGGTCCGGTGCCCGCGTCCTTCGCCGTTGCGCATGGACACGTGCTCGCGGCGCGAGACGAGGGCGGGGCCCGGCCCATGCGGGCGTTGCGCCTTGGTTTTCCTGTAGGCCTCCTCCGCCATGTCCCCCGCGACGACCGCCATCTCACCGTCCACCATGACGGCGACGAAGTACCCCGAACTGGGCTCCGGGGAGCCGCCCAAGGGCGGGAAGCGCGCGCGGGAGAGGTCCCAGGCCAAGTCCACCACGCGGTGGCCCCGCACGCGGAAGCGCTTGGACCCGCACCACTGCCACAGCAGCCACGGACGCACGCGCACGGCCACCGTCGCCTCCTCGTTGTCGCACTCGCATTCGCCGCCATCGTTGGACGCCGCCACGGAGGGGACGCGGAGCATGGCGCGGAGGCTGAGCCCCAGCGCGGCGCGCGACCAGGATAGCGCTGCGGCCTAGAGGAGGAGAGGAGTGAGAAGGGTGGTGGGGCCCATAGGGGCAAAATCGTCTTTTCACAGCGTAGTTAACGGTGGCCGGATGGAAAATGCAACGGAGTGTCACGTAAGGAATGAAAGTTGAACTCGGTGTCAAATAGGGAACGAAAAAATTTTGAGGGCCAAGAAAGGAACGGGTCATTTGTCTGGTGTCAAATAAGGAATTCTCTCTACATTTTTCTAAATTTATTTCAGGATTTAACGGCGTTGTGTTTTTAGTGGTAGGCGATGTTTCCATCGACAGCGAGACGCATGTGATGACTTCATTAATCTCGATATGTACCGGCACAGTCTTTCGGAGGTGCTCATAGGGGTAGGGTTTGTGTACATGTATTCATAGGGGTGAGTGCGCATGCGTGTTGAGTGTCTGTGTTTGTACTTGTGTAATTCGCAAAAAAAATTCCTCCATCCTCAAATAAAATATAGCCAAGCAATTTTAAGACCAAGTAATAAGGAATGTGGTAAAAGACTAACTTGGCTCCCACTAATTAGTTATTACCTCTATCCACGAATTAAAAGGCATGCATGTATTTCATTGATTTCGGCTTTCTATTGCATGAGTTGTTTAGGTAAGACGATCGATAGTGTTCAAGAAACATGCATGGGTGAGGTTTAGAAAGCAGGCCGGCACATATGGACGTTGGACAATCTATCCAAAATACCTTATAATCCGGAGATTTTAAACCTTCGATACTTTGTGTTGTTTTGAGACGAAATGAGTTGTTGCATGCTTAAAAAGTAGTTGAGATCTTGTTTAAATCTTGAGTTAATAGCTAGTGTCTTATATACCTACCACCTAACTCTAACACGTCCAATAGTCACCTGAGAGGATCAAAGTTGATCAATAAGTAAGTTTATTACGTATTTACTTGAAAGATACTCTCTCCGTTCCAAATTATAAGTCGCTTTGACTTTTTTTATATATTCATTTTGCTATGTATCTAGATATAATAATATGTCAGATACATAACAAAAATGGATGAATAAAAAAAGTCAAAGCGACTTATAATTTAGAATAAATGGAGTAATTCTAGAACTGGGTGTCTCTTCCCGCTGTTGTGGCTATGTGTGTGTATGATGGAAAATGAGAAAGTTAAAATTGCCCCCAAGGGCACATGCTCTACTGTTGTGCACCCTCAGATTCGCTCAGAGAGTGCACAGTAGGAGCATATGCTCTCAAGAGGGAAAAAAACTATCTTAACTCCCTCGGTCTATAAAATAATAATACAACCTCGCATTTGAAGAAACGAAATGCTTTCAAGTATTATATATTCAAAGGGTTGTATTATATGTTCTTCAATTCTTGTACGTATACAATGCTGATATATTATTGTATACGGGGTGCCTGCTAAACGGCGCGTGGCCACACATATTTGTTCACTCCGGTCACACATATTGCAAGCCCATGCGCGAATTGAGCCTAGCTCATTGGTTAGATTCCGTTCGTTTTTTTTTATTCTATGATTTAGCGGTGTTATGTTTTTACTGGTAAGCGACGTTTTCATCGATAGTGAGACGTCTGTTGTGAGTTCGTCAATCTTGAGATGTGTCGATACAGACTTTCGGAGGTGGTCATAGAGGTATGATTTGCGTACATGTGTTTATAGGGGTGCGTGTGCGTAAGTGCTGAGGGTATGTGTATATACTTGTGTAATTCACAAAAAGAAAATTTGCAAGCCCCTGCTATAGCTAGCTGATCTGATGCTTGGTCGAGGCTGCTCGCGCTATCAACATGCATGTCAGCCGGCCGGTGCAGTGGCGCTGTTAGTTGCATCGATCAGATCAGCTGGGTCATCCATCGTCGGTCGTCGGCATCACTCATCGTCCGTCGGTTAGTAGGGCGTACGTCGTTCGCATCGACGACCACTGTACATATATACACGAGTCATTTTTATTTGCCTCTCGAAAATGCTGTGCAGCATGCATGTATGACCACCGTAGTACCGTACCTCATGCATGCAGTGACATACATGCATGACAGCATGAGCTAGCAGCATGGAATATTTTTTTAATTGTAATACTTTTTTAAACTAATTCTAAATCTAACACTGTTTATTTTTTATTTCCAAATCTAACACTTTTGGCCGCGTCTATTGCCATGGCGCGACGAATTGCCTGTGCCGCGCCATGCATGGTGGCGCGGCGAAAGGACTGACGTGACGACGACCGAGACGCTGACCGGTGACGTGGCAGGCTCTGCCGCGCCATCCATCACGGCGCGGCAGAGAAGAACGGAGAGCGGCCGCTGGGATCAATGCGACGTGATGGGCTAGCACATCGCCTACTCATGGAAATGATTTCGTTTTGGGAAATGATCTTTTTTCTTGTAGCGGAGGACATGAGCCAGATGACAGTGGTAGATCAGATGACGCTGCTTTCCCTTGGCTTTCATTACTGCTGTTACATTTGGGAGCCCACGACATGCAGAGACAATAGACCTGCATCATGGCCGCTTAGGATACCCGATGCAACAGTTGATGCACTACTCGCCCCCTCGGGACTGCGGACTGCGGACAGGTGGACTGCGAACTGCGGACTACAGGCGGACTGTGGACTGTCACAGCCAAGGAGCAATAAATGCAGACAAGGAGCAGTCAATGAGCACCAAATGCGTAGCATATACGAGAAGCCAAACCTGTGGTCTCAGACTAATACGAAGGAGACTTTTGGAAGAAAAAAAATTGCTTAGACGAACGAGATAAATAGAAGGAGGGAGTAGTACGGTAGTAGTAGGTCGCGTCGCACGTATATGTCTCCATGCATGCGCATGCCTGCACTTGCACCGGGGCACCGTATATCCGTACGATCTGCCGGCCACCACGATAGATGGGTCTCTCCCGGCGGTTCGTTCTCTGTTCAGTTTCAGAGTGCGCGGTGGTTGGGTGGCGTGGTGTCGTGTCGTCTGCTGCAGTGCAAGTATACACTTATTTGTTTGTTGGTTTCAGTCAGACTTATTCCATCATTCAACAGTATTTTTCTTTCACAATAAATCAACACTGGTCAACCTAAACTAGTTCAGATATCAACCAGCGAACACGCCGATACACGTAGCAATAGCTGCGTACAAGAACGGGACGGGTCGCGTCGTCTGTGCTGTGATATGCATGCATGATGCCGCCTCCTCAACCACAGGCTAAGCTAGCCTAGCCTATCACCGTAGACGTGTACTTACGCGTATTCGTTGAGACTAATAATCGTTTTATACGGATGTCGAGCTACCAAATACTAGTTTGTCTTTTGTGTTTTGAAAACGCGTATACTGTATATTTTTGTCCGATCCATGTCGCATATGCATGTGTCGACCTGTGTGTAGGTGTAGCCGTATAGGCCTCAGAACAACGTTGCTTCTTCAATCGTCTGTGCGCTGGACGACTAGGAGGGGCCTTCAAAATACGTAATAAGGTAGGCTGCCGGGTTTAACAAATACGCGTCTTTTCCACACACACACACACACACACACACAAAAAGGAAAATACTACGCGCATGTGCTAACTAATCCATTGTTGTAAGAGTGACTAAATTTCATTTTCGTCGGTGTGCATGGTGGCTTTAAGTCATTTCTTGAAGAGTTGCAATGATTGGTCTGAAAATCTATACCACCTCCCACTGATAGTCATGCTATTATCCCACCGAGTTTCAATCTCTTAATGTAAGTTATCCACGTCATCTCCATTAAGCACAATTACTACTTTCAGTATATAAGAAATATAGAAGGCATCTATATATTGCTATTTGTTTTGCCGTTCCAACATCTTATAATTTGATCTAATTTTCTTACTTTCTTTTATTATTGGATTATTCTTTCATTGTGTCTTGTCCAATTTTGATAAGAATGGATGTAAAAACATATAGTTTTAACTCATACATGCAATAGTTTTGTTTCTAAGAAAGTCCCATAGCAACGTACATGATATCTTTCTAGTATATACTATTGCTCAGGTATATAATTCCTGGCACAAGCATATATACAAAGAGCTTGTTATTATTACCTTCTTGGGTTAAACTTCTTCAAAATTGATTAATTGTCATGCTATGTTAATGACACCTAATTAATTAAAAGTCATCTCAACGGTGGCATGTGAACCAGCGTAGAACTTAAGGGGGCATTTGGTACATGTTATTGGACAGCTTCGGGAGCTATTTTGCAGCGTTTTCTGCCAACGACTGAGAAGGGAGGTGCTCCTTGCACGGAGTCACGGAAATCCCGCTGACAAGCGGCTACCACTTGATGAAGCTGAAAATAGGCAGCTTCCCCCCGCTCCGTCTGCCAGCGCACAGGCCTAGACCCCTTTTGCCCCGGTGTGGGCAAGCGAGGCCGTTCAGGCGCGACGACGGGGTGGAGATAGAGGCGGAGCGTAGGACGCACGAGCATGATGGTGAGGAGGGCCTCGGCGTGACTATGGAGGAGAAGGAAGTGCGTCGGCGATCGGCGGAGCGCGTGTGTGCCGGCGAGGAGAGCGTCGGTGTAGCTAGGGAGGAGAAAGGGCGGCGGCGGTTGGCGGAGCTTCATTCTTCTGGCCAGCGGCGAAGAAGAGAGAGGACAAGGAAAGAAGAAGAGTTGCACGTTTGTAGTTAGGAGGAGGGGAGAGAAATCAAGGAGATAAGAAGAGAGAGGAAATAAAAATAAAGAAAGAAAAAAGAAAAGAAAAGAAAAAAGACAGGTATTATTATCATTTCACCTTTATATCTATCAGGAGAAGTTGTTTAGCAAATAATTCATCCAAACAGCTTCAGCTGTACCCGTGAAGCTGCTGAGAGAGCCGAAGCAAAAAAAAAAATTGCTTCACTAAAGAAGCGGAGTTGTACCAAATAGACCCAAAAATTGATCTAATGTAATATTAGACCATTTTGTCAAGGTGGCACAAATGGCAAATATCTCCATAGCTTAATTATGCCTTCATTGTTCAAGCATGCATGCAACGAAAAATATAATGGGAAAAGGGTTACGCTCCTTTGAGAATAGCATGTCCAAGGATATCGTATCGATTGTTGCACAGTGTACATCAGGCGTAGTTATTTTGTTTGATAGAGATGCTTGTCCAAGGTAAGGCCAAAGTGATGAGTCTACATTCTGATTTATTTGTCGCTACTATACGATGGCTTAACAACTTCGATTGTCTTCTTCTAGTAACCTATAGAAACAAATGGTGTGTGTCCATCGTGCCTATACAAACAAATATATATATATGGCCACGAGAATTAGGACACACAGGACGACGATGGTAACATCCGATGAGGATGAGAGCTTTGTTGTTCGGTGAGCAATGCATGTCCAACACTTAGTCTTAAACATTCCCCTGTTTTTTTTAAAAAAATAGGTTTAGGAAATAGATGAATTGGTTTATCGCCATCTATGCCATATCTCTCACAAAGCACATATGACGTGCTATAAATTAAAAATGAGGAATATATGGTTTGTGAATTCTAGTTTGTCAAGGCTTTAATTTTAATTCTAAAAACGCAGTTATTTCTGAAAAGCACGGTATAGAGGCATACACTCACATACAAACATGCGCATACAACCTGCCTCTATACGTGCAAATCCGAAAGATTATGCCAACAGATCCCGGGATTGATGAATTCACTACATGCATCTTCCTATATCAACGGATACATCTCTTACTGCTGCTAAAAGAATAATGTCATTAAACCCTAGGATGAATTAATAAGAATACAAACACCCACTACGTAAAGTCAAGTGTTTGAATTATAATGGATAGTTCCACCATAAGGAACCTAATTAGTTGAGCTATGGTTAGTTTGCTTTTAAAATGGAGTTCTGACTGTACGTATGCGCTTGGTTGGTTCAAAGGAAGAAGTATTCTCCGTGAATTTTGGGATTGCCGTATAGATATGCTTGTGCAATTCGAATTTTTCTTCTTTGCTACGTACGTATGTATACTGTAGGGCAGATATATATTTTTTATTTGGGATGGCCGTATGCAAAGAAGAGAAGTATTCTCCATGCAATTCTAACAGCTAGCTTATTCAGATTTGAGAGAGTAGAGTATTGGAGAGACGACAGAAGCAGCTACGTAGGTATACTGTGGGGCAGATATACGGCGTTGGTACGTTTACGTCAACCAACCAACGGCGAGCAGTTTCACCGCCTTTATTTTGCATTTGCATTGGGTGTTGTTAGATCCAAAAAAAAAATTTGTAATGGGTGAGTCACGCTGCAGTATGTGTCTTTTTGCAATTGCATTGCATGCCACGATCCGTTCGTTTCGCTGAAAAAACAAACCAAAACGATTTATGCGAGAGAAAAACACTATTACAGCTAAAAATAACGGATCATAAGAGAGCAAACAGCGTGCAGTGCAGGTCCGATCGAACAACGCAAATACGATACGGTGTTTCTTCCCCCCACCACCCACCACCAAAAAAAACAAATACAACACGGTGACCGGTGAGTAAAAGCTAAGTGATACCAGCAGCAGGTAGCTACTGGTACGTACAGTGGTATATATACATAATATAATATGTATGCATGTGATGAATACTGGCTTCTGCTCTGCACTGCTATGAATAATAAGATCGAGCAATACTATACCAGTAGCATAGGAGTAATAATATATCATCGATCATCACCTTGCATTAATTGGCTGGGTGTGTTTGACTGTTTGTACTACGTGGTGTACGTATATACACGGCACGGAGGACGGAGGTAAACAATTGATCGATCGAGTATATAATGATCCAACAACGGCTCGTAGGTATGAGTCATATACTCATATGCTAATATATAAACGGATTGGACCTGCAGTCGTTGGGAAAGGGCAAGAGGCCATCCATGCTGTCAGTTGTCACAAGCTGAAGACTCCCAATTTTACAATGGACGACTTTTATTTATTTATTTATAATATTGTGCATACAAAACAAGCAACCAGCCTGTCCGCTGATTGTTTTCTGGGCTGATAAGCTCGACTGGTGCTGATTTATTGTAAGAGAAAAATACTGTTGTCTCCTCTGACTGAAATCAGCAAGCGAACGTGCTGGAATAATAGCTCAACTTCTCACTACAGTTCCACTTTAACGTAATTTTTTTCTTTTTACAAAAGAGCTAGTGTAAAAAAGAAAACTACAGGAATGGAATAACTTAGTTCTGAGAATTACGAATACGTGAGCTTAATAAGTACAGAGGGTAGAGATAGATCTATTGTCAATGATGATGACTGCAATCACACTACAAACTTGGATTCAAATAGCCATCCCGCCAAACAGGGGCACACCCTCTGCACTCTCTCAAAAGAGAGGACGGGCCGGGCCCATGTCAGGCGCGCGATCCAACTACTGGAACCTACTTGGGCTGGTCTGGGCCCGTATGTTCACGTACCTGCGATAGGCAGAGCATGTTAGCCCAACGATCGTTTGGCGGAGACGAAACGACCCGGCTCGGCCCACGACTGTCTCGTCCCGGCCCTCTCGCTGGGGTCCCGGCGACGGACCCACTTTTGCACCCACGAGGCCGGGGTCCACTCGGCGACACCGACGGCGCTGCGCCTGAGGTGATTTTTTTAACATATTTTTAAACTAATTTAAAAACTAACATTGATTATTATTTTTTCAAATCTAACACTTTTGGCCGCGCCTATTCGCACGTCGCGGCAAATTAACGCTGCCGCGCCATGAATGGGGCGCGGCGAGGCTGCCTACGTGGCAGCGACCAGGGCCCCTGACCGGTGACGTGGCCAGCTCTTCTGCGCCACCGATCAGGGCGCGGCGGTGACGCGCCACGCATCAAGGCACGATAGTGACGCGACACCGTCCAGGGCACGGTAGAGCCTAATATAGGCCTGCGGCCGAGTCCCGCCCCTCCCTCTCTGTTTCACTCCGCGCCGTGTAGCAGCCGTCTCCGTGCCGCCCTGCCCCCGCCGCTGCGCCTCCCAGCCCGCACCGCCGCACCATTGCCTCCCGGCTCCCCCATGGCCAGCCGCCGAATTTCCCTCCCTTGCCATTCCCCTCCCTACCTTCTCCGAAGCTCCTTCTCGACCTTGTTAAGATAATGAAGCTCCTCCTCGGTCTCCACGGTGGATCGAATGATTTGAATAGGTAGTCAGGGTATGGAGGAAAATATGAGTTCGCTAGAACGTTGGATTGAAGGATTAGGATTAGGGTTGTCAATATTAAGGTTAATTGGTTAGTTAGAATTATGATTACCATGTATTTTGCTTGTTTGAGTTTACATCTCAACTTTTATATGTGAATAAATATATGGACACACTAATGATGTACCAAATTTTATTTTTTACCGACCAAAGTATAGTTTTATATATAGTTTTCATGTTTGCATCTAAGATAGAGTTTGCACCAAAGTGTAGGTTATATTTTATTTATGCAAATGGTTCTTATTGACATTAATTTGTGATGTTTTGATTTTTATTTGTTAAATTACAACCGTTTTGTTAGATGCAAGAAATATATCAGGAGGAGTTTTGGCGAAAACGGGGTCGTCCTCGAGAGTTATACCCCGACGCGTCTAGCAAAGATGCCCCCGTCCCTTCTGACCTCCATGTCCCTAACTATGACTATGGTTTCCTGGCCGACATTTTCAATCAAGACATCCAGACACAGCGGCGCGTTGCTTCTACACATGCAATCGTTTTAATGTAAGTAATTATTTCTACTATCTTTTTTTTCTTTATTTGTGTAAGTATGCTACTAATATTTTATTGGAATCTTGTTGTGTAGGACCATGAGAGGTGCTTTTTCTTTCAATGGATCGACGGTGCAGACAAGTTTGACCCTAGGTACCTCCTTTTCGACGATTGGTGTAGAGGGAGACATCCACGTGAGCACTTCAAGTGGTGGGTTCCACCCCCCTAACCCCCCGCCAATGATGGCTAAGGAGAAGCACCTAGCCATAGTTAGATGACTCGAGGAACCTCCTCTGTGCAAATACGAAGATCGAGCTGTGATAAACCTTGAGAATACGTTGGAGTTTGTGTGTCCGGACCAACACGAAGTAAGTGGAAAGTGTATCTATTTAAATATTTAGCTCTATATGTGTGCGTGTACTAATGTATTATCTTGTAGCGTTATAAATTTGTAAAGTGTCGTTTCAATGAGTGGCTCTACGGTCTTAAGAATCAATGGCCAGAGCCACCAAAGGCAAAAAAAAAGAAGAAAGAAAGGTTAATTTATAAAGCACATCCGGTCAAGTGCGAATGTGGTGTTAAATCCAATTATGGTCTAGTCCCTTCGGAGCTTGGAATATGCCATTATTGCGGCCATATGGTTGACTATGATGAGGTTCATTTTTTTTGTGGTAAATATGAAATCGTATTTTGTTTCTTTTGCTAAGACCTATATGATATAATTTTTTGTTTGCAGGTGGAAATGTTGTGATGATCAAGCTAAGTTCTTGGATGAACTGAAGGGGAGATAAGTAATTACACGGAAGAGGGGATATAGACCTGACTACGTCAACCTATTCGTTAAACATCACAAAAAAAGATGTGTGAGTTTGCTAGACAGCGCGATATTCATAACCCGATCGATGTTGGGCTTGACAAATAGGGATTGGAGGGACGGAGGGTGTTAGAGAAGGAGAGGACAAGGAAGGAGGCAAGGGAGGAGGAAAGAGTATAGATCCAGGTCTTGAACGACCATGTTGTTGTATTGTGTGCTAGTGAGTCATTGAAAGCTTTTTTATTTTCATTGCCTGCTTTTAAATGTAATATAATCGTGTTGCTAACTTGTTGCATTTCATACATGAACGTATTAGATGTAGCGAGAACCATGCCACAGAGGTGGCCCGTGCAAGATTTGAGGAAAAGAAGTTATATGAGCACAGAACGCGAGCTGGTCGTACCGTTTAATCTTCGATTGTGTTGTCTGATGATGGGGACGAGGATGAGGACGACACTGCTAGGTTGAGTGATCTTATCGCTCTTGTTGAGGCGGGCTTGCAGGCAGAGGATGCTGAGGACAACACTGGCAGACTGAGCGAGCTCATCGCTCTAGGAGAGGCGGGCTTACAGGCGGAGGAGGCTGAGAACGACACTGATAGACTGAGCGAGCTCATCACTCTAGCAGAGGCGGGCTTGCAGGCGGAGGAGGATGACGATGTGTTCTTCACTCAGGCCACAAAGACCGTAGATGAAGCGGAGGCCGCTTACTACAGATGACAGACAGATCAAGGCAATGCAGGTGAGCCTAGCCACATGAGCCAGATGGAGAAGGACGCGTTCTTAACTTAGGCCACAGAGGTCGTAGGTGAAGCGGAGGCAACTTACTTTCTCGGTGCTGCATTGTGTTTGATTTGAACTATTTATGTATTGTACCCATGTAACAAACACTGTTTCATTTTTGTAACGGACATTGTGTTATCTCATTAAACTTTCACCACGAAAAATGGTATTACAGTGTTGCTGCTGAGCATGGCGTGCCCAGCATGGCGCGGCAGTCAAAGCGGTAGCAAAAGGAACAAGACACTTCTGTTATGTTGTCGTGTCGATTTAACGAATAGGTCAACAAGAATGATATGTGCATGAGACAATCAATACATAAGTTTAGCAATACTAACTTGTATGTGTCCCAAGTTCATCGCAAGTTCGACAATACCACTGTTCGACATAAGTTCAGCAAGTCATAACTACGAAACAAGTTCATCAATACATAAGTTCAACATTACTCGACATACTACCTGTTCCATCAGTATATGGGTGTCTGAGTACAAGTGCATCCTAAAGAACTCCTATGACCCAGGAGTATATGGTGACCGCAGACGTCGCTGCCTCTTTGAACGTGAAGGCAGCACGTTAGGGGTGAACCCAACGTCGGTACGGTCTCACTGGTGGTACACCCAGTGGTATTGCTGAGTGTAACTAGGACCCTGTAATTATAATATAGGCATCGTTACTTACAATGTTTAAGTAATTGTGATATATATGGCGAAAGGTTGTTTCAAGTACCTATGCGTCGAACTATGTAGGAAATGGTTCAGCACCAAACTGAGACATCTCAATCTCATCGTAGTCCTCCTCGTCCTCGTCCTCGTCCTCCTCCTCATCTTCGTCCTCCTCAATGACGTGCTCTGCAGGACCCTTGCCGCGATTGTCGGGAGTACGAACATAAGAGGTCCCACCAGCCATCGTGTCGGAGGAACCTGCTCGTGTCGGTATAGTGCTTGAGCGTAAGGAACTAGACAGGTCCGAGTCATAGGGCATCTCCCATGGAGTATCCACATAGCTGAGCTTTTGTGCCAGCTTCTTGTAGCTCCTCATCGCTTTCTACAAAAAAAAGAAACACACAGATGAATGAGTCATGGAAACTATTTAACCACTGTCATGTCTCTGAGAATAGAATGTACATCGACAAAGACGTGTAGAAGTTCGTGCGTCTTCTCTCTAGTCTCGTGAAGTCGCACAGCTGCTTCGTTGGACAGACTTGTCAATTGTGATGCATGCATACACAAGCAAGCTAAGTTCGTATCACTACAATTCATAGGAACGCCGACGTGCAGTTTTATTGAAAATTAAAATTCTTGCCACGTATCTATGTAGCGGGTCTCTCTGAAGTTGTGTCTCCATCCTTGTCGCCTCGTCGTACGCATCAGCGATGTCATTGTCGTCTTCGTCCTCATCAATTGGCTTGTTAGTGTAGGGGGCCTGCATATGTGTGTGGGTACTCCTATGCACATTGGAACCTTGGAGCACCCTAGTGTAGCAGGACCAGTGAGCAGGGTCACTCAAGGGCGTTAGGACATAGTGTGCCCTAGTCTTCCCAGTATTAAACCTCCCATTCAGTATGAAATCACCGTCAAACTTTGCATTCAAACGGACACAAAGGTCGTTGAAGCTAGGAGTTTCATCAAACCATTCCAATTCTTCTTCCATATCCTTAAAACATACCATCTTCTCTTCTAACTCCGTAAAAAACTCTAATACAACAATCCATCTACAAAAGCATTTTAAGAAACTTTGTTAAGTCATCAAAATCGTCGTACGTATTGTCCATAGTAATATTAATACCTATTCTAACTATAAGTGTACTAACTAATATAATATTAACATCTATACAAGACTAACTACAACAACTAATTATACGAAATACAATATATAACTAGACTCACTAACTATACTAACTATACTAACTTATTATATTGCCTATACTAACTAACTTTACTAACTATACTAACTATACCAAATTTACTTATTGTGCTAACTTACTATACTAACAATGTCGATTCATTCAACAAATACGCTAGAGGAGTACCTTGCGGCAGCGGCGCTCGTCCTCGCGGCAGCAGCGTGCGCTCGACCTCGCGGTGGCGGCGCGCTAGACTGGGCCAGGAGGCGCGGGCGCTGGCCTCGGCGGTGGCGATGGGTGGACACGGGATAGAGAGAGGAGCGTGCGACAGTTGGGAGCGGTGTACAGAGGCGGCGGTGGCAGTGGCGGGCGCGACAGTGAGGGCGGTGGCGGGCGCGACGGGCAGCCGCCGTGCGTGGCTGGAGGGCGCGGCGGGCGGCCGACGGGCGTGGCGCGCCGGCGTGCGTGGGCGGATGGCGCGGCGGGCAGCCGGCGGGCGTGGTGCGCCGGCGTTCGTGGCGCGGCGAGCGTGGCGCGCCGGCGTGCGTGGCGCGTCCGGCGCGGCGGGTGGCGTACGGGCGCGACCGACGCGGCGGGCGAGTTCGGGGGCGGCAGGCGGACGCGGCGGGCGGCGGCCGTGGCGGGCAGGGCGGTGGCGTGACGCGGCGGGACTGGGCCGCGGGCCTATATTAGGCTCTGCCGCGCCCTGGATGGTGGCGCGTCACTGCCGCGCCTTGATGCATGGTGCGTCACCACCGCGCCCTGATTGGTGGCGCAGCAGAGCTGGCCACGTCACCGGTCAGGGGCCCTGGTCGCTGCCACGTAGGCAGCCTCGCCGTGCCCCCATGCATAGCGCGGCAGCGTTAATTTGTCGTGTCGTGCGAATAGGTGTGGTCAAAAAGTGTTAGATTTGAAAAAAAAAAAATCGGTGAGGTCACTGGCCGTCCTGGACGCCGGAGCCGGAGCCGGAGCCAATCACCATTCACCCGGCAGGCCCAGCACACGGGCCGTGCCATGTTTCGTCGATCCGTGCGACCTTCCAATTACTTGGCCAGCTGCCGCCTACTGCCGGTGGGTGGCGCTGCCGTTGCCGCTGCAGCTGCATGCCGCGGTGGGATCCGAATCCCATCCATCTAGCAGCTCGCTCGCTCGCTCGATCCAGCGGGAAGATGAACCGACCAATGCAATGCAAAGGCAGGCGGTGGAGGGCGAGGCATCCTTCCAAGCATGATTTATTATTAGCAGCACTGCAAATGGTGTTCACACTGTACTAACCCCCGCTCCCATCACTCTTCTCTACTCTCCAGTAGCCATCAACGAACAGCAGCAGCCAGCAGGTCCCAATGGTGATTGGTGACCTGACCTCTCCCAAGTCCTAATCCCCTTCGTCTTGCTCAAATGAATCGATACGATGATGATCGCTGCATAAAAAAACAGCACATGCCGTGGCTGATTCATTCTCTGACCCTGTTCGCTTGTTGTCTTCAGTCAGGGCTTATCAGCCAGCCAACAGTGTTTTCCTCTTACAACAAATCAGCATCAGTCGGGCTTATCAGCTCAGAAACCAACCGACGGCCTGATGGCTCCGCTGCACCACGCATCTACAGTATATATGCAAGTAGCATCACTCTCAGGCCAGTGCATATGCATATATGTGCTTTATTAGGGAAGGGAAAGGAAGGGAAGGAGAGATTCAGCGACAATGACCTGCTATCAACCTTTGGCAATCGCGACAGCGTCATCGTCGTACGAGGATCACGATCACGATCATCCATCACACCAAACTTGCCCCGCAGCTCAATTGCGCTTGCGCCCATCCAGGTGTCGGTCTCAAACTCACACTCTCACTCACAGCACTGTTATGATTTCACTGAGAAGCTGCATTTTTTCCACCCATCGTGCTGTTATGATGCTTGAAGAAATGCACTCCAAGTTCATCTCCGTTCCTGTACTTCACTTGTGTGCGGAAGACGACGACCTCTAAAGTCTGAACTGTCAATCAGAGAGCAAACCTGAGCAGTAAATAACAATCAATACATTACGAAGGTAAATATATACTGGACTGGGGCAATGCAATGCAAGCTGATGAGCCTACGGTCGTGTTGTGTACTTGGCTTCAAGAAGACTCAGAGTCTCTGGCCAATTCGAGCAACCGACAGGATGAGGAGTAGAAACTCTGTACTTGAACCGACTCCAGCTCCTCCTAGATGAGAGATCTCTACCGCTCGCCTATACTCTCTTGTTTTCATTTTCATCCTCCTGACCAGTCCAGGAAACACAAGAATTAAATGGCCTCCATAAGAAGGTGAAGCTGTGGCTGCATTGCATGCACTCCGTCCAGATCATTTGTAATTGTAGGGTACTTCCTTGTCTCCTCCACTCCACCTGCGGTCCCACTCGGTAAATAATAAAACACAGACTGTCTGCAAACTTCACTTCACTTCAACGGTGCAGAAACACTTCAACAACAGACTGTCTGGTTTGTTTCTGCACAAAACCTGTACTGTATCTTGATGCAAAATGTGCCCTAGAGTGTTAGAGTGTATGGCAAGAGTATATGGAAATGGAGTGGTAAATAAATTCAGAGTTCAGATAAGAACACTGTGTGTGAAAAAGAAATTCCAAGTACAGTCTAGATTTACATGGGAATGAAGAGGCATGGACGATGATGATACCAGTAGACAGCAGTAAATGCAGTGCATATATGTGCTTTATTAGGGAAGGGAAGGAGAGATTCAGCGACAATGGCCTGCTATCAACCTCTGATGCTTTGGCAATCGCGACAGCTTCGTCGTCGTACGAGGATCACGATCACGATCATCCATCACACCAAACTTGCCCCGCAGCTCAATCGCGCTTGCGCCCATCCAGGTGTCAGTCTCAAACTCACACTCTCACTCACAGTACTGTTATGATTTCACTGAGAAGCTGCATTTTTTCCACCCATCGTGCTGTTATGATGCTTGAAGAAATGCACTCCAAGTTCATCTCCGTTCCTGTACTTCACTTGTGTGCGGAAGACGACGACCTCTAAAGTCTGAACTGTCAATCAGAGAGCAAACCTGAGCAGTAAATAATAATCAATACATTACGAAGGTAAATATATACTGGACTGGGGCAATGCAATGCAAGCTGATGAGACTACGGTCGTGTTGTGTACTTGGCTTCACGAAGACTCAGAGTCTCTGGCCAATTCGAGCAACCGACAGGATGAGGAGTAGAAACTCTGTACTTGAACCGACTCCAGCTCCTCCTAGATAAGAGATCTCTACCACTCGCCTTTACTCTCTTGTTTTCATTTTCATCCTCCTGACCAGTCCAGGGAACACCAGAATTCAATGGCCTCCATAAGAAGGTGAAGCTGTGGCTGCATTGCATGCACTCCGTCCAGATCATTTGTAATTGTAGGGTACTTCCTTGTCTCCTCCACTCCACCTGCGGTCCCACTCGGTAAATAATAAAACACAGACTGTCTGCAAACTTCACTTCACTTCAACGGTGCAGAAACACTTCAACAACAGACTGTCTGGTTTGTTTCTGCACAAAACCTGTACTGTATCTTGATGCAAAATGTGCCCTAGAGTGTTAGAGTGTATGGCAAGAGTATATGGAAATGCAGTGGTAAATAAATTCAGAGTTCAGATAAGAACACTGTGTGTGAAAAAGAAATTCCAAGTACAGTCTAGATTTACATGGGAATGAAGAGGCATGGACGATGATGATACCAGTAGACATCAGTAAATGCAGAGCGGCTGACGGTTGGGAAGGGACGAAGGGCCCCTACGTGCTTGGACGGATTCAGTTTCTTCTAGATTTCATTTCAGCCAGTGAGTTTTGGTGATCCATGAACGCCTAGCAGTTGCAGTTACTCCTGTATGATCAGGAGCAGTCCAGTGCAACAGTGTTGATTGATTAGTGGTGCCTGGTGCTGGTACTAGTACTCGATCGGGTAGGCCTGTTCTTGCAATTCATTTGTGTACTGACGATCCCCTAGATCTTTTTACGATCGAGTAATAACTTCAAATTGGATAGTACCCACTTAATGCAGTGCTCCTAGTAACCTAGCAAAAATGGTAACATACTAACATTTGACTAGTACCGTAGTAAAAAATACTACTGACTTGGTTGCTGCTGCATGACAGTATGAGATGAGAGGAGAGACATTAACAGAATAACAGAGCATGCAAATGTTGATGCAAACTACTCACCCAAACCGATCTTACTCTAGTCCTGCTCACTGTCAAGGCTCGCTCCATCTATAGCTCGCTACATACAGCTCATCCTCATCTAACCCCAGGCATCATTACACGGGCGATAAGATGGATAGATCCAACTGCCCTCATGAATACCAATACCATGCTACCTGATCTGAATCTGATCGTCGCTGTAATGTAAACCCTTGTGGCAGACTGGCATTCCCGTTTCAGCTAGTAGCAAACCTGGGATGGGAAACAACACCGTGAGTTTATAGAAAGCTCACTGATGCGCCGCTCCTTGCAGTTGAGTTGAGCTTTATTCGGCTCTTTGGCATTGATTCAGACCTGTCAGACAGACTCTGTCCTGCGTTCTCCGTAGTAGATCCGTGCTGGATCGATGCCAAACTCATGTCCGGTTGGACTGAACTGAACAGATTTCGTTTGTTTATGCAAATGTAGAAGTAAAGTGAACACCCGATTTGTGTACATCTGAAAGTGTGACCTGATGCGAAGAAAGTTGGGCTGGGCAATTGGAGACATGGAGAAGAGAAGAAACTGCAGTACAAATGGAAATGGAATTAGCAGCAGAGGAGGATTTATTAAGGCCCAAGACTGTGGAGAACAGAACAGCAGTGCAGTAATGGCGCCATGGCGGGCACCAACCACCGATCTGACGGGACGCGAGTGACTACTCATTCTTGTCTTCTCTTCTCTGATCCATCATCCATTCCCTCAGCGGCATGGGCGACGAGGACGCTATAAAAGGGCCGCGACGATGACGAGCCTTCCAAGCTATCTCCAAGCGCTCGCGTCAGTGCAGTGCAGTCCATCACATTTCACATCGATCAGATCAGAAGGTGCAGGTCACTGACAGACACTGACACTGACAGCGCCGCCCGCAATGGCGTCCCCCACCTGGCGCCTCGTGTCCCTCGCGCTCTGCCTGGGGGCGCTCGCCGTGTTCCAGGCGGCGCGGGGCGCCGACGCGGCCCGGGCCTTCTTCGTCTTCGGCGACTCCCTCGTGGACAACGGCAACAACAACTACCTGATCACGGAGGCGCGCGCCGACTCACCGCCCTACGGCATCGACACGCCGGACCACCGCGCCACGGGGCGGTTCAGCAACGGCAAGAACGTGCCGGACATCATCAGTTGAGTCGTCGCTGGAGTAGCATATAATATAGCGTTCGAGTCCTGTCGGCCAGTTACTAACTTGGTGCACGAATGCATCCTTGCATGCACGCACGCAGGTGAGCACCTCGGCGCGGAGCCCGTGCTGCCGTACCTGAGCCCCGAGCTCGACGGCCACAAGATGCTCGTCGGCGCCAACTTCGCGTCCGCCGGCGTCGGCATCCTCAACGACACCGGAATCCAATTCGTACGTTGCATAGTACTAGTAGAGTTCATGAAGCAGTCATGATGATAGATGGATTGCTTGCGACGACGACGAGCTCAGAACTCAGAACTGTGGTGCAACCAATGTGCAATAATAATGTCCGTGCATGCATTGCATTGCAGGCCAACATCATCCACATCGCGAAGCAGCTGCGCTACTTCGAGCAGTACCAGAAGCGTCTGAGCGCGCTGATCGGCGCGGAGGCGACGTCCCGCCTGGTGCGCGGCGCGCTGGTGCTCATCACGCTGGGCGGCAACGACTTCGTGAACAACTACTACCTGGTGCCCTACTCGGCGCGGTCGCGGGAGTTCTCGCTGCCGGACTACGTCTCCTACGTGCTGTCGGAGTACGCCCATATCCTGGAGCACCTCTACGACCTGGGCGCGCGGCGGGTGCTGGTGCAGGGCGTCGGCCCCATCGGGTGCGTCCCGGCGGAGCTGGCGCTGCACAGCCTGGACGGCACCTGCGACCCGGAGCTGCAGCGCGCCGCCGACATGTACAACCCGCGGCTCATGGCGCTGCTGCAGGACCTCAACGCGCGCCACGGCGGCGACGTCTTCGTCGGCGTGAACATGAAGCGGATCCACGACGACTTCATCGATGACCCCAAGGCGTACGGCTTCGCTACCGCCACCGAGGCGTGCTGCGGCCAGGGAAGGTTCAACGGGATGGGGCTGTGCACCATGGTGTCCATCCTCTGCGCCAACCGCGACAGGTACGTGTTCTGGGACGCCTTCCACCCCACGGAGCGCGCAAACCGCCTCATCGTGCAGCAGTTCATGTCGGGCTCTGTGGAATACATCGCGCCCATGAACCTCAGCACCGTCCTCGCCATCGACCTCCAGAAGCAGCAGCTGCGCACGTGATCTCATGTCGTCATCCCCCTGCAGCTTCAGCTTCATCGCCATTGTTGCGTGCATGCAATTCGACCGCGTGCTTGTCCGTTCCTTGGATATGGTCTTGAGTTTTTGAGGGTGTGACTCCCTGGCTGCTAGTAGCTAGTGCATGCCATCAGTTTCGATCGGTTTCAGTCGTCGTCCTGTCCAGAATGCAGAATCCAGATGTTGTTTTCTGCATGCAGGTTTCGTTTGTGTCGGTGTTGTTGCGTGTACGTGTTGTAAGTGTGTGATAGTGACGACCATATCCTGTCAATTGTCATATATAAAGGACAGCTTCTTATAATTTATATAAATTTTTCAGGGGATTCATAAATTTTTTGCCTTTGTTTAATAAATTTTCAGCTGCTAGCTACCAAAAGTGGCGTCATTTTCCTAGCTTGATTTGCAAAAGTGAGTTGAATTCCTGCCTGGATGGGCGGGCGTCCTGACGATGCAATCTGCAGTGCAGTGCGCAGAGCTGAGAGAGGACGGTGGTATGGTATTGATTATTGAATGCATGGCCGGGCCATTACTCCAACGTGGCATGCAAGTGTTTTTTTTTTTTTTACTTTGGACTGTAATTAGTCTCCAGCATCAACTTCTTCTTACAAGAACAGTGCTGCTATGCACTGTTGTTGAAGTGAAGTTTTCAGACAGTATATATATGTGCGAGAGGAATAGCTAGGATCAGATCAGTAGAAGAAGCTTGGCTTTGTCTCTGCGTGTTTTGTTTACCATACCAGGTGGGAGTCTACTGCATGTGGAGAAGACAAAGAAGTGCCCTACAATCTCACAAAGTGACCTGGTGGTGTACGTGACTAATGCATGCATATGCATGGAGGCCATTGAATTCTGGTGTTCCCTGGACTGTACTGTACAAGAGGATGAAAACGAAAACACAAGGAGAAGCAGGAGAGATCTCATCACATCTAGGACAGGACAGGACAGGACAGGACAGGACAGGACTGTCTAGAGTCGGTTCAAGTACAGGATTTCAATTCTACTACTCATCATCCCGTCGGTCGCTCAAATTACCCAGATCCAGACCCTCTCAGACTCAGAGTCTTGCATTGCCCCAGTGCAGTATAAATTTACCTTCGTAAACCGTAATGTAGTGATTATTCACTGCTTTGCTCAGGCTTGCTCTCTGCTATCAACCTCTGCACACAGTAAAGCACATGAACGGAAGTTCAGCAGAACTTGAATGCATTTGAGGCATCAGGACGGACAGCACGAGAGCGTTTTTCTTGTGAAGCAAACCGGTCGATCGCATGAGCTTTTTTACTGCAAAAGGAGAAACATAAAAAAACAAAGCAAGGCAGACTAAAATGCCCCTGCTGGATTCTTGAAATGAGAAACACAGTGCAGCTAGCCCTTCCTGTGAACTGAAGAGAACCAGCCAGCCAGCCCCATTTGGTCGGTGATGCTGATGCAACACGTACTAGTGGTTCATTTGATGGATGATCTATCCTCGTACGACGACGCTGCATGCCGTGATTAGGCGAAAATAAAGCATATATGCGATCGACCACCAGAATTCATCCATCAGCATCATCAGAGGTTATCCACCTCTGATGATTAGGCGTAAATAAAGCAGGTCATGCCGTGATTAGGCGTAAATAAAGCAAAAGTTGTTATGAAAAATTTGAAGTAATTCGAAAGGCGTAAATCATTAAATATTCTCTATTTGAATTCAAAAGTTCATTTCAAAATATAGACCGAATTAGGGGGTGGTTATAAAAGCAAAGTTGTAGAAATTTTGATTTTGAACAACTTTTATTTTTGGAGATTTTTGAGTTGTTATACAAAATTGGGAGTAATTTGGAATTTAAAATGAATGGCAAATCTGTAATTAAGGTGAACAGTGGCCGCCGCTCTTGCTACACCGCCGGCGACCTTCGGTTTGCTTCCAGGCGCGGTCGTGGCCGTCTTTGGCGTCGCGCTGGCGTGGTGAAGGCCACAGCGCAGCTTCCTTTGGCTTCTAAGCCGCGCTATTTAGCCTGAGTCGCAGTCGCCGTCGCTCTTTCTTCTCCTCTGCTTTTGCCGTCGCCACCGCCATAACTCCGGCGAGCTCTCACCGTCGCTTTAGCGCACTCCAGCCGCTGCAAAGCTTGTCACAGCTCCGCCTGCTACTTGCGCACCCCACCAACCTACTTTTGTCGCTTGTCTTCGCCAGAAACTCGCAGTGCACGCTCTTCTTCCTCGCGGCCGGGAGCGTCTCCGTCGAGCACGATTCGCCGTGGCTAGAGCTTCACGGTGCGTCTTTGTCATTGCTGAGCGTACCGTCAGCTTCGCCTTGTGCCGTGATACTTTATCACCGGTTGATTGGTCCTTTTGTCCACTGCAGTCACCGGAGCATCACCATCACCGTCGTTTGCGCCGCCGTGGGTGCGGTACACGTCGACCCACCTCTCTGTTGCTCCTCCGGTCTCGATCTTTGCTCCAACGTGTTCGGGGTGAGCTGCTGATACTTCTCGTGCACTTTGTTCAATCGCTACCGGGCTCCTGTCGCCGGCGTAGCACAGCCGTGCCACCACGTCCGCCATGGCCGGCGTTGTGTTGTGTAGAGCCGTAATCGGTGCGACTTAGGACGTTTGTAGGTGCGCATAGTCGTGGGGAGCACGTTGGTGCGTTTGCCTTCGCCGGTAACCTCGTCGTTGGCGAGTTATCGCCGGTCAGAGCCGTCGCCGCCGTGGTCAAAGCCTGAGGTTGAAGATGACATGTGGGGTCGGGTTGTCAGTGACTGTGTAGTTCATAAATGGATTTTTCTATTTTCAGGAATGAATGAATAGTGTCTATTCTTGTTATTTTTGTGTAGATTTATTTACAACTCCAAAAATTATGAAAATTTTTGTGTGACTTCTCTATGATGTATAGTATTTAAGAAAAATATGAAATAATGTTTTTCAGTACTTTTTGAATATGATGAAAATTGCTCAAATAATTAATAAATGGATTTCCATGATTTTTCTAGGCTTATTTAATTATTAAAAAATTATGAAAATTGTTTTGCCACTTAGTTATCATGCAATGAACATTTACAAAAATTTTGAGGTCAATTGGAACAAGTTGATTTATTTCATAATTCTTAATTAAATAATTAATTCATAAAAGCAAATAGTAACTTTTAATAATTTAAGTTTTGATTGAATTTTTGATTGAGTGATGTCCTTGGGTCATTAGTTGGTAATGATCTTTGGCAATTGATGTAAGTAGTACGAAAAAGATTTGGGTAGTTTGACTTGTAAATGTACCGCGAAGGAAAGTTGTATTCAAATTGTTAATTTTTGCATCCATCATCGAGCATTATGTTTCGTATTCCGCATCATGTTAAACATGGAATTGTTACTACTTGTAGTAAACGAAGGTGAACACGTGGTAGTTAATCAAGTTGCGAAGGAGGTTAATCCGTCTGTTGAGGTCGGATCGAATACTTGTGAAACGTCGCAGGAACTGGACTTTTCCGTCAACGAAGGCAAGCCCCGGATACATTTAACCCTACCTTGTGTTTTACAAATTTTATCGCTTTTGCTTTTATATATACTGCATTAAGTGATTAGGAGTCAAGTGGAAACCTAATTGGTGCATTACCAACCTTGTTTTGTTCCATATCTACCTTGTTACTAGTTTTAATTCGTAAATACCTAGTTATGCTTAGTCATGCTTAGTCGGGTGATTACCTGTCACCTGAGAATTTTAAATGAATCTTTGGTTACTTATGTTATCATGAGATATGAGCATGTGAAGTAATAAATCTAGACCGAGCAGACTCGGTGTGTGAGAGCCACAAGACATGGAGGTCTTATGAGCGGCTTCGTTCCGCCTGTGTCGATTAAGGTCCGTCCGTTGTTGAATTGCATGAGGTGAGACTTTGTAGTACTAACCACATACTCCGGTAAGCCTTAACTCGGCTATTCTATTATGAGAATGGCTACTCACGCACTAAGAGTGGAGAGATGGCGAGAGTAGCGTGTACCCACGTGGCCATGGGCTGGAATGGTGGAGTACTGTATTCTTGGGTGGCGCGGATCTGTTCTTGTTTTAGAGGATCTGAGAGTTGGTTGGTATATGTAGGTCGGGGACCTGCATATGTTGTGTGGTCTGAAATCCCCAGCTAGGTTTATAATCGGTTCGAATCGTCGTTGCTCCTCGGTTATAGAGACTCAACTCATTGTTCATCATCGTAGTATTAATAACTAGAACTTGGGGCTGGTTTGAGAAAGTGTTGGATATAAAGTTTTATGATCTCCATACTGATCGTGTCAGCTTTGTATATGATTTTATGAAGTTTTAAATGTCGAATTAAAGAATTTTTATTAAAGAGCTTTTACGCAAAATTACTTTGATTATTGCTAAAGCTATACCTTGAATCCCTGAGCCTGCATTTCTGAGTTTATCAGTTCTTATTTCGGTTAAGTCTTGTTGAGTACTTTTGTACTCAGGGTTCGTTGATCCTTGTTGCAGGTGAGCCTCATGAGCAGATTTGTTTTGGATCGTGTTGCATGACTATTGTTTGATCTGACGATGAGAAGTAAATGTGTGGTCCTTGGGCAGGACAGTTTTATTTTGTGTGTTTTGTTTATGTTAATTATGCCACTCCACTACTATTATGGTTTGTAATAATTATCGAACTTAGTTTGTAAGGTTTGAAACAACTGATTTGTAAACTAAGTTATCGTAAGACTTCTGCTATTTTACTCTGAGGTATATATTTGAATAAATGTTGTAATACTATAATGACTCTGTAATGTGATCCTGCTCGGGAATCATGGATGATTCGGGGTTCCCCGAGGACACCTGACAGTTTTCTTAAGTTACCTGGAACATATGCATAGATGTCAAAGGTCGTTGGACAGTGACAGGTGCATGAGGACCCTATAATTTAGGAGGTTCTGCCACAGAATGGTATCAGAGTGATCGTTATAAAGTTTTTGTTGTATTATTTTACAAAAACTTCAAAATAATTTGGGATGACTAAATTTAACTTGTTAATTTGGTCCAAATTGCTTTTGACTTATCTTATTTCTTTCTCACCATTCCTTATTTGATTAAAAAGGTTTTGTATGGTGGAGTAGTAATCTTACTATGCCCTATATAAAAACAAATGTTGTTTATGTGCATTATAAGCTTTGATGTTTTTGTTCGTAAGAACAATTCATGCATCATGATTAATTCACTCATTACTTCCTTCACCTCTTAGTCTGGAGTTTAGTAGTGAGTCTGGTTTAAGTAATGTAATCCATCTTAGTTGCTCTTTAGACTTTGATCAGATGGTCTTACTTGGATTAAATTGGCTTCCTATAGTATGGCTCGTACCAAGATGACGTCCCGTAAGTCTATTGGACCCAAATGAGTTCCTTGTCACCAACTTGCCCCTAGGAATGATGGTGCTAGCAGTAGCAGCTCTAGGACTGATCCCCAGGTAGAGATACGGAGGATTTCTATAGAGTTAGCACAAGCCACTAGAGATAGGGCTGTGGATGCTATCCAGGTAGGAGAACTACAGGATCAATTGAGGTGTCTCACCACCGCGCATAGGAACTACGAACGTATGTTGGTTCGTACGGTGGAAGTAAGGAATGAAGCTTGGCATAGGGAAAATGTAGCTAGAGCTAGAACTCATGAGCTAGAATTCTATGTATAAGATTTAGAAGAACATAATACTTATCTACATGAGGAAGTTCATAGGCTTAGCAATCTACTAGATCCAAATCATGAGCCCCAAGTTAATGCAATGGACCCCGGTGTCATCCTTGCCGATGATGATGAATCGGAAGAGGAGGAAGAAGAAGAAGATCCTAAAGAATTAGTAATGATCGATGAAAGTGATAATGAAGGCGATAATATTTCCGGAATGGATATCGAGCCTGAAGTTTGAAGTAATCAAGGAAAGGAGTAGAGTTGTATAATAGTTAGTTCTAGTTAAGTTATGTAGTCTTGTTTTGGTACTTGTGGGTTTGTAATTATATTAGTAAACTCTATGTAATGTGTCTCGAGTAAGCTTTGGTGCAATTCAATAAAAACTTGTAATAAGTTTGGTTTGTTATGAGTAGATGCGTCATACGCGGGGTTCGTATATTCCGGGAACTTCACAAGACGAGGACGGTATTCTAGATCCGCCACCAGTTCCAACAAATCTGGTTGATGCTATAACCGCACTTGTTAATGTGATGGCTGAAAATTCTTGTTTGCTTCATGAGATAGCTCAGAGTAATCAGAATCAAATGCACGGAAACCGTGGTCGCTACCATAACAGACAGGAGGCTATATATGTTGATTTTACAGACACAAGACCACCAGTGTTCACCAAGGCAGATGAACCATTGGAGGCTGATGACTGGCTTTGAACCATGGAGCTGAAATTTGATCTTATTCCATACACAGAGTATCAGAAACCTGCATTTGCCGCCTAGCAACTTCGAGAAGCAGCAAGTGCTTGGTGGGCAAACTTAGTGGCTATGCAACCTGCTGGTATTCCAATAACTTGGGCCGAGTTCCATACTGCCTTTAGAGCTCACTATATTCCAGAAGGAGTGATGGCTATGAAGCTGGATGAATTCCTTGCTTTGAAGCAAGGAGATCAAACAGTGATGCAGTATGTGGGAAGATTCAATCACCTGTCACAATATGCATCTGAACATGTCAATACTGATGCCAATAAGAAGAGGTGGTTTATGAGAGGTCTGAATACCAAGCTACAGACAATGATGACAACTTATACTAATGTTACTTATCATGATGCAGTAAATATTGCAATTGCTTCAGAGTTAAAGTATCGGCAGCATAAGGAGCTCAAAAAGAAAAAGAGTATGCCATCTGGATCTTTTGGGGGAAATCAGAAGAGGCAGAGGGTGATTTATCATCTAGTACATCATAATCGTCCTCCTTATCGTCCGCCGTAGTCTCAAGCCGGGCAACAGTCAAATGTCCGTCCTGCTATAACCTACCCGAATTCACAATCGACCAATGCTCCTGGTGGCAATGCTCTAATGTCCCAGGGTCACAACTATCTGTGTTACAATTGTGGAAGGACTGATCATTTCTCCAGGTAATGTCCATATCCCAGGCAGGCTAATCAAAATTATTAGAAGGCCCCTGCCAATCAACAACAGGGTCAGGCACCAAACAAGAACTCCAATCAGAATGCTCAGAAGGGCAAAGATGAGAGGAAGACAGGACGGGTGTTCTATATTCAAGCTAGAGAAATTCTGGAAGGGAAGCCAGTAATGATGGGTATGTTTCCTATTGCCAATCATCCTATAGTTATACTTTTTGATTCTGGCGCATCGCATTCATTCATCAATAGAACATTTGTCGTGAACTATAAAATTTCAATTGGGGCAACAAAGGAAAGTTTCTTTATACAGTCGCTCGGGGGACGTCTGTGTACTAAGGAAATGGTATACCAGGTACCCGTAAACCTGGGTGGGCATATTTTTCTCACTACCATGATTATCCTTAAGGATCAGGATATAGATATAATCTTGAGAATAAATTGGATGTATCAGCATAAGGCTGTTATAGATGCTTTGAATAGGACATTAAGGGTGAGTTTGCCTGATAGTAATTCTCAACTTCTCATCCAACTTCCAACCTTAAGAAGATCAGTGGGCAAGATTTGTGCAACTACTATCAAAGAGATTAGAGATATTCTGATAGTGTATGAATTTCCGGATGTGTTTCCTAAAGATTTACCCGGTCTACCGCCTGATAGGGATGTTCAGTTTAACATAGAGTTGCAACCTAGAACAGCTCCGATTTCTTGGAGAGCTTATAGGATGCCACCTAAGGAGTTAGCCGAGTTAAAGACTCAGTTGCAAGAATTGATTGAGAAGAGGTTTATCCAACCTAGTTCATCACCTTGGGGATGTCTGGCAATTTTTATGAAAAAGAAAGATGAGACCCTGAGGATATGTGTCGACTATCGTCCGTTGAATGAAGTGACCATCAAGAATAAGTATCCATTATCTCGGATAGATTTGCTTTTTGATTAATTGGCCAGAGCCAAAGTTTTCTCCAAGATAGATTTGAGGTCAGGATATCATCAAATCAAGATAAAGCCTGAAGATATTCCCAAAATGGCATTTACCACAAGATATGGATTATATGAATACTTGGTAATGTCTTTTGGCTTGACAAATGCTCCAGCTCATTTCATGTATCTGATGAATTCAGTATTCATGCCTGAGCTAGATAAGTTTGTAGTGGTGTTTATTGATGACATCCTAGTTTATTCCAAGAATAAGAAGGAACACGTGGAACATCTCAAAATTGTTCTGACCCACTTGAGAGAACATCAACTATATGCCAAGTTCAGCAAGTGTGATTTTTGGCTTAAGGAAGTACAATTTCTTGGACATGTCTTGTCAGCTGAAGGAGTTGCAGTTGATCCAAGCAAAGTGAAGGATGTGCTTGATTGGAAACCGCCAACCACAGTTCATCAAGTTTAGAGTTTTCTGGGTTTGGCAGGGTATTACCGTCGGTTTATTCTAGATTTCTCTAAAGTATCAAAGTCCATAACTGAATTGTTGAAGAACCAAGTCAAGTTTGTCTGATCATCTAATTGTGAAGAGGCTTTCCAGACTTTGAAGAGACTGTTAACTACTGCACTAGTATTAGCCCAACCTGATATCGAAAAGTTGTTTGATGTTTATTGTGATACTTCAGGTATTGGTATTAGATGTGTGTTAATGCAAGAAGGCCGAGTCATTGCTTATGCATCCAGGCAACTTAAGCAACATGAAGAACACTATCCGACTCATGATCTGGAGTTAGCAGCTATGGTTCATGCTCTGAAGATTTGGTGGCATTACCTACTTGGTAATATGTGTCATATTTATACAGACCACAAGAGCTTAAAGTATATCTTTACTCAGTCAGAGTTGAACATGCGACAAAGAAGATGGTTAGAACTGATTAAGGATTATGATTTAGAAGTACATTATCACCCCGGTAAAGCAAATGTGGTTGCAGATGCCCTCAGTCGTAAAAGTTATTACAATTGTCTGGCAGTGAGAACAATGGGTTTGACTTTATGCCAAGAGATGGAAAAGTTGAGTATAGGGGTGATTCAACAAGGAAGTTTGACCAACATAATTGTTGAAGCCACTATTCGAGACCAGATTATCACTGCTCAGAAGGAAAATAAGGGTATAGCCCATGTCAAGGAAATAGTCAAGAATGGAAAAGCGGAATGCTTTAGCATAGATGATGAAGGTGTGCTATGGTTCAAGGATCGCCTGGTGGTACCAAAAGTTCCTGAGTTGCGGCAGTCAATTCTAGAAGAGGCACATGCTACTAGGTTATCTATCCATCCAGGAAGCAACAAGATGTACCATGACTTGAAGCAAAGATTCTGGTGGACTAAAATGAAAATAGAGATTGCTAGATATATAGCAAAGTGTGATACTTGTCAAAAGGTGAAAGCTATACATTTGAGGTATGCTGGTGAATTACAACCATTACCTATTCCATCTTGGAAGTGGGAGGATATAAGTATGGACTTTATTGTTGGTCTACCCAAGACATCCAAAGGATTTGACTCAGTATGGGTTATTGTAGATCAACTCACTAAGTCAGCATATTTTCTTCCTGTCAAGACTACATATCCTACGATCCAATATGCCAAGATGTATTTAGCAAGAATCATGAGCTTACATGGAGTACCAAAGACTATAGTGTCAGATAGGGGTACACAGTTTGTCTCCAGCTTTTGGAAACACTTACATGCTTCGTTAGGTACCAAACTTCTGTATAGTACAGCTTATCATCCCTAGACTGATGGTCAGACTGAAAGGGTCAATCAAGTACTTGAAGATATGTTAAGATGTTGTGTTCTTAACTAATCCAAAAGGTGGGATGAATGTCTGCCTTTAGCCGAGTTCTCATACAACAATAGTTATCAGGAAAGCATTAGAATGGCTCCATTTGAAGCACTCTATGGTCGTAGGTGCAGAACATCACTGAGTTGGTCTGAGCATGGAGAAAGAAGATTCTTTGGGGTTGACCTTGTGAAAGAAATAGAAGACAAGGTTAAGCAAATACAAAGTAATTTGAAGATAACTCAATCCCGATAAAAGAGTTATGTGGATAGACGACATAGACCATTGGTGTTTAACAAAGGAGATTTTGTATATCTAAAAGTATTACCAATGAAGGGAGTTACCCGTTTTGGTGTTAAAGGCAAGTTGGCACCTCGATATATTGGACCATATCAAATTTTGGAGAGGTATGGAAAAGTGGCATATCGCTTGAAATTACCTGAACATCTCGCAGCTGTGCATGATGTGTTCCATATTTCTCAATTGAAGAAGTGTCTCCGAGTGCCTGAGCAGAATGTTGAGGTTGAAGGAGTGGAACTTGAACCAGATTTGACTTATTCCGAATATCCTATCCGAGTTTTGGATCAAAAAGATCGTGTTACTCGAAGAAGGACAATCAAGTTCTACACGATACAATGGAATCAACATTCAGAAAAAGAAGCTACTTGGGAATCAGAAGATTACTTATTAGAAAATTTTCCAGAGTTTCTTGCGTCAATATAGAATAATGTTAGTTAAGCTAGGTTGATACAAATTATGTTTTGTAAAGGGACCTCAACTATTTTATGGACAGATCTTGTATGTGTTCTCACGACACATTTCCTTTTCCATTACTTACCCTATGGCTTTGAATCTCGGGGCGAGATTTCTTTTAGGAGGAAGGATTGTAACACCTCGGGTGTTTAAATACTAAAACCTAACATGTCATCATATGCATTGCAAAGCATTTAGCATTTGGTGAAAACTTTGAGATGCATACACTAAAATAAGTTTATATTTATGTGGTATGTGTTGAATTGTATTGTTTGACTCAAGTTCAAAGTTTGTTTGGATTTTGAATTTTCAAGAAAACCCTTATTTTTAGCATTTAAATCCTACCCTGAAAACTCATTTCAAAATCTAAGCATATTTTGGGGTTGAGCCCGAAAGCAAAAGAGTAGACTTGTCAAGTTATACAAAGTTTGTTTTTGGAGTTTTCAAAGTTGTTATGAAAAATTTGAAGTAATTCAAAAAGGCGTAAATCATTAAATATTCCCTATTTAAATTCAAAAGTTTATTTCAAAATATAGACCGAATTAGGGGATGGTTATAAAAGCAAAGTTGTAGAACTTTTGATTTTGAACAACTTTTATTTTTGGAGATTTTTGAGTTGTTATACAAAATCGGGAGTAATTTGGAATTTAAAATGAATGGCAAATCTATAATTAAGGTGAACAGTGGCCGCCGCTCTTGCTACACCGCCGGCGACCTTCGGTTTGCTTCCAGGCGCGGTCGTGGCTGTCTTTGGCGTCATGCTGGCGTGGTGAAGGCCACAGTGCATCTTCCTTTTGCTTCTAAGCCACGCTATTTAGCCTAAGTCGCAGTCGCCGTCGCTCTTTCTTCTCCTCTGCTTTTGCCGTCGCCACCGCCATAACTCCGGCGAGCTCTCACCGTCGCTTTAGCGCACTCCAGCCGCTGCAAAGCTTGTCATAGCTTCGCCTACTACTTGTGCACCCCACCAACCTGCTTTTGTCGCTTATCTTCGCCAAAAACTCGCGGTGCACGCTCTTCTTCCTCGCGGCCGGGAGCGACTCCGTCGAGCACGATTCGTCGTGGCTAGAGCTTCATGGTGCGTCTTTGTCATTGCTGAGCGTACCGTCAGCTTCGCCTTGTGCCGTGATACTTTATCACCGGTTGATTGGTCCTTTTGTCCACTGCAGTCACCGGAGCATCACCATCACCGTCGTTTGCGCCGCCGTGGGTGCGGTACACGTCGACCCACCTCTTCGTTGCTCCTCCAGTCTCGATCTTTGCTCCAACATGTTCGGAGTGAGCTGCTGATACTTCTCGTGCACTTTGTTCAATTGCTACCGGGCTCCTATCGCCGGCATAGCATAGCCGTGCCACCACGTCCGCCATGGCCGGCGTTGTGTTGTGTAGAGCCGTAATCGGTGCGACTTAGGACGTTTGTAGGTGCGCATAGTCGTGGGGAGCACGTTGGTGCATTTGCCTTCGCCGGTAACCTCATCGTCGGCGAGTTATCGTCGGTCAGAGCCGTCGCCGCCGTGGTCAAAGCCTGAGGTTGAAGATGACATGTGGGGTCGGGTTGTCAGTGACTGTGTAGTTCATAAATGGATTTTCTATTTTCAGGAATGAATGAATAGTGTCTATTCTTGTTATTTTTGTGTAGATTTATTTAGAACTCCAAAAATTATGAAAATTTTTGTGTGACTTCTCTGTGATGTATAGTATTTAAGAAAAATATGAAATAATGTTTTTCAGTACTTTTTGAATGTGATGAAAATTACTCAAATAATTAATAAATGGATTTCCATGATTTTTCTAGGCTTATTTAATTATTAAAAAATTATGAAAATTGTTTTGCCACTTAGTTATCATGTAATGAACATTTACAAAAATTTTGAGGTCAATTGGAACAAGTTGATTTATTTCATAATTCTTAATTAAATAATTAATTCATAAAAGCAAATAGTAACTTTTAATGATTTAAGTTTTGATTGAATTTTTGATTGAGTGATGTCCTTGGGTCATTAGTTGGTAATGATCTTTGGCAATGGATGTAAGTAGTACGAAAAAGATTTGGGTAGTTTGACTTGTAAGTGTACCGTGAAGGAAAGTTGTATTCAAATTGTTAATTTTTACATCCATCATCGAGCATCATGTTTCGTATTCCGTATCATGTTAAACATGACATTGTTACTACTTGTAGTGAACGAAGGTGAACACGTGGTAGTTAATCAAGTTGCGGAGGAGGTTAATCTGTCTGTTGAGGTCGGATCGAATACTTGTGAAACGTCGCAGGAACTGGACTTTTCCGTCAACGAAGGCAAGCCTCGGATACATTTAACCCTACCTTATGTTTTACAAATTTTATCACTTTTGCTTTTATATATACTGCATTAAGTGATTAGGAGTCAAGTGGAAACCTAATTGGTGCATTACCAACCTTGTTTTGTTCCATATCTACCTTGTTACCAGTTTTAATTCGTAAATACCTAGTTATGCTTAGTCATGCTTAGTCGGGTGATTACCTATCACCTGAGAATTTTAAATGAATCTTTGGTTACTTATGTTATCATGAGATATGAGCATGTGAAGTAATAAATCTAGACCGGGCGGACTCGGTGTGTGAGAGCCACAAGACATGGAGGTCTTGTGAGCGGCTTCGTTCCACCTGTGTCGATTAAGGTCCGTCCGTTGTTGAATTGCATGAGGTGAGACTTTGTAGTACTAACCACATACTCCGGTAAGCCTTAACTCGGCTATTCTATTATGAGAATGGCTACTCGCGCACTGGGAGTGGAGAGATGGTGAGAGTAGCGTGTACCCACGTGGCCATGAGCTGGAATGGTGGAGTACTATATTCTCGGGTGGCGCGGACCCGTTCTTGTTTTAGAGGATCCGATGGTAGGTTGGTATATGTAGGTCGGGGACCTGCATATGTCGTGTGGTCTGGAATCCCCAGCTGGGTTTATAATCGTTCGAATCGTCGTTGCTCCTCGGTTATGGAGACTCAACTCACTGTTCATCATCGTAGTATTAATAACTAGAACTTGAGGCTGGTTTGAGAAAGTGTTGGATATGAAGTTTCATGATCTCTATACTGATCGTGTTAGCTTTGTATATGATTTTATGAAGTTTTAAATGTCGAATTAAAGAATTTTTATTAAAGAGCTTTTACGCAAAATTACTTTGATTATTGCTAAAGCCATACCTTGAATCCCTGAGCCTGCATTTCTGAGTTTATCAGTTCTTATTTCGGTTAAGTCTTGTTGAGTACTTTTGTACTCAGGGTTCGTTGACCCTTGTTGCAGGTGAGCCTCATGAGCAGATCTATTTTAGATCGTGCTGCATGACTATTGTTCGATCTGACAATGAGAAGTAAATGTGTAGTCCTTGGGCAGGACAGTTTTATTTTGTGTGTTTTGTTTATCTTAATTATGTCACTCCACTACTATTATGGTTTGTAATAATTATCGAACTTAGTTTGTAAGGTTTGAAACAACTGGTTTGTAAACTAAGTTATCGTAAGACTTCCGCTATTTTACTCTGAGGTATATATTTGAATAAATGTTGTAATACTACAATGACTCTGTAATGTGATCCTGCTCGGGAATCGTGGATGATTCAGGTTTTCCCGAGGACACCCGATAGTCTTCTTAAGTTACCTGGAACATATACATAGATGTCAAAAGTCGTTAATAATAACAAATACATATGGGTTCTATAATTTAGAAGGTTCTGCCACAATCGCCCGTCATAGTTCCCCGACAAGGCCAAAGAGGCAGGTGCACGGTACCGCTGGTTGGTAGGGTACTAGAGTACGTACATGCTAGTGAAGAATTGAATAGCCTCCAAATGAGGATTGCCGGGTCTGCAGGGCAAGAAATGAGTCACCCTTGCTGCTGCTTCTCTGTGCCGTAGTCCGCCTTGGCGTAAACAACCGGCGAATTGCCGCATGCAGCAGCATGGCTTTAATAACTGTGCACAGCACGTCTGCACACATGCACGTATGCCTAAGGTATGGTCAGATGAGAGCCCAAATATAAAATTCCGGTTATTACTGTACTTACTTATTAGTGCTCCTTATTTAGGTTTTCTTGCATTCTAGAGTAAAATGGAGATGGAAATGTTAACCACAAAATGTGAAAAATAAGCATGGTAGGGAAAGCAAATCCATTTTTAGTTTTTTTCCCCGATCAATCATAAGTTTCCATGCGTTTTGCTGTTATTACTAATTACTGATGGTAAATTTCTATTTCCCCTTCCCACGTGACCCAACCCAGCTACGTCACTCCACAGCATGCTTTTGATCGACTCTCTTAAGATTTATAATTACTCCTTCCGTCCAACCACGTAGTGCACATTTTCTATAAAAAGAAAAAGAAAATAAAACTTTCCGATTAATAATATAATAATGAAGAACACATAATAAACATCTAGGTTTGGAGATCTCCTCGTTCTAAAACACACCTTACAGTGATGGTTCGAGGTCGCATCAGATATATGGCTGCTGAAATACTCCGTCGGGTCCAAATTGCATGTAACTTTAGATTTGTCTAGCCAAAACTTCTCTGACTTTGTTTGAGTTTTTCTAGAAGTATATTAACATCCCTACATTACAAAATAAATACGTTATTAAGACATTGGTTTTGATGCAACAAATTTGATGTTGTATATGTTAGTGTATTTTGTATATATAATCTTAGTTAAAGTTAGATAAGTTTGACTTAGAATAAAACTAAAATGTTCTGTTATCTGAAACAAAGTGAGTACTCCGTGTCTATTAACCCTTTGTGTTCACAACGTGGTCAATTATAATATCCATCTTCATTTCATTTACTATCATGTTTTTTGCCTTCTTCAAGAAAAGAAATGTGAAACTATACATAAATGAGCAATTTTCGTTCTTTTCGTACCGCATGTTGCTCCGGTATGTTTGGATCTTCAAGCAAAGCTTGCCTTGCCTTACCCAGCGAGGCTGTACAAGAGAGTTGTGCATTTGGCTGTTGAGCTCGCTGCATTAGGATAGGACTTGTGCTGGCAAGAAAAATCCCGGCTATCCTCGGCTAGCCAATTTGACTCGCCCGGCTTGGTAAGGTTAGGCTTGCTCTTGCTGGCAAGGCAAGGCAAAGCTAGCCTCTGAACCAAATGCAGTGGAGGCGGGTAGCCTGGAGGCTGGAGACAGCGAAAGCCCGCCACTGCAAACTCCACCCAGGCCAACAACAACCCGCAGCCCATAAACCCCACCCTAGCCACTCGATACGGGGCCATCCAGCGGCCCAGATCACGCCACTCATGCTCCCCCGCCTGCTCCTCGGGCCCCACCGCCTGCTCCTCGGCGACTCCCTCGCCGCGAGCGCCGCGCCCCTCCCCCGCCGCCGGGCCCTTGCCGGCCGCCGGGCCATGTCCACCTCCGCCTTCGCTTCCGCCTCCGCCGTGCCCGCGCCTGCGCCCGGGCCGAGGCGGCCGCTGCGCGGGGTGGTCTTCGACATGGACGGCACCCTCACGGTGCCCGTCATCGACTTCCCGGCCATGTACCGCGAGGTCCTCGGCGGGGACGCGGCGTACGCCGCGGCGCGCGCCGCGGGCAGAGGCGCCGTCGACATCCTCCACTGCATCGAGGACTGGGCGCCCGACAAGCAGCGCCACGCGTACGAGGTCATCGCGCGCTTCGAGCGGGAGGGGCTCGACCGCCTCCAGATCATGCCCGGTCAGGCGGCCACCACCAGTCCACCCTGCTTGCCTTGCTGCTGCTGCTTCTGGATTCGTAGTTTGTAGCTCGGTGATACTCGGTGTGGTGTGTGACTGCTTGCGATTTGTCCTGGGTATGCAGGGGCTTCGGAGCTATGCGGCTTCCTGGACGCCAAGCAGATCAGGTCAGTCCTTGCTAATTGCTACTCGTACCTGCCTACCTCCAAGTTGTGGCTTAAAGTGCTTCCCTCGTATTGACTCACTGTGTGTGGAATTGCTCCAGTTTTGATATTGGTTTCGCACAGTATTTTTACCTGCTAGTACCAGATGCTTCAGAATCTGATCGTGATACAGATGATCATGAGTGGATGCCAAATGATATATGCATGCCAGATTGGAAATTGGATTGCATAAACTTGACACTAAGAGACATTGCTCTGCAAGGAAAACTTGTACTCACAGTGTACTGCTGACTAAGTTTTCATTCATACTGTCGTACATACTACACATTTGTGATGGCTGTACCATATTCTATATTCTCATCTAAAATTCTTATACACAAGCAGATCGTTATCTGAAAAAATGGTTTACAATCGTGCCACTTCAAAAGATGCCAATAGCAATTCTTAGGCTTATGCTGCTAGTCCAACCATAGAGTCAGAAAGAATTCGACTAGCATCAATGTTGTACTGCTGTCTGTTGAAATGCTGTCTTCACTTTTCTTGTTTATTGCGTGTACCAGAATGGGTACTGTTGCTTGACACAAGCAATCGAGTTCATGCCTATTTTCGAGCTTGTGTGGGTGTCATTTTAAAAGGGAGTTGAGTTTATCTGGCCTAATATGCATGAATAACTGCAATCATTGTTTTCTTTTGTCTGTCAATCATTTGTTGTGTTAGAGACGTATATTCAGCTTTTGATTCCAGGCCTCAACTTTTTGCAGAAGAGGTTTGATCACCCGTAATGTGAAGGACGCAGTCGATTTGTTTCACCAAAGATTTGGTGTAAGTTGCTGCATCACCCTCCTTCTGATTACTAATTTGTCATGCTCATTTGGTTATTTCTGGCTCTCATACCCATGGAGTCTGTTTTTATCATAATGTAGTAACTTTTTCCAGATTATGAGACCATGCCGTATTATTCGTTCTCTCACTGATCTGATTCATTGCTTGTCATTGTCTTGCAATAGTGAAGTGGGACAGATGTACAATTTTTTTAATTGTTATCCATTGCATTTAGTGTGTTTATTCTTTTCTAACTTTGTGTTTGGGATCTTTGCAGATGACGTTCACTCCTGCACTGAGTAGAGAATTTCGCCCCTGTAAGCCAGATCCTGCTCCACTGCTTCACATATGCTCCACTTGGAACATTCCACCACACGAAGTGATCATGGTCGGCGACAGTCTCAAGGATGATGTGAGCATTCTTCATTTGATTACAAGCTGTAGCATATAAAAAGGGTTGCTATATACTCCATTCGTTTTTAGTAGGTGTATTAGGATTTAGTAAAAGCCTTTAGGGCTGTATTTTGACCACCAATTTCTTTTACAATGTATCATCAATCACTACAAAACCAATGTCATATTAACAAATATTTGAATTACGAATCTGTTCATATAACTTTTAGACATTCAGCATGCATATTATTGACAGATTGTTGGTCAAAATTTGTGAAGTTAGACTTTTAAAATCCTAATATGCCTGCTAAAAAAGAGGGAGTTGCACTTGCACATTCTCGTCCATGTTTTCAATCAGCATGATGAAATTACCAGAAATAAATTCCATGCCTTATGTCTACATACGATTTCATCATAACCTTTTTCTTTTTAAAAGTTATCCCTGACTTAAGTTGTCACTTGCATCATAGCTAAACCAACATAAATTGGTCCCATGAAGCTGGTCACATTGCGCTTCACTTACTTGTTTGAAAAATTGTCAGGTTGTTTGTGGAAAGAGGGCAGGAGCTTTTACTTGCTTGCTTGATGAGACGGGGCGATATGGTCCTCATGATTCATTACCTGAGCAAGTGAAACCTGACTTCAAGATGTCCTCTCTAACAGAAGTATTTACTGTGCTGGAGGAGCATTTTGATTTGGCACCAGTGCCTGCTGAGAGTAGAATATGACGGGGAAGTTTTGTTGGACCTCCCTTCTAATGTGAAATTGACTACCCAACCAACACCTTGAATAATGTGGATGATGTTGTTGGCGTTTCAACTTTCAAGTATCAAAAGCCCGGCTAGAGCCTGCAGCCAGAAGGTGATGGCTGTTCCAAATGTGGATTAAATGTCTTCGAATGGCAATGAAGTGATTCGATTTGTTGTAAATCTATTATAGTATGTTGTCCCCGACTAAATGAGCTCGTGTGGTTTAGTGACTGAAATGGCCACAACTATCTGGCAATTCAGGATATAACAATCAAAATTTCCATGGATATCATTCGTTCAATTTGGTTGTCTCAACGTGGGCGTTCTCTTTCACACAGCATTAGTTGCTTAGGTTAGTCTTCTTGGTGATGCAACGAGCATCAGTTGCTTCTGTTTGATTTTTCTGCTGGAAGATATTCCTGCAGCTACTAATTTATAATAGCAGCTTGGAATATTTTGTCTCCTGAATTTTAGCTCCTGAGAACTATGAACATTAATAGTTCAGAATTTGGAGAGATTTCTGACAGGCATCTTTGGGATGAAACGCCAGACGGTCAGAGTATCTTTCCACAGGTAACTATGTTCGCTTGAATTTATCAGCTGTACCGTTTTAGCAAAATAACACTGTTTTTCTCTCACAACAAATTAGCATCAGCATCAGCCGTTTTTCTAGCCAGCCGAACAGGGCCTTGGGTTACCAATCTCTTCATGGACTGTCTCTAAACCGGTTTGGAGGCCAAAACTCTCTGTAGCTCTTTTTGTGGATTAAATGATAGTAATTTGGCCGCAAGCTCAGAAGTACCTGCTCCCTCCGTACGGAAAAGAACGTAATTCTAGCATAATGCCAATTCAAACCAATTTGAATTTAACAAAAGTACCAATACAATATATTTATTAGATTCTGTCATAGAACGTATTGATAATACACATAGCTTGAATCATAAATATTAATACTCTATTCTATAAATTTGATCAAATTTTGGATAGTTTAGCTAGACATCTAGAATTGCATCCGTTTCCGGACGGAGGCAATGCCTTTCTTTCATAATGCACCATAGTCCCCTTCTTTCTGTTACACCATAATCATTCATCTAATCTTAGCCCTTCTTATCCAGAAGCTCATGGGTCCATGTCCATGTCTAGTACAAAGCAACATGTCGACCCTCCCAAGACAAGCAAAAGCTTTTGAGCACAAAAGCCAACAAACAATGCAGTGACTAGTACACAAGTGTTTTACCCTTGCGTTACCCAGTTCAAAACATGGCCTGACCATTGCTCCATCAGAAACAGAATATGCTGCAATGGGGCGAGTGGATGCCACGAGCACAGACAGTCTACAAATTCTATGCAGAAACATCGGTTAATCAACAGAAAACACCTCATTGCAGTACAGACAAGGAGCAACAATTCCTTGCTCCATTACTTTAAGCCACGAGCCACATGGGAACAGAATGGAGACAAACTAAACAAAACAGCTTAGTCTGGAGGATATGATAGTATACTACCTTCGCAAGAAAAGCCACGCACACGTGAAAGGAGCAATGACCATGCCATCTTTCAAGAACAGACAGAGTTAAGAGACAAGATATTTAAGGAGACAATTGTACTGCTGAGCTCCAAAGAACACATTCTGCATCTGCTACTGATACTTTGGCACAAGGCATCCAGCAAAGTTTAGAAGCACAGGGCATAAAGATCGAAACAGTTTTCTAATTAAACTGAAACTCATAATCTCACCAGTTTGCAGCAAACATCACAATCTACTTACCACTACTCGGCTAGTCTTTGCACAACTTAAACTGAAGCACAAGAACAGCATCACTGCAGCTGCTGGAACTGCAAACAACTACTACCAGACACATCAGACAGCAACATAGTACTGCATTACCTAACACTAACAGGGTAACAACATTAAACTAAACAACCACCACATCAGGCACCTACTACAGCAGACCAATTTGTTTCTTCCTTGATTCCTTTCAAGCTCCTCACTCTTCCCGCCAAAATCACCTGATCAAATCAGAAGTCCAGCTCACTATCCACAGCCAACCAGCAGAGTAGGAATCACTAGGATCAGAGCAGGATGTCAGCCCTAGAAGGAAGCCTTCGGAAGAAGTTCATCAACGGGGAAGGCATCCTGCTCCTGAACCTCGGTGGACGCATGGCGTAAAGGCCCCACATCCCAATCATCACCTTCATCGGAACACAATATGCAATCACTGCAGCAGCTACACAGGAGATAGCGAAGAGCAGCGTCGCCCTCGGGTCACGCCAGCTGAGGACAGCCTGCATCCTCTCACCCTGTGTTGCAATGTCGCCTACCACTGTCTGAACTCTCCCAGCCACACTGCGGAGGCGGTCATATCGGAAGCGCACGACATCCCCACGGGTTGAAGGGAATGTGTCAAACTCCTCATCCAGCTCATCTGCAGTGGCTCCATCTGCATGAGACAGCCTCATCTCCATGTGAGGCGGATGCCTTGGACGGACTCTATACCTCCAAAGCCCAGCAAACGCCATGGCCAGAAAGGCCGTTGGAAGAATCAGCTCCGGCATTGTGAGGAACACCAGGAATGTGAATACAGCAAGGCATGAATGCACCGGGCGCTGCCAAGAGCGGACAAGCTCAAACCACCTGCCAATAGCAATAGGACCAGAGAGCACATTGATAAGGCGAAAGAAGTTTGCTTTGCTGCGCCTCATGCTCCACAGGTTTGAACGATGATCAAGCATGTACTCAACCACCTCTTTGCCAAGGGGCGGCTCCGCACGTCCAAGTCGGGCTGCAACCACATTGGTGGCCTGGGACCGAAGAGTCTCAACCTGGCGCACGAGGAGTGGCTCCGCATAGTGCATCTTCGGAAGCAAGGGGCGTGCATAGGCATGGAACATGTTACCAGCATTGCCACAGGCGAAGCGCACAGCTAGGTGAAGTTCCCCCATCTTCTTGACCCCTGACGGATGCAGCATCAGCAGAGGGTAGGCATGGGTATACACCCTATCAGTCTCCAATGTCGAAAGCCGAATACGAACTTTGCCAATGCAGTTATCACGGACAGCCATAGTAGTACTCCTAGATGTGTTGCCAACATGGCAATTGTCAAACACACCAACAGTGATGACAGTGCAGGGGTCAAACACCTCCCATGTGTACTGCTCGTTCCACCGGGGGCACAATGAGTCAACAAGAGTGCGTGTGCGGATCCACTTTTGGCCATACTTTGCAACACAATAAGCATCCGTCGTCGCACCCCTACCATCCCGGGACTTCATTGGCATTAGTCCAGTGGCACCAAGGACACCAAGCTCAAGCACCCCAACATGTGGTTTCCATAGCTGTTTTGCTGTGGGCTGAAGGTCGCTGCTGTAAGCTGTAGCCTCATCCAGAACATGGTAACCTCCATCAAGACTTAGCCGGAGATGCACACGGCGGCTCCCAAACCTGTGCACATTGTTGGCAGCAACATTGCCACCGGCAGTACCACGGTCCAACCCAAACCACCTCGAAACCACTGGCTTCCAATCCCACCGCCTCTCAATGGCAGACACTGGCACAACAAGGCGGCCAAGCAACTCATCCCGGCCTGGGGACACACGGTCTTCCACAGACAGCACCAAGAAGTCTTCAAATGGCTCTGCCACCACAAATATCAGGTCTTCATTCCAGAACGGACTTGCAGGTCCCCGTGTAGACACCACCGGCGCCGGCCGTGTGCGCATAATCTGGCTCCCCACCTGCGCACGCACGAAGAGCTCCGGGAATCGGCCGATTGCAAATGGGCCCTTGTCCATCGGGAACAAATCCTGCCCTTCAATGACGGAGACACGAAGATACCAGAGCTTGGGCGCGACGTACACCTGGGACCTGATGGACCCAAGCGCCCCGTTGCCGTGGACGCCGGCGGCCTTGGAGTGCCAGGCCTCCGCGAAGGACTCGTCGGCCTGGGTGCCGAACCAGACGGCGAGCATCACCTCCGTGCCGCCGCGCTGTCCCTTGCGGTCCTCCATGCTGTACCATTGCGGGGCGAGCGTACTGTCGGGCGGCGCGCGGCGCGGCACCTCGGAGAGGTCGAACCAGACGCGGCCGACGTGGTCGTCGCTGCCGCGCGCGCGCACGAACACCTCCACGAACGACGACTGGATGGTCTCCCTGGAGAAGGCGAACACCTGGTCCCAGTTGTGCGAAGGGACGGCCGGCGTCACGCCGCGGTAGTTGCCGAGCTTGACCTCCGCAACGGCCTCGGCCACCATGGGCACGCCGCGCGCGCGCACCACGCGCACGTAGAGGTACTCCACCTGCTCCACCAGGTCGTAGGTCGCGCTCGCCTTGTCGGCGACGACGCCGCTGCCGAGGCGGGGCCGCGTCTCCTTCAGCGAGAAGTCCCCGGGGCCGGAGAACATGGGCGGAACCGGGTACGGGTCCGCGTGCATCGTCACCGGCTTCATGGCCATCGGGACCGGCGGTTGCGGCATGATATCCATGGGCGGCTCCGGCTGCGGAGGCGGCGGCTGCACGGCCACCACAGGATGGTGCTGGTGCTGCTGCTGTGGCTGCGGCGGCGGGTGCGGCTGCGGCTGCTTCTTGGGCCCAGTCACCGTCGGCGCCGCCACCACCTCCGGCCCAACCACCACCGCCTTAGCCGGTTTCTCCTGCTTGGACTTGACGGCGACGTCGCCGGAGTTGACGCGGTAAATCTTGAGGGTGATCTCGCCGCGGATGTGGGAGAAGAGGCTGCGCTTCTCGAGGGTGAAGAGCTGCGGCACGGCCTCCTCGCCGGGCGCCGGCACGCCGGCGGCCGGGACGCGCACCTTCCCGAGGAAGTTCCGGCCGTGCGGGGCGGCGCCTCCACCGCCGCTGCCGGCGGCGGTGGCGGCGCCGCGGTCGTTGTAGACCCCGACGTCGATGGCGCGGTAGGGCAGGTCGTCGGGGTCGGAGACGGGGAAGACGACGCGCTCGTTCCAGACGGGGTTGAGCTCCTTAGGCCTGGCCCGCGTGCGGCGCTTCTGGTGCTCGAACTCCACCTCAACGTACGGCGACGAGGAGCCCTGGCCGTCCTTGGGCATGAGGTTGTGCGCCGCCACCACCTCCACTACCAGCTTCTCCGCCTTGGCCATCCCTCCGATCTTCGGTCTCCGGTCTCCGGACGGGAGGCGGCCGCCGATTCTACTTCTTCTACTCAAAGATTCCAAATTTCCCCCAAGATTTCCAAGGGGGGAAGAGGGGAAGAGAAATGGGGAGGGTTTATACGGATAGGGACGAGGAGGAGGAGGAGGGGGCAGGCGCGCGTGAAGGAATCTCCATCATCGCAATCGATGAGGGGCTGGGTCAGGGAAGCGGAGGGGGGAGGTGCCGAGGCGGTGTGGGCTCTGCTCTCTGCTCGCTGCTCGGGCAGCGGGATGTCACCGATGCCGCCGCGGTGGTGGTGGATGGTGGTGGCTCTCTGCTTCCTGCCGCTGCTGCGGGGCTGCTTTGCTCTGGTGGTCTGGTGCCGCGCGCTTCGCTTTGGGTGGTTTTTGAGGCGCCGCGCCGCGCGGGTTTTGGGTTTTCGTTTGGGTTGCCGTTGCCGTTTGGGTTTGGGTTTTCGCTGCAGCCTCTCACTCTCTGGTCTCTGCTGCGGTCTCTGCCTTGGTGCTCCGCAGCTTGGCAGGAGATGGGCGGCGGGGGTGGTGACGTCACTCCTCAGCCCGCATAGGATGCCACTGCTCAGTAGCTCCAATGGCGAGCGTTTGCGCGGTGGCCAGCCGGCGTTTACTGGAATTCATTTTTCGAGTAGTAGCAAGGGCACTAGTGAGATGGAGTGGAGAAATTTGATTGGGTTGCCGTCTCGCGCTCGAGATATGCGGCGGCCTGTTGGCTGGCTGGTTTCTGAATTGGTTTGGGTTGGTTGGTGCTGGTTTGTTGTGAGAGAAAAATACTCTTGGCTGACTAGTTTGGGCTGGCTGAAACCAACAAACGAACAGAGTGATGAAGATATGATGATGGTTTTGAACGATAACAGGTGTTGGGACGGCTCCGCAAACTATAACTTTGAGCAGCTCTACGAAAAATTGTAGTTTTTTTAGCGTCTTTTTAGATGCTCTTACAACATTCTCTTCGAACAGAGTGCGTAGAGCTAAAATCGTTTAGCTAAAAAATGGAACGGAGCTAAAAAAAACGTGAAGCAGAGCAGTCCCAAATACCCCCTTAAACACCACCAGAGGGCTTTTTGGCCATGTTTGTTTCGCTAAAAAGCTAGGCTAAAAAGTATTGTTCGCTAATTTGTTGTGAGAGAAAAATACTATATCATAGATGATAAGTTCAAGCGAACATATCTGATGATGAAACAAAGGGCTTTCAAACCAGCTCATACAATGATGAGCCCCTCGCTATTTGGAACACTATGATATATTTTCACAATACACTTATTTTTAGTCATAAATACCAATACTTCACTGTGATTTTTTAACTAAACTTAGTCAAAATTAAGAAAGCTTAATTTAATTCGGGCTCAAAATTATATCTTTTTTAGACAGAGATAGAGCTTAACTATGATTCAATGATGCCTTATTTTATATTAGATCTAATCAAATTGAAAATGGTTTTTTACTTTCGACAGAAATGCGGTGCTATGATAAGCTGGAGGAAGTATTATTTCTTCCAGAAAGTTTGCAATTATAGCATATGAGCCAACTAATTTCAAGTTTTATTATTTATATAAACTATATTAGTATTCAATATAATAAATAAGGACATTGTCTACTCATTTATGGAGTATATTTTTATAATAAATCTATCTGGAGCCATAAATATTAATATTGTTTTTTAATTGCCTACTCATTTACTCAAGGATTCAAAAAATTCTAAAAAAAATATGCAATTTTAGGATTCATTTTTTTTTCTTGATTTTCACCCATAAAAAGTAGGCTTACCTACTTTTCCAAATTTTAAAGTGCAGCCATTACATGTCGTGATATTTTTTAGAGGCACATGCGTCATTTTTCTATAAGACTAATGTGTTTGAAAGTGAATCCTAAAATCACATCTAATCCCTCTGTTCAAAAAAAAACTAGCACAATACAAAGTTAAAATATGTTAGGTTTTGAAAACGTCTAGGTCTCCAGTTGGGTTTCGATGATTAATGACGACACGAGATTACTATAATTAACGTGTGTTTGCAGAGGCAATCTGAGTTAGGTCATGGTAATAGAAATTGATTAGGCAATCATGGTTGTCATGCCCCTGTCAATGAAAATCGTTTCGGTTTTCAAAGGATGAACGACAAGGTTAAGGATGGACTAGTTCTAAGTGTCGTTTGGTGTTGTAGAGATATTTAGAGTAGTATAAGACTTTGTTTTTATTTTGGCCGTACTATTAAGGGGGTATGGACGAGTAGCTTAACCTAGGTGAGTCTAATGAATTAAGTGCGGTGCACACTTGTCAAACTTTGCACTAGTAGCTCATGAATAGTCCTAAAATCGATAGAAGTCAACTTTCTTCACAAAGAATTTTGAATTGGAAGTAAATGAAGAGTCAAATGACTGACCGGACACTGTTTTTGTTGTGATCGGACGCAGCTTGGAGAGTCTGGTCAGATCTTTTGATCGGCAGCAGCAGTCAGAGTACGACCGGACACAGACCAGTGCTCACCGAACACGACGCTAGCCGTATCTGTAGCAGCGTGGACATGTTGTTGACCACCAGCTAGACGCTGAACAGAGAAATGACTGGACTCTAGGTGCCAGCATCCGGTTAACAACAGTAAGGTTCCAGAGAAGGTTTTTGATGACCAGACGTGTCCGGTGGGTGCCGACCGGACGTAGGCCAGAGTCTGGTCAGAGCAAACGGCTCTCTCTATCACGCTGACGTATTACACTGACCGGTGCATCTGGTCACCTTGATCAGAGCGTCCGGTCATCCAGATACTTGCTGAGTTAGACCTCAACCGTTATGTTTTGAATAGGGGTATAAATACATATCCCACTCGTCCATTTGAGGTCTCTTGCCCATTTGTTCAGCTGAGAAATATCTTTGGAGTGCAAGGGAAAGCAAGAGCCTAGTGAGATGATTGAGATTTAATAATCTAAGATTGAAGACCTCATTAGTGCATAGGGAGTAGCAAGTGTGCATCCACCTTACTCATTTGGCCTGTCTTGGTCAAGTGAGAGTTTGTGTTTATTACTCTTGGTGATCGCCATCACCTAGACGGCTTGGTGGTGATTGAAAGCTTGATGATCATCCGGCGGAGCTTGTGGATGACCCAAGTTATTTTTGTGAGCGGTTGTGGGTGATTCACCGTGACAGAGTGTTAAAGAATCAGCCCGTAGAGAGCACTTGATCCTTGCACAGATCAAGGAGGAGCTATACCCTTGCACGGGTGCTCCAACAAGGACTAGTGGAGAGTGGCAACTCTCCAATACCTCAAGAAAACATCGCCGTGTTCCTTTCCCTCTCTTTATTTTGAACATTTATATTTGTGCAATTCATTTCATGTCTTTATATTCATAGAATTGTTATGCTAGAGTAGGATTGGAACCTAGGGTGTAAAACTTTTATACGGGAGAACAGTAGAAACACATTCTAGACATAAGAGGTGAAATGGGCTAAGTGTATGGCTTAATTATTGCAAAAATTTAGAATTAGCTCAATCCACCCCCACTCTTGAGCATCTTGATCCTTTTAGGTTTAATTAAATATCATTAGATTTGTCATTAGCTATCTTTTCATAGCATACCTATTTGGTATCATAGACATTGTTGTTTTTACCTATATACTCCCTTTGTTCCAAAAAGAACTGAAGTCTCGTATTTCTGATGAGTAAAACGATCTTAAGTTTGACGAGGTTTGTAGAAGATATTATCTATATTTTGATTTCAGTTAGGTTTATTATAAAAACATACCTGATGATTAATATAGTGATACTTATTGTACATCATAAATATTGATACCTTCTTATATATATCTGGTCAAAAAATTATCCTTCGTAGAGCGAGGTTTTCATTCTTTTTGGGACGAAGGGAGTACTTGGTTAAACTTTAGATACTTCAACAAAAATAGACCAAGAATTGCATCCGGCGAAGATGGCTTTTTGGAACAAATAGCTTACAAATGTAATATAGTTTGACAAAATTATTTCTATATGGTTCGTTTGAATCCGGTTGCGATTTTAAAGTGGCTAAAAAATCATAACTTAATCCCAATAGTGAGGCTTCTACGATATTCTTCTATGTGTTCCAACAATCCAAAGCAATAATCCATTATCCCTATTCTATGGGCTTCTTGGGGATTCTAGGATGGGAAAAGACAATTTAGCTCTTTGCAATATTCCTTCTACATTATCCACATAACCATTTGAAAGGGTGCTTTAGACTTTTATGGTGTACAATCTACTATTAGAAGTGTAATGTAGGAATCCTAATAGATTAGATTATTTACCTCTAAATCTAAAATCACACTACCTGCTATCTAGATTCCTATGATCCCTATAGGAACATGTTTATTTTAGATAGGTACTCCCTTTGTCCCAAATTGTAAGCCGTTAAGGATTTTATAGGTTCGTAACTTTTGCTACGTACGTAGAAAGAACTAACATATATCTAGCTGTGCATAAAGAATTACTTCCTTTGTTTCATAAAAAAAACATTCTCACTTCTCGAGAAGTCAAATATTTTTAACGTCAACCAAATATATATAATATCAATATTTATGATGTATAATTAGTATCATTAGACAAATCATTGAATACATTTTTATAATAAACTTTTTTTGAAGATACAAATGATGTTAATATTTTCTACAAATATAGTTGGACTTAATCGGTGATATATCTAGAAAAGCGACTTCCAGGGCCCCTGTTTGGAACACACGAATATAAAACAAATGAATGTAAAAAATGCAAGAATAGAACATAGCAAAACATAGAAAACTATAGGATTTAAAAAATATAGGAATATAATCTTTAGGGTGTTTGGATTGCAGGAAAACACGAATGTCGCATGTACCCAAGAAGCAAAGTTCCATTCTTCAAAACTTGAGAAAACAATGTAGGAATTTTTCCTTTAGGTTTTTTTGGATGCTTTTTTTTCTTTGTTTTGTAAAGCCAGGCTAGCCTTTCATCTCGAAAGGAATACTGATTTCCTTTTATTCAAACAATAACTTCAGAAAGCTTTCCTAAAGAATCTATTCCTTTGTTTTTTCTTCGGAAGTCCTCAATTCTAAGGCTCCGTTCGGCTTACCCCATATTCGACTTATTTAACTTATTTTTTCTGCTGAAATAGTATTTTTCTCTTATAATAATTTAATCAAAATCGTATTTTTCAGCTAGTTTCAGCTAAGATTCAGCGAGGTAGACCCTCAGTTTGGAATGGAGGAAATAGTAATCAATTTTGAAGACCCAGGTTAGGTAGTCAACCTAGCCTAGGCTTAAATCGAAGGCACGTTGGGGTAGTAGGAACTGGTGGTGCATGCGTGCGGCAGTCGTGAAGGCTCGTTGGGGTAGTAGGAATTTGGCGCGAGAAGCGAGGGGTGGAGACCGCCGGGCCGGACCGGCCGGAATTCCTCCCTGCCTGGCTCCCTGCTTGCGCCGTGGCCCGTGGCTGTGCCGTCGTGTCCCGGGGCCTTGGGATTGGATAGACACACTCCTGCCAGGAGTAGGAGGAGTAGGCCTGCTGCACCTTGTCGGACTGGATTGGCTTTGCCTAGGTCCTGTTTAGTTGCCAAAAAATTTTGTATAGTAACTATCACATCGAATCTTACGGCGGAGTACTAAATGTAAAAAAAAAAACTAATTATACAGTTAGTCGAGAAATCGCGAGACGAAACTTTTAAACCTAATTAATCCATAATTAGACACTAATTACCAAATACAAACGAAATGCTACAGTGAGCCAAAATCCAAAATGTTTTGGATCTAAACGCACCCCTACTCGCACTCTCGGGGCTTGTGCCGTGCGCAAGCGCAAGTAGGAAGAGTACGGAGTAGTAGGAGTACACCGCCGTTAATTAACACAAAAACAGCTCGAAAACATTTTCCACGGACAGGAGTCCAGACCTGTTGATCCCCAGCTAAAGGGCATTTCCTCCGTCCTAAAAAGCATTTAATTCTAAAAAAACAGTATTATATTAAAGTTTGTTAAAATTAGCTAAATTTGAAAAAGTTATTAATATTTATCCTACTATATAAGCTGATATGGTTAGATTCGTCACGGAATATATTTTTATAGTATATTTTTTTTTGAGTCTTACATGTTAATACTATTTTGACCGGCGTTTCAAGACAGAAATAGTATTTATAGTCTATGCAGATAAGAGGATTAAACGGGTGAGTAACTCTTAACTAAATCTCAAGTTGTTGGTTGTTAAACCCAGCTAACAGAGCCAAGTGTTACTGCACGTTTGGTAGGGATTTAGATTTTCAAAATATTTCGGACCCAAATTCTTTGAGGAAATGTTTCGAACGATGAATCAGAATCACTTTATGAAATCACTTAGCTACGTAGGCTAGATTTTAATTTCAAAAAAATATTTTTTTAATAAAAAAGTCATATCAATGAAAATACATTTTGCGGGCGAATCCACTCCTAGGCCATTTCACATGCATAGATAAGAAAAGGAGAATCATTTTAGCTGTTTTTGGACAGAAACATTTAATCTTTTTCTATGTTTGGAAGTGGTTCTGCCATTTCTGGATAGAATCTAAAACGGTTCAACCTTCCAAATGGCCCCTTAGAATGCTGATTTTTTTTATGTTTGGAATTAACACAAGTTAGAGGTGAAACTAGAGCTAGCGCCTTACCTAGCTTGAGTTCTGGTTCGGCCTATGATAAAAAACCACCTATCTTCTATGCCTCGACCTTCTCTCCTCCCCCTCTCTCTCTTCCTCTCACACACACGGAGTCAAAACCACAAGCCCCGTTGCGACCTAGTACACCTTATATGGTCACGTCGTCGTGCCATCATGCTTGCTTCCACTATGGAAGAAAGGAGCGATCGCGAGCTCATGTCGCCCGAGGGAGGATGTAGCCATGAGACTCGTCGTTTTTGTTGGAGCCACACTATCCACGTACATGAGCGAGGACAGCTTTGACCTGCAAGAAACTCGTATCGTAATTTTTAAGGTAAGAGTGTGTTCAGGACATGAAGAGATATTCTCCTTAGAGCATGCCTAATAACAAGGCTCATTGCTAGTTGTATGCGCAACCCCTTGTTAACAGCCCCATGTAGTAGTTGCTCCTATAAAACATGCTTCTTCATTAATATGTAACCCACTTTTAACTTCTCATGAAGTTTCTAAGAGCTTGTATATCAACTGGATATAAACTTAAGCTCGCTTTTCTTCTCTCTGTTTATTTATCTTCCACCTTAGCATAAAGTTTATTTATAGAACCTTAGGTTGTGTTTGGATCATAGGATTTTCAAAGGAATTAGGGTTCCTATAGTTTCAACTCCTGTAGCACGTGTACGTTTTGGAGGAAACAAAAAATGTGCTGCAATCTCATAGTTTCATTTTCCTTTGCGAAGTCCGAGTGAAATTTCATGCGTCAGCAATTTGGCTGCAAGGTCATGAGGTTCTTGGTGCCATGGATGTCCAACCTACAGTATATCTACGAGGGATAAATGTCAAACTAGCCACTGTATTCTTGTGTCTGAAACACTCACTCTTATAAACTTTCTGTGTGTTTTTTTTTCTATTCATATGTTTTGCTATCGTATTCCTATGTGCTTCGTGTATTTTCTTTTGTTATTACGTTTTTTTGTTCCTCTGTTTTGAGCATGTCCTTATTACACACGCGCTTGCTCTCAAGGATCGTCTCTTCCTGCTAACATCGATAATCCCTTAACCAAACACATGTTAAGCTACTCTTAAGCATCTCCAATGGTGAATTATAAGCTAGCTGTAAGCATGTTATTCCATATTTTAATAAAAAAATGATAGAAGAATTATCTTTTGGTAAAAAACTTATCTCATATGCACGCTCTAAGATTGCATGAGATTTGTTATATGAATCCATTTATATTATAAGTTATGTACTAAAAGTTTTCATAAAAAAAGTTATGTACTAAAAAGTTAATTAGCGAAGTTGTTAACTAATCCATACTGTTAAGTGCGCCCTTGGTCCCAGGCTCCCAGGCTCCCAGCCACGTTGCCGCGAACCATCCAAAGTTTCAAACAGGGCCTGAAGAATCCTCGTGTAGCCACCATGAGTCCACGAGCGGCGACACCCCCGTAGCGCACGCACGCCGAGCCCGTCTCGCTGCACGCGCACGCGGGGACCTTTTTTTTTTGTTTGTTTCGTCGTGGGGCTCGATGGAGCCCGCCCCAGCCGGCTGGTCGTGGTCCGTCGGGTCGGCGGCACAGACAGAGGTTGCTTTTCGGCGTGCGGACGCGGACGGACGAGACGACCATGCTGGCGTGGCGCGGCGCGGAGCCTCCCTGGCACTGGGATGGGAACACAGCTACACAAGGGCGGGCCGCAGCCGCAAGCGCGCGCTTTGTTCGACCCGGAGCCCCAACCAAGGCCACAACAAACACCACCCTCTGCCGACGTGCCGCCGGAAACACGGAGGTCGTCCGTCCGCGTGTCGGGGTGAGCGACCGCCTGGCCTGCCGTGACGGCGGCGGCTGCTCTTTTTTTTACTACTGCATCCATCGCCGGCCAGTGCCGTGGCAGAGTCCCCCCCCCCCCCCCCCCCCCCCCCAGTCCCCCCCCCCCCCCCCCCCCCCCCCCCCCCGAACTCTTGTAGTATTCGGCTAACCATATACTCGTACAGTACTACTCCTGTAATAACCACCGTTGCCTATGCGCGGGAACGTGTCTGTTTAGTTTAAATCCAGTGTCAGCTCGCGTTTAGTTTAGAGGCGAACGTAACGTTAGTAGCACGTGTGGGAATTGGGATGGACCTGAAGCAAGAGCGACGGCCCGGATGTTTTTTCCGCATCGAGATCCGTCCGTCCGTGGGTTGGCTCGGCGTGCGCGCGTGTGGCCACGGCCCGTTGGGCCCTCGGGGGACCACGCGACGGTCGCAGGCTGCCCGGCGTGGAAAGGCACGTCATGGCCGCTGCCGCCTCGTGAGCACCCACAGTGCCGACGCGTGCTCGGCCGGATGGCCCCTCCCCCGCCGGCGCCGGGGTCAAGCAGTCTGGGCCGGCGTGCGGCAGCTGCCATGGCCCGATCGGATGGTCCTGTTGTGGTCCCGGGCAAGCAACTGCCCATTTCTCATCGTCATCGTCGTCGTCCTCGTCCTCGTCCTCGTCGCTTGCATGCCATGCATACGACACGTACTGTGGACAAAATCTTTTGCGTGCGCCCTGCGGACCGCGACGCCATGCATGCCGTGGCCGACCGCAAAAGCCCTCTCCGCCAGTCGTCTGCTCGCCTCCGTCACTGCATCGTTTGCCGACGTGCCTGCCCTGTCACTCGCGCGATGGACGGCGCCGCACGCAGAGGCGGCAGGAGCAGGCGTCGGCGTCGGCGCCACGCGCCACGCGCCACGCGCCACGAGACCACATGGCCTCTACGACTCTTTTTTTTTTATAACAACCTCTACGACTTGTCGACTTTTGTACCACCATGGCTGCTGCCAGAGAAGGCAGGCAGCTCCGTATCCGTGGCGTGCAGGTGCAGCTTTTGCTCCGCTCCGCTCCATGTTTTTGTTGATCGACGTGGTCGGGCAGGTCGAGCATACTGCACCGCCCTCGCCGTGCATTGCCAAATCGCCAATCGCATCGCATGCAGACGGATAGGAGAGGAGACGAGACCGACCATGTCCATGTGGGCCTCGCCCTCGCGCGGACCGCGGAGAGGGAGAGCGCTTTTGCGCCTTTTGCCTTTTGCCTGCCTGCCTTGGCAGTCAGACAGTCTCTTCGTATAGAATTATAAATTACTAGTACATCATGCGCGCCATTGCGCGCGCCGGCAAATCACCTGGTTAAGATGCAGGTAAAAAGGATGTTTCATATTTGCATAAAAACAATATTAGGAGTTTAATGTAGATATGTCATGCACAAGAACAGAATGATTGGAGCTATTTTTATATTTAACATGGTAAAACTATTGAGAATTGTAAACATGAAATGATTGATGTGGTAGATGACATTTCGTAGCAAAAAAATAGAAGGCAATGCAATAAACTATTTGAGGTGTTCACACTGCATGAGCAATATTCTAAAGCTTCTGTTTTCACACCGACTATTAAGCATGAGTTTTTTTTTTTCTCTAGAGTCACATAGAGATTAGAAACTGGAAGAAGGACATGGCATTTACCTTACCTGTGTATTTGCGTCTTCGTGGCCTACACCCATGAATTCTGCACCTAAGCAATCAGCCATGAATTTATTGTTAAGTTTTGGTACAGCAGGTGTGGGACAAAACACTTTTTGAATAAAAGTAGCCGATTTGTGAATTGTGCTGAGGCATCTGAAGTTGCTTGGAAACTTTAAATGCTTACAGAAGCAACTAATTAACTATTTCCAGATCTTAACATCCTACCTTCTTCATTTATACAGAACGCTTAATCTCTTGTTAAAATAAATACAATTGTTTCATAATCCACAAGATCGTGCTACCTTCCTGGTAGAAGCTCAGTAACTTCAGAAATCAGGTCAACATACTATAAACAGCGCAAACCACCTTTCTGGCTTGGTTGACAAGGAGAAAGGCTTGGAAAATTGGCTAATCTACTAAAAAAACATGCTAAAATCCCTGGAAAAAATATAAATAAAGGCACATCATCTCTGTTGGAACCATACTCTCTTGTACTGAATGACTTCTGTCATCTAGAATGGTTTTTTTCGCTGTACTAAATGACTTCTATCATCTAATGCTATTTGAGTGGATTCATAAAAGATTGCAATTGGTATCACTCCAGTAAATTTGTTATACATAGGACTGTGGGGTGTTTGGGTACAAAGAATGACTGACTGGCTGCTATAGAATACTACCCAAAAAAACGAGGATTCAGCAATACTACACAAATGGTGCTACGTTACCATAGATCTTTATCGACTAAAACATCTTTTTTTGTGACCTCCAATGCTCAGCGCCCAGATTAGGCCGCGAAAGAAGTTTTTTTTAGTCTGGAAACCAAGTAGGAGACAGGAAAACAAACAAGACAATGCACAACCTGAAATCGATAAGCTGATAGTTTATCTCAACACAAGGTAAGAAATAGTGCTTATGTTGAAACATGGGTAGGAGTCATAATAATCTTAGCCTGTATTTGTGTCAATCAGGTACAAAGCAGGAACACAAATGTGCTTTGATCTGACCGTCTGTACCGAATGTGGAGGTAATGTTAAAATGCTTGTTTATTTCCAAATTTTGCACAATGCTTATGAGAATAGTGCTGTCCAGATATGCAGTTAATTAGGGGGTTGAATATGGCATTGGAAGAGGTACGTATTCTTGGGTAGCAAGCATTTGACAGCAGGCTACGGAACCATACAGGAAACCAAAGACATTATTCTACCTGAAAATAATAACGATATGGGTGCTGAAAATAATAACCATGCAACCACGAAACTAACGATGCTCAGATTATTACCTTGCTGCAGGCAGCCTTGAAACTGAAGCATGACTGAGCTGGTTTTTTCAGCAAGCATGGTCTGATCATGCACCCAAAAAAAGAGTGTGTCTCTGAAGATTAGCTATGTGGGAAATTAATAGCTGTAGTGCATCAAACTATGTCGACGAGATTATTTAAAACACGGATAGATCGATAAGATTGTTTATTGCAGCAAAAAAAAACCGTTAAATATTTATGTCGCTCTGAAAGGTATAAACTGAATATATATCATCAACGGGGGATGATGTATATGTAGAGGCAAAACGTCTTAAGGCACAGGTGGTGGTACCTTGTCATCAAATGTATGGTCCATGAGCCTTATGGTTCTGGCAGGCTGCACCATGTCACCAAAACATATGTACATGTAGATGGCAGTCGTCCACGCATGCAGATGGCAGCCTGCAAAACAATAATAAATGCAATCGGTGCTTAGCATGTAAAACCAAATTCGTGTACTCTGTCGCAGCAGGCCGATGGTAAGAAAATAAGCACAAAAGTAAGCCATGCACGTGTTCGAAAGCAAGACACCAAATTGCATAGTGTGTAAACCTTTAGAATCACATAGTGGGAAAAATTAAGGATGTAATTTATGCACTAAACTTATGCAGCAGGAATGTTTCGATGCAGGATGATTGTTTGTCGAGATTGGGGATTAACCTAAACATGAGGGAGATTGAAAGGAACCTGCGAACTAACGGTATCATCATGCTGAAAGTATTTGTACCTGTAAAAATTATCGCCTCAAAAATTGAAGTAATTTTTGAGAAATTGTACTGTCTCTGCATTATATATGGGAGACGTTGCCTATCAGGAGCAATCTGAATTTTAGATGCTGGCGCCTAATGTGTATATTTTAGGTGGTGGTATGTATAAGTTTAATAAATCAATTTATCACCTAAAGGAAATGAGATATGTGCTTATTTTGTCGATTTTAGATGGCACTTCATATTGGGCAAACCAAAAAATATCTTCTATGATCGGTCTTGGCAATAGTTTAATTCTTTGTACTGTAAAGGTCATATGGTATTTTCAGCAAAGAACAATAAATCATTATATCACCAAAAGCATGAGATCAACTATCTCTGCCGGTGTACATTTCATATGGGAGTTTATATTGGCCAAAGAAATAATATCTTATAAGCACATGTTTGTATGCTGTTTGTTGGCATACGATCATTGGGCCAGAGTGAGTGAATAGCTATGTCTGTATTGTGATTCGAAGAAAAGAAAGACATTAGTCTTGGTATTGTGGGCGTATCACCCCATTACCGAGGTTTTGTCCAGAGTCATAACAACTAGGAAGGTAATGAGTAAGTCATACTAGGAAGGTACGCGCAGGGGAGGGGAAATGGGGAAAAGAAAAACAAAGGGGAAAATGGGAAGGAAAAAACAAAGAAATAAAGATATTAAAATAATTAAAATAATTAAAATTTTAAATTTTGAAAAAATAAAAATAAACAGTGTTGAATAGTAGCTGGAGGCTTGAGAGGCCGGGAATTCCCGGAGCGTTAAAGAGAGCATATATAGTTATCTCAATAATCAAGAAGAGAAAAGAAAGGAAATGCATGGTGTAGCCGAACCAACTATGGCAATGCCCAAAAGCAAGGCCCTGATCCTGTCTACAGTAGGAAATCTGAGTGCAAATTAAACAACCAAGAACAATTTAACACAAAAACCAAAAGATGTACACAGTGTTTTGGGGAGACGATTGTTTGCTCTCTTAACTTTTTGAGGTCATGAGTGATATCTTTTTTGATCTATCATTCTCTCTCTTTGTCGTGCTGTGGTAGTGTGTAGAGCGAGGCCAGTACGTCTGACAGGCCTGATGAGGTCCCTCGCATACATCCATTATGTTTGAAGTAAAATAGCAGATCTTATTATCCAAAGGAAAGAGTTGACAGAGATGAAGAAATACAAACACAACAGCTTCCTGCATTTGGGTTAATGTAATAGGACCAATGCAGGAAGCACATATGGGAAAATATAAAGCCATGTAGGTGTGTAAGCCAAAAAGAATGGATCATGTGGAAGATTTTTTGAAGAAGAGATAATTAAGCCTATGGCAGGCCACATTGGCTCACGACAGTTTGCAGCAATTTAATACAGGACGTTGGAACAAAGATCATGATATTAGAAACCAAAAGCAGCACATTAAAATGTGAAAAAAGCAAGAACGATAAAACAGGCAAGCATGATGCTAACTCAATCGCAATAGAGGCAGAGGTGTGTACTGGTAGATTAAGCCCTAGGATAAACAAAGAACCTGGATGTTGAAATTTTTTTAAAAAAACTCCATGAAGGAAAAGAGGGAAAAAACTAAAATTAGATGGAAATGAAAAGGGAATGAGAGAGGGGGTGGATCAGCCTGTCTGACATATTTTGGTAAGGCAATAACTGTAATAAGTACATAGGTAAACACACGCTTGTATCATGTACCTTGGACAAACCATAGTAACCATACTCATTCATTTGATCTAATACTTTAGTATGGTATAAGGCATAGAAGCACAGTACATCTACATATAACCATATATGATTATTTAATCTTAACATTTATGAAAACAGCACCTCGCTGTAGTCCACAGGATGTATCAGCATTTAGAAACAAAGCAAATAAAAATACATACAGAGGTAAGAGGTTACAAATCTGGCAGGAGATGACACCGTTTTGCTGATAGTGCACGTGGATCAGGCAGGACCTTACATCATCATCATATCAACCTGCCAGGAATAACAATAGACAAAAGGACGTCATGTCGTAATCATTGTAGCATGGAAAAAAACTTATAAGCTAGGGAGCACTGTATTTTGTTGCTTCCTAATCTATTAGCCACACGAAGATTTAGCATATATGGTGTCAACTGCATCCCGAGCCAGAACGCGTAAACATTGCTGACAAATATAATTAACGAAGCTAAGTATTTAGGAAGATTTTGTCACTGTTTTTTTTTTCGCCATAATATGAGGCTTACCAATTGGACTACCTTTTTTTATCTTTAGTTCTAATTTGAAACCATGTGTTAACGTGCAACTTCATGGACTAATTTTCAGTTCACAAAGGAGGTAGCAGCTGTCCTTCTCCATTAGTGCAGCATGCTTTTTATCTGCCTCGATTTCGTTTCAAACAACATGATAGGAAGGTCTAGGTGAGGCCACTGCATCGGCAGTAAGGACTGAATACTAATTAGAGGCAGACGACACGCACTAACATAATAGATGGAAAACAAAGACATGGCCAGCGGCTAAGACCTAAGAAACTGTATATATGTGCAAACCTAACTTACCAATATATGATGCGGTAGACACCAAACATTCCAACCAGTGAAGGTAGACGAAGAAATCTAACGTTGGAGAGGATTAAGGCTGCCATTGACATGGTTACAATATAATGGGTAGACCAAAGTAGCAGATAACCATGGAACCACCATTCTGTCAACTATCCTCTAGGCAGCGCTCAACCATTAAATATGCTTAATGTCTATACTAATTGCAAGTATATGACATATGTATCTATATATAAATGGATCGCAAAAAATATGGCACAAAACTGTATTTTGTAGCTGAAGGACACCTATCACCAGAGAAACAGTTGCAGTGCAAGCCTAGAGATGGCATGTAATCATTGCAATAAAATCTGACATGATTTCCAATTGGGTCAACTACGAATAATCCCAATTATTTTTCTAGCAGGACAGTAAATTTGAACCAACAAAGTAAACTATATTTCACAAACTACCCGATGCTAATAGGGATGGGAGTTTTACCATCAATTTAATATTTTCACTTGCTTCAGCACTCTCTTTGGCAAATTGAAAGGTGATATGGAAGTATTAGTTTGGACTATTTTAGAAATTAGGGATTAAAGCGTATGGTTAGACATTGCAGTAGCTATCTCGAGAACACATGCTGAAGCTGGTCAGGGACCTGGACCAGAGAACCGACATATGTAGCATCTCTTCAAATTTGACTATGAGGATGGAACGCCGAATTCTGAAACTATGACAAAGAGAAAACAAAGAGCACTTGTTTGTCTTGCTTAAGCAGAACAGTTGATGTGATATTTGTAAACTGAAGGACATTTTAGTACTTAAGGTTGATATTTGACATGATCCTAATTAGGCGAGATGGAGAGGAAATCGCAGCGCAAACCTAGAACTAATCAATGCACCACAGGATCACTGCACCACAGGTTATATTTTAGGGCTGAGTAAATTCAGGCAGCGCGGGAAGGAGGGTGAGAAAAAAACCCCTTTATGTCCTTTCCTACCTTTCCTGGCATCGGTGGAGGCCATGTAGCCGGATGTAGTGGAGACGGGGAGGGTCCGCGCTTGATCCGCCTGCTGGCCGCAGATCCATGGCCTCCGCTGCCTGCGCGAGCTCCACGCCGTGCTCCAGCTTCAGATCCACCGTCGGGATGGGATCTGCGGGCGCCCGCTCCAGATCCACCGCCGATGTCGCTGACGTGACCTCCTCATCGTCAGCCGCGGCCAGCATCGTCCGCCGCCAGAGCCCTCCGGCGCGTCAGGGCGTCAGCTGACTGGCGGCGCGGTCGTGGGGAGGACCGGCGACGGAGGCGCCAAACCCTAGGCCGCGCGACCCGCTGCCCTGCGCCAGGACGAGGAAGTGGCGGGGGGGTGGTGGGGGTGGCGGAGGAGGAGGAGGAGGGACGCCGCCGCCGCGCGGAGTTCGGGCCACCGTCGAGGTCGTCCCGCGCCTTCGCCTGAGCCGCTTCGCGAGTGGGGAGCGAGGGAGGGAGAGAGAGAGAGCGAGAGAGCGGAGAGGAAGATGGCGTCGGTGTCGGTGAGACCCGCCGATTTTGTCGTAGCGGGCCCTGGATCTGTAGCGAGCGGTGGAGAGAGCCAGGGCCGTCGATGGGAAGATCGGACGGGTCACGGAAATCGGGGCGACGTGGATGGGCTGAGAGGCGGCCGAACCTCCCTGCTTTGATAGTAAGAAATTATTGTTGATTAGTTTAGTGTGGAAAAAAATATTATTTTAACTGAAAATTTATTATTCTTTACGCCTCAGCGAACAGACTGAGAGTCTTCGGTCCCCACCCTTGGCCTTTCTCTGTCGCCGTCATCTGATGACCTCTGCTAGCTGCGGCCACTAGCAGGCTGCCACGCTCCTACTCTGCAGTCTGCAGTCTGCAGGGGCATAGGGTAGAGCAAGGCACCAGCAGGCAGCAGCACGTCTGCACGAGGGACGAGAGAGACCCGGGCCTTTTCTGCTCGTCTCGTCCCCTGTCCTGTTGCTGATGGCGACGTCTTCTTCATTCATCCATTCCCTCAAAAGGGTGGGCAGGGAACGCCGTTCACGTACAGCAGGGCAAGGCAGCCCCGAGAGGGCGAGCACCTCCCGGCCTCCCGCCGCTTGGTTGGGCCGGGCCGGGCCGGCCCAGCAGAGAAGCTATCCCCACCGATCGCTTCGGCCCCTCGTTGGTGGGAGTGGAAGCTCTCCCGGCCCATCCGTCCTTGGAGATTTGAACGGGCCGCCGCACAACGGGCAGTTGGTTCTTCTTCTTCTCCTTCGTTCACGGGACGGGAGGAGCAGCACGCCAGCACAGCTGCAGGCGCCACGCCAGGCAGACCCAAGCGAGGCAAAGGAGAGGTGCATGGCAGGCGCCAGGCGCCATTGCCATGTCACGGAGTATGTCAGCGACGCGTCCAACGTTGCTGCTGCCCGCACCGCACAGGGGAAGAAGGGGACTCGCCGATTCAGCCAGAGCACGGCAGAATTCAGACACAGCCAGCCATGCGCATGCAGCCTGCTGCCGTCCATTGCTTGGCATGGGCGATGGCCGATGGGTCGGTCGCACGAAAGTCGTCGCTCGTCAGGCGCACAGACATGCAGCCACACGGCCACACACGCCGGCGACGGCCTTCCCTGGAACAGTCCGTGACCTGTGGCTGACTGGCTGACGCACCAGCACCTGGCCTGCCTGACACTGTGCCTAGCCGTCGTAGTCGTAGGGAGGGCCCTCTCGTGCACACCTCCAAACGTAACGTACCATCCCCCCTCCCCTCTTGTGCACATTAGTAGCTTTTTTTAGGTGTTTTATTTATTTATTTATTTATTTTGATTTCACCAAAATTATGGGCATGCTTGGTTACCGGCCTTCACTAGCCACGTCTAAATTTTATGAGAGATGTGCTGGTATTGATTTGGTTCCTAAGATATTGCATATTTTATGCTAGCAACTTATAAAATTCTCGTTATACTAACTCTTACCACTGTTTGTGGCAGACCTTTTCATGCTTGGTCAGTCAACGTGACATTGGATTTTATCATATTAAAAAATAGGACGTGATGAGCTCATCCTTTCCCTACAAATAAAAGGCTGTCAACAAATGCACATTTGAATATCATAGGAAATTTACAATCTTATAAGATATGGCGTGATTTTCTCTATCTCTAAGATACACCATTTATTATAGTAGCTTTAAAACTCGATCTCCTGTCTAATCTTAGCTTTGCTATCTACATTTAGTTAGCATTGGAGTCATATTGCTAAATTGGCAGGTCTCGCTTTCTCCTACCTCTCTTGCCATCAACGAAGCAATACCGATGGTAAATTGGTAATTGAAACGTTAAAAGTCGGAATCATATGTATAATAAAAAGCCACCTAATAACACCTTTACAAATATAGAGGGAGAGAGGGTGTTTGACTTTGATTTGAGATTATGAGGAACCATTCCATTCTAAACAAGGGTACACATCTTGTTCTCGTTCCTTAAATTGTGTGCAATGACTCCATTCCTGGTACCTGTACCAATTATTAACTTACGGAGAATGTGGTGGTGGTGTATCAACCCATTTCATTGTACAAAACCAGACAAAAAAAAAGATGGAGTAATTAGATGATGGGCTTTGGGCTACTTCATTCCTGAAACCAAGCATCTTAATAGTTTTTTGTTTACAGTACATGCACACATAACCTCTCCTACCACAACTAGTTTCTCCTTCGACAGGGCCTCTGTGTTTTTCTCCTCCTTCCCTCTCTAGCAATAGGCATATTACTACTCCTTAGATTTTCTTACGATTATTGATGTATAGACATTGAGAGCACCACATACATAAAAAGATGACCATTAATTGTTCGCTACTTCTACTTGCCTCTAGACTCATTTTGCTCACAAGGAATCATCACCTTGTACCCAAATTGTGATCTTATTAGGTACACGTTCTCCCTCTATCAGCCCAACATTGCAAAAGAAAGAAAAAAAGGAACAAGAAGTAGAGAAAAAGAACAAACACTTTGACCTTATGAGCTACTTAAGTTCATTCTAGGTCCATTTTTTTTATCTAATCCAAACTTCATGAAAAGTTGAAGTACCGAGATAATCACTTTGAAAGTTTATGGACCCAAATGAAAGTTCAGAAAAGTTTAGATATACCCATCGCGCATTTCGCTCTTTCCCATAGCTATAACCCAGTCAAAGTTAGACAAGTTCGACTTAAGGGAAAACTAAAATGACTTACAATTTGAAACAAAGGGAGCAACACATACATATATAGTTGTCGTCTATCATATGTGCATGACAATCTCCCACCACAACCAAACTTTACTTATTTCTTAGGGAACTTGCCTACTAACCAATCCCTTTTGTTTTTGGATCATTCCACATGGACAGAGCCCTACTTTCGGCTCTTGCTATTGAGACACACAACTGCTTTTACCATGTTGTCCCCATTGGTTACTAATTTTAATACTCCTATATAGTTTTATGGGTTTTTACAAAGACAACCAAATACAACTACACCCTGAAGGGAACCAGGACACGAAAACACTCATGCGTTGAGTCGATGGTGAAGCACAGGAACAAGTGTCTAAGTGCCACGGAAAAATTGCCGACTTCATCGCCGCTAGTGAACAGCTCGCCGTTGGTCAAGGTCTACAGTGAGCCAAGTTGGAAGGCCTCACCGAGTGGAGATTGAAGGAGGGCGTGGAAATCTATCGATGAGGAATGTCTTCGCCAAACCAAAGATGTTGTTGGAGTAGTCAACATAGGTTGAAAATCAGCTTCCAACGAACTCGAGGTGGCCTCGCAGGAGATGTTGTCTTGAGGTTGACAAGGACGATGACCTCGAGGTGGCCTTGGTCGGCATTGAAGTTGACAACAAGGACGCCGAAGGAAGAGGGGGCCTTGGTCAGCATTGAAGACACCAAGGCAATGAACCACGGGGCAACATAGGGACTAAACTACACTCGACTTGTATTAAGCTACTAAGCTATAAGAGGATACAAGGGGTTTGACCCACTTCTCCATCACCGCCGTTGAGGACGCTGGAGGAAGAGGGGGAGAAGGCTAGGGAAGCCGACGATGTTAGGGCTTGCTATTTTGAAGAGCTCTCTCAAAGGAAAGAGCGTGGTTCAGTTTCATTAGGTAGTTTAAACTCTTCCACCCTAGTAATAAATGGACGGTTATTAGGCATGTTTTGATCACGACTTGAGAAATCATTACCTCCTACCCGCGTTGACCTAACTAGCCAGGCTCTCTCTCTCTCTTTGAACCCACCCAACCTAGCAAAGAAAACAAAGCGTGTGTTTAGTTGCCTGAAATTTAGAATTTGGGCTACTATAGCACTTTCATTTTTATTTGGCAATTAGTGTCATGCACTAATTAGACTCAAAACGTTCATCTCGCAATTTCCAACCAAATTGTGCAATTAGTTTTTTTTCGTCTACATTTAATGCTACATGCACGTATCGTAAGATTCGATGTGATGGATACTGTAGCACTTTTTGAGAATTTAGGACGAAAACTAAACGGGCGCAGAAATAAAAAAAAAGCCAAACGAAGTAGAGGAAAAGAACAAAACACTTTTGACTCTAGAGCCACCAGTTCGAGGAGCCAAAGTCCAAATAATCCACGCAGGTCTGTCACGCCCGGACGCCAGAAACAGCAAAAAGCTCCAAGGCAACCCAAGCGCGTCGTCCACCGGACCACAACCACTGTTCCGGCCGCGCCAGCCCTGCAATGCCACAGCTGCAGCAAGGACGGACGGGCGGGCCGGGCCCACCGCCTCCCCTTCCCTCCTCGCACGTCCAGCGTGCGTCACTCTCCCCCGCCGCCCTGCTTAGTTCCTCTCTCTCTCTTGCTTGCTTGAATCGCCCGCTGCCGGCTGCCGCCCTCGATTCGAAGGGCCACTCTCACTCATTCACTAACCCCGCGATTAGCTGCTCATTAACTCCACCCCGATCCGAATTGGCAGTGGCAGTAGCGGGGAGTAATCGGCGTCCATCCCATCCGCAGCAGAGCAGCCCACAGCCAGCCAGCAAGATCACCAAACCCAACGACAGAGCAGCCGAGGCAATTTAATGCGTTCCCCACACATCCCCTCCCCGTCCCTCTCTCCCTCTCTGGCTCTCTAGCTACTCTTCTCGCTTCGCCTCGCTGCCAATCTCGTCGCCGATCCCCGCCGCCGCCGCCGGGGCCGGGCCCCCACCGATCCGGCGTCGCCACGAGCTTCCAGATCCGCCGCCCGGGCAATGCTGTAGCGCCCCGCGCAGAGATGGGCGGCGTCGGCGCCGCCTCGCTCGCCCTGCTGCTGTTGCGGCTGCTGCTCATCCTCCTCCTCCGCGCGGAGGCCTCCGCTCTCCACGGTACAACACCTCCGACACTTCCCTTTACTGTCCCGTCCCGTCCCGCTTGCTCCTCTCCTGTGTCCTATCCGTGCCCGCTCCCCCCTCGCATTCCGCGGGGCTGCTCGGTTTGGGGGCGGCGCGCTCGGGCTTCGGGCGTCCGGGTGGGCGGGGATTCCGCGACTCGTGCCGCATTCCGCCGGAAAAGTGCTCCCGACCTTGCCGGGCGCGCTGCTGTTCCTGCTCCGGCCGGCGGCCTCGCTGCCGTCCCGAGCGCGCGCGAGCGTGCGTTGCTGGAGCTTGAACATTTCTGGTGCGCGGCGCAGAATTCGGTTCGGTTGCTTTTTTTTTTTTTTGGGGGGGGGGGGGGGGGGGCGAATTTTTTTTTTTTAGATTGCAGCGCGGGCGCATGGTTTCCGCATTGCGGAAAGGATCTAGCGAGGCGTGAGGTCTACGATACTGTCGGTGGGTTCGGTGGCCACTTCGTCCCCGCCGCACCCCCCCGCGCGCGTGCGGCCACTGGCAAGTGTGCCTGCCTTTTGGAATTTTGGCTGACACCGACCCGTGATCATCCTAGCCAGGAGATGGAGATTTTTTTTTAGATAATGGAATAAGGTTCCAGCCTCTACCATCCGGAAATGGTACACAGCTGAAGGAGATGGAGATGGTGTGGCGTCTGTGGGGTTCTACTTAGAGTGGAACATGCCTTCTCTCAAGGGCATTCATGCTGCAGGCAGACAGAAGCGGTGCTGCTTATTGCAACTGCAACTCGTTCTAACGGCTCAGGGTACATGAAACTGACTGTTGGATGCAAAGGTTGCAATGTACGAGAAATGCGCTTTGGTTTTGTGTAGGGAGTCTGTGGTTGCTAGAATGCTAGCTGAGCTTCTTTACCATGCATGCTTTTTTTTTAGTCTGGCATCAGTTAGACCTTGGGTGTGCCTCTTGCACTCAGCTGCTCCTTCAAGGGGACTTATTTTTGCATCTGTATGGCGTTGTAACAATGGTGAGGCTTGCTATCTGACCCTCCTGACCAGGCATGAAATCTTAGAGTCTACATGGAGTGGTGCATAAAATCGTCAGTACCGTATCCTTTGGTACTTTATTTTGACTTGGGTAGTATTGGAACTTGAATTCTTATTCCATGTTTGGTCTCCAGTTGCCAGGAAGGGGGGAGCAATTTTCGGAGGGTACTCCGAAAACTATAGAAGTATTAAATTTGCAATAAAGTTATGCAAATCTACAACATTTTCAGATGCAATATTATATAAAGTCTATTGGGAATTCAAGCTTTTGAAATAAAGGCTTTATCTTTCCATATCACGTAGGCTTGTTTTATTTAACTCCAACGCGCCACATGCCTTTATGATGTTACAGTTACAATGTATGCGGTGTTTATATTACATGATTGGTACATAATTTTCCTCCACCAGGTTTAACTATTTTTCTCTATTGTAAACCCTGACCCCTCTATATTCTGCAGCTACTATATTGCCTAGCCCAGCACCGAGTCCATCAATCCCCCCTGAAGCGAGATCGTCTGGACCTCGAATTTCCCCTTCGTATCCTCCAAGGGCACTGCCTCCAGGATCTCCTGGTACGTAACCATGGCAACTTAAATACTACAATTTCAAAGCTTAATTTTTTGTATAAGAGCGCTGTTTAATTTCCTTTTATTCTTGCAGGCTTTGCTATGCGCCATCATTTGCACAAGCACCCGCACCACAGAGAGTCAAATCAGGGCCCTTCACCGTTATCATCACCCCCACCTGAAGGTTTGTCAGTGCAACTCGTTTATGCAGTTCACAATTTTATCTCGTCAGGAATCCTTGTATTTGCCTACCAGTTCTGATGCTTTCTGTGGTCTATTTTTGTCTAGTACTGTTGCTATTGAGATTTGAACTACTCTTATGACTCCTTGGATCTTTAGCAGGTTGTTCTAGCTATATTTGCACCGAGCCACTGACGGCAACACCAATTGGTTCCCCTTGTGGCTGTGTCGAGCCTATTAGTGTTATTGTTGATCTGGACTTAGCTCCTTATCTACTGTTCATGAGCATAGCTGAGTTAGAAGTTGAAGTTGCAGCTGGGACATTTCTTAAACAAAGCCAGGTGAAGATCATGGCTGCAGTTGCAAGTATCCAGGATGACCAGAAGACACGGGTGACCATTTATTTGGTGCCACTAAGAGAACAGTTTGATACTTATACGGCATCCCTAATATCTGATAGGTTCAGGGATAAAAAGGTTCAGATAAATTCATCTATATTTGGAGATTACAAAGTTATCAATATCAGCTATCATGGTAAGGCCCTGCACATGGAATACCCCTTTCTTAGGTTATTTGCCTGATTTATGTTTATAGTTATTCATCGTTGTCACTACAGGATTGCAATCCCTGCCATCATCTTTGCCTGGAGGATCGGATCCTTCAGGAACCGAAGATCCTATAACTGCGGAGGTGCCCGGTCAGAAGAAAAAGCACAAGAAATCAGATATTTTGATCATTGTGGTAGTGCTAGTGTCTTCTTTTGGACTTCTGTTGACATGTGCTGTTGTCCTGATCTTACTAGTAAGATGGAAGAAACTTGGCCGGCTTCATGAGGCTATGAGCCCTGCAACTACCCCAGCAGTTAATAGAAGATATGGTATGATGTTTAGTAGTATTACTTATATTGTGCTTTGTTTGTTTATGCTTTGTCAATTACCTGTTGCTTATGGCTGCTTGAGAAATATTTTGAACTAAGGTTGTGATAGGAGTTAGCATCACTCTGTTTTTGTAGAGCATTCATTGTCATTTTCATGTTGCCGAATCTAGACTTTTGTGGTCAACATTGGAAAAACTTAGCACCATTTCCACGGTGGCGGGAGTATCATTCACTATTTATATGCAGTTGAGTTAAATGAAAATTGGTATCTAATGATTTCACTTAGTCTTCCCCTGCAGTAAATGTCTCTTTGTAATCTATGGTAATCTAAGTTTTTAGACTCTGACCAACTTCCTTATGATAAACATGCATTAACAGTTTTTTTATTTCTAAAAACGTTATTAGCATATGGTTGACAACAAAAACTGTTAGGAAAGGTTGCACAAGTTCAACTTCTTGAGTACACTAAATAATTTGATACTCTTAAAATTACTGTGGTTATACTGATAACTTAATGCATGATGCAGGCACTAGATCAACTTTGTCAACCAGCATGGTGAGCTCTGCGTCAGCATCAGTGTTTTCAACAATGGCTACTTGCACAACATCTGTAAAGACATTTTCACTAGCCCAACTTCAGAAGGCCACAGATGGTTTTGATTCGAAAAGAGTTTTGGGTCAAGGGGGCTTCGGGCGTGTCTACCATGGGACGATAGAGGATGGAAACGAAATTGCTGTTAAATTGCTTACAAGGGAGGACAGGAGTGGTGACCGTGAGTTTATTGCAGAGGTGGAAATGCTCAGTCGACTGCACCACCGTAATCTTGTCAAATTGATTGGTATTTGCATTGAGCGGAACAAAAGATGTCTTGTGTATGAGCTCATACGCAACGGAAGTGTGGATTCCCATCTTCATGGTATGCTTGATGACTGCTGAATGGAATGTGTTGACTACAATAATCTCCATAAAATAATCAGATGAGGCTTATTTAATTTGTTAAAAAATGGACTAGCTGAATCAGCTGTCAGTCTAAATATAGAACTTTGAGTTCTTAATTCTGTAGTTCTAAGGAAGCACTTATATATACAGTATCCATTGGTGCTTCCAGTTTAAAACTTGAAAAATTCTCTGATGATGTGTCTCAGTGAAACCACATTACAACAACACTCAGAAACCAAAAAAACAGAAGTCCGTATTTTCATCTGCGATGTTTGTGCCTAGTTTAGGATTTTGTAACTTACCATGATTGTTTTGGGTTGATTCTAGCCTTTGTTTTTTTCCCTGTCTAGGTGCTGACAAGGCTCAGGGTAAGCTGAACTGGGATGTTAGGATGAAAATTGCTCTTGGGGCTGCTCGAGGCTTAGCGTATCTGCATGAAGATTCAAACCCTCATGTCATACACCGTGATTTCAAGGCCAGCAATATACTGTTAGAGGAAGATTTCACTCCCAAAGTTACTGATTTTGGTTTAGCAAGGGAAGCATCCAATGCAACTCAACCTATATCTACCAGGGTAATGGGTACTTTCGGGTAAGATACACTTTGCTTACTCCATCTTATATAATGATGTCAATAACCATGTGATTGTTAGTTGGTGATTTGTACAAACTGCTGCATCTTGTTATGTTAGATTGTAGTAGGATGACTTTGGGTTCTCTTTGTGATTGATTCTAATTACATTATTGATGTACTCCTGGATGTCACAGTCACAGTTGGGGGAAAAATCAGCTAGTATAATTATCTTGATTGAATCCTAGCATTCCCGAGTGTCAAACAATGATAGTGCTTGAAGGGTCGGTCTTTTTATTTTCCTTGCTAAATAGTTCGTGCTATCACAATAATTGTTTTCCTGCTCTTTGTACACCACAGTGCCTTGCTTTTTACTTGACTCAATCTTAATTTTTCTCTTTGACTGCACAGCTATGTTGCTCCAGAATATGCAATGACGGGTCATCTTCTTGTTAAGAGCGATGTCTACAGTTATGGGGTTGTCTTGTTGGAACTTTTATCAGGAAGGAAGCCTGTAAGCATCTCTGAGTCCAAGGATCCTGAGAACCTTGTAACCTGGGCCCGTCCTCTGCTAAGCCATAAGGAAGGCCTGGAGAAGTTAATTGATCCTTCTCTGGATGGAAAGTTCAACTTTGACAATGTAGCTAAGGTGGCATCCATTGCTTCCATGTGTGTGCACACGGATTCATCACAGAGGCCATTCATGGGTGAAGTTGTCCAGGCACTGAAGCTTATCTACAATGATCCAGATGAGGCTTGTGATGATTCCTACAGTCCAAGGAATTCATCTGATCAAGAGGGTGACTACGAAGGATACCTAGTCTTTGAGAGTGGAAGCTGGGGGTTTGAGGCCTCTGGGTGTCTAGACTACCGGAATTCCTTACCGTTTGTTACTATGGACTACAGTTCTAGCCGAATAGAAGGACTGCATGACCCTCGCGCAGCATTGTCAGCGGGACCCCATGTCCAGTCACCAGTGCTGCAGAATAGATCAGGCCCCTTGCGGATGAAGAAAAAGCTGGCCTCCTTTTACCGCTCTAGAGGCAGCATTAGCGAGCATGGGCACCTGCCGCACCATTGACCAGTCAATGAACTAGTGTTAGGCTGTTAGCTTCGGTTGACTTTGGGATTGAGGCTGCGGGGGTTGTCATCACCTCTCGATGATTCATGCCTCATGTTAGTGTACAGTTCGTGGTGACCCTTGGGCATGGTGCCTTGGGTATAGGTGTTTTTTCTTTGCCTTCTGCTTCTTCCCCGGAAGCAATGAGGATGGGGTTGGCAGATGCTCTCTAATTTTCGCAAATTGCGGTTCATTTCTCATGCATCTGATTGGTGTAATCTGGTTTAGGGAAGTTTCTTGCCGGAATTCTGGGCATCATGTTGTTGTCACTAGGTGTTGTACTGGATGCAGTTCGTTTGTAAACAATGTTCGCGTTGGAGAGGTGAACTATACAGCCGGCTCAGTTCCTCAAATGTTAGGTGGTACCTGTGTTAATAATCTTGGTTCTTACTTTGCCTCTTCTCATTGCATCTTTTAGTTTCGTTATAAGTGATGATAGTTATGGTCTTGTGGATGTCGTGGTTCTGTGTTCAATTCATGTTCTCTGGCACGGGCGGCCCTACCTTGGGACAACGTTCTATGGTTGTACACCCAATTTTCTTTAACTACTCCATCCGTTTCAAATTATAAGTCGTTTTGACTTTCTTTGTATCATCTATTTTGCTATGTACCTAGACATATTATTATATTTAAATGCATAGCAAATTAGATGTATAAAAAAAAGTCAAGCGACTTATAATTTGGAACAGAAGAGTATTGTTTATTGGAGCCTTCTAATGCACTTTTTAGACATATTATTATACTTAAATGCATAGTAAATTAGATGTACCAAAAAAAAAAGTCAAAGCGACTTATAATTTGGAATGGATACTTATTGGAGCCTTCTAATGCAATTTTCATGTTAATCATCGCTACACGTGCTAGGAAAAAAACATAAACTATATAAACTTGAAAGATTACAAAGATTTAGTTATTAATTTGATTTGATAGACTCTAATCACCATTGATAATAATAGTTGTTGGACTAGTTATGTTTTCTAAAAACATGTCCACCTCTACTAGAAATAACATAGAATGACATTCTAAATCTGTGTCAAAATTATCCATACAAGCTATTATGAAATGTATAAATCAGCCACTAAATTTACATATAGATTATCCGTTCCACCATCATGATATAATCTAAGTGACCTTTTAAATTTATATCAAAATTACCACGTATGTCGTTATTAAAATTAAAAAATGAAATATCACCTCAAGCCTACATCTAAGTTATCAACGTCAGCTGTTTAAAAAAAAATTGAATACCATAAGTTGTGCCTATATATATTGTCATATAACTATTAAACACGATCATCTAATGCTCATGCTCATTAGCTCATAAGATTCTAGCTCATACAGGAGCATGGATTAGTGTACTAATTTACAAAAAAGTCAATAATAGAGATTCATAACTACGCTATGCATATCTATAATTACTACATCATATGGATATTTTTTAGTTAGAAACTATATAGCATCTACACTTGTCCTCTCCTTTTTACGTCATTTGGTTTGGCCTACCCTACTACACGGGGGTTCTCATTCGCAACCCAATTTTCTCATTCAAATTATGGGTCTGTTTGGTTCCTTTGCTCCTTCTTGCCTCACCTTGCTTAGCTATAGAAAATGGAAACAAATAGCTGTTTGTTTAAGAGGCTAGCTTGTTTTGAGACTTGTGCTAGCAAGGAAATACCTTGCTGTCATGGGAGAGCCAATTTGGCTAGCTCCACCCATCAAGGTAAGGTTGACCGTCGCTAGCAAGGCAAGATAATTCTTGCCTCAGAACCAAACATGCCCTATATCTTGTATGAGTTTGGTTCTTTCCTATTTGTCGCATGTATTTCTTGTTAGACATGAATGCCATTACAAGAATAGTTTTGTTGACTCACCATGAAATGACCACTCTACCCCCATGCAATACGTCGAGAGGCTGAACGAATGCTAGGGCAGTGAGGGAGGGGTAGGGCACAGGCTGAGGCGACAAAGCCATGGGACCCACTCACAAGGTGGAGAGGTGACGTGGCGCCACATTAAACAAAACTATGATTTAACCATTCGATGGTAGACAACAAGCATTTTCATAATATTAAGGGACCATAAACATCTCTGTTTTGTTTTGTTCGAGGGTAGAAAACAAGCGATTTTTATAATATTGAGAGAGCATAAACATCTCTGTGTTTCTAGGGGAGTGGTGAAATTCGGACTATGAGAGGGTAGTGAGGAATGTCAAGAGGACTTTTTCTATCCAAATAATCAACAGAAAAAACAAATGGGCCTGGAAACCCATTGCTCTCAAGTCCATTGGCGACTAGTGTCATTAGGAAGCCCACGTAGTCGAGTGAGGAGGAAGGCAACGAAAACCCTCCTCCCCCGCGTTGCCCCAACCCCAGCCACCAGTTACCAATGGCGGCCACCGCGATGCACCACGACGGCGGCGGCGACGTGGTCACACCAGGGGAGCTCCTCGGCAACTCGTTAACCCTCGCGGCCGGACGCGGCGCCTACGCCGACGGCCGCTCCGTGCGTGCGTCGGTCACCGGGCGCCGCCGCATCGTGCCGCCCGCACCTGGCTCCGACCGACCAGGTAGGGCTAGCTTCGTAGGGTTTACGAGTTCCTTTTGTTGGTGCGTGTGATGAGCTGGTTCGATTGGGCTGCAGAGATCAACGGTGGAGGTGGTGGGGCACAAGGCCCATGGAGCTGTGCCGCAGCCGGGAAGCGTCGTCATCGCCCGAGTAAGATGCTAAGATCCCTCAGCAATACTGAACATCGGTTTACAGAATTGCAATTTGCCTGTTTCTGTGGAAACATTCAATGGTCATGCTCGTGTGAGATTCCAATTGCCACACGCATCCCCTGGTTCAGGTTGGAGGTGGGGTGATGCATGTGTCTGGCAGTCTGAGCCATCGCTTTAGTAGTTTTATAGGGTAATAATGGACACACAGTGGTATTTTTTCAGGCATCTTTGCTGAAGGAAGTTACCCAACATAGATGGGCACAACGGTTTATTTAAAAAGCAGAAGTTTCTAAGCTGCTGATTCCTGAAACCTTTTACTTTTGCAGGTGACAAAGGTTATGGCTAGAATGGCCTCTGCAGATATCATGTGTGTCGACTCAAAGGCTATCAAAGAAAAGTTCACTGGCATGATAAGGTGGTGCCTTCCCCATGATTTTGTTTTGCCTTGTGTCACTTCCATCTTTTATTGTTTCCAGTTGATGTCTTGCACTGCATTTGCTTTAGTTGCTTGCTGAATTCTAAACTTGGATTCATGCTCTTGCTCATCTTAGAGACAATCTATCAGGGAAAGTTTCTCATGTATGTCCCCTCTTTTTCTTGCAGGCAGCAAGATGTTCGTGCAACAGAAATTGACAAGGTGGATATGTACCAGTCATATCGGCCTGGGGACATTGTTAAAGCTAAGGTTGTATCCTTAATTAAGGCAAATGTTGCAGCGCAAATAATCTGTGTTTTCTTCTCTTGTTAAGTTGTTATCATCCTTGGTTAGGTTCACTTACCCTTGGGTTATCCAGATCTACCCACTTCAACTGTCATCATTTTTTTTAATCTTTAAACTTTCGCTTTGAATATCTTCCTTGTTTGGAGTAGTTAATATTTTTGGCTGGCTTTGGATCCTTAAATGATGTCAAAGCTTTCCCTTGGTGATGCAAGGGCATATTACCTTTCCACAGGCGAAGAATGAACTTGGAGTCGTTTCAGCACAAAGTATAGCTGGTACGAAAGGGTGCAAAAGGCAATTTGTTTGTACGAATACAAGGAATTGCTCCCATTATTCTAGATTTTGTTAATGTTGCTTCCCATTTGTTTCTTCAGGCGGTACATTGGTCCCAATCAGCTGGACTGAGATGCAATGTGACTTGACTGGTCAAATTGAGCAAAGGAAAGTTGCGAAGGTGGAATAGATGTGCTGGCCTTCCTGACAAATGGTAAACATGTTAGTAACTTATCTTAAATTGAGTTTTCCCTTGTGTGGGATATATGTAATTATATCTGGACAGTCTGTTTGCCATGTACTATGTAAATGCTGATGATTTGTTGCATGATGTGGACTTCTTATGCTATTCTATAACGCAGTAGAAATTTGACTAACCTTTGTTGGCATTCACCGCTAAATGCTCGCCTGCCTTGCCATTTGGTCTCAGTCACCCATTTATCACAAATTTCTTTGTTCTCACATTACAGGCGGTGATGGTGTACAAAATGTGGACCAGTGACACCAGGTCCTTGGGCGGGCCACCGATTCTTCGATGTTCAACTTCATTACAGCTGCATTGAGCATGATTTTAAAAACCCGGGCTGAGTTTAACTAGACGGTTCACAATGAATCATAGCCATGGGTCCTGTAATCCAACAACCTTGTGATTTGCAACTCGTGAGCTAATGACATCACAGTTTTGCACCTGAGGTTTTTACAAGTTTTGTTTGCTCATTGTTGAGACGTGTTTCCCTGTCTTTCTGGATGATGGTAAATGACTTGAGCTTTGAGGACCGGACCTGTTTCAAACGGGTCTGGTCAGTATTTCATTTATCCATCACCCTAGGCTTTACGAGAGTCCCATGTCTCCAACTCTAGCTTCAACACTGGCTTTCAGCGAAGCTCGTCCAAAATTTCTAAAATTTGTCTGAACCAGCACGAATGGCTTTGTCCAGTGCAGACCCAGCGCAAGGTGCCCAAGCAGTGAGTGATGTATTCGGTAACACTGATGCATAAAATGACCGACAGAGAAAACAATTTGCAGGTTTCCTCAGTGCTTCCATTCAAAATTGTTGCAGTAAGGATCTGTTCAACACGACCGTGACTTCAACCAAAAACAATACTTCCATTTCGGAGGCGATAAAACTGGAACAAAAATCAATGCTAATGAAATGAATTATGGATGCTGAACTACCCACACCACGCACAAGCAGCTCCTAGGAAACACCATGCTTATCAGTACAACCCATAAGACCCAAAATGCTGAGTGAAGGGGCTGGTCAGGATCTTGCAAACAGCTGAGCAGCATTCAGATTGCAAGCAGCCGTCGAATCCTTAAGGCAGCTGCAGAAGCCATCTTCATCTGTAGGGAACGACGCCGGCAGTGGTCGGTCTGGAATCACACCAACCTAAAAAAAACATCATTCACAACTACTCAGAAACAGCTAAAATTATAAGTGATCAGATTCTGTTTTTTAACACAAAGAATTGGTTCGCTTGTCCTCCCCCCCCCCCCCCCCCCCCCCTAACCACCGACTAGCAAATGGCTATGCTTACCTTGTCAATGTCGGTATGCGCAGGAGTTTCATAGCGTGCTACAATTACAGCTAGGCCAGATCCATCAGATAATCCAAAAACTGACTGAATCTTCCTGAATGTCCGCAGGTAATGAGAGTGAGACAACACACATTCAGAATAAGAACAAGGAGATCATGATAGGGGGCAGGGGAAAGCAATACCCTTTTCCATATGTTGGTTCCCCATATACGACTGCCCTTTTATTGTCTTTCAGTGCTCCAGCAAGGATCTCACTTGCACTCGCAGTTCCTTTATTTACCTAACAAGTTTAAAAGTGGTATCATTTGATGTGTACTAACCTAAGAAACTGCAAAATAAGGAAAGCAGAATGACATAAAAATGCAACAATCCAGGTAAAGATTAACTAAATCTATCAGTCACTGTTTTCTTTAAGCAACGCTAGGTCATACCAGCACAACCAAAGGTTCAGATGCAGCAATCGTATCAGCTCCATCTGCCTCATAAATGTCACGAACACCTTGGCTATCACATATATATACAATAACACCCTTGTCCATCCTGGTACAGCAGGAGTAAAAGTTAATATACTTCAATCAGCTTAGATATATCAGTTAAAATTTTAAAAGTTTAATTAACTTATATAGCAGTTGTTATTTATTGCAAGGCTACTGAGTGATGAGTCGCTAGATATATTGCGACAGCATGCACAATCTACACACAGGTGATTGACAGAAGATAAGTTTATATAAGAGCTTTTTTAATCTACTGAATATAGACCATTCACTTCTTCTGATTATGGATTAGATTTGTTAGAACTTTTATGTACCCCGCATGGTGATAAGGAGGAGTATGATCTGTTGGAGGGTGTAATCTTTCAATAAACAAGAAAAAAAAAGAAAGAACAGAATTTCTATGTTTCTAGGAAAGCATTCTTTGGCTTTGCCTCCCTTGATTTTCTCCTTGAACGTCCAAACCAGGAGTAGCCACCGGGAACCAATCAATCCTTCATGGAGAAATTGCTCTAAAAATACCGTGGAGATTGATTTTGCACTTCTGTTGATGAATCTTTTCCAACTTGTGCTTAATACGAACAAGAACGTGGATATCACATTATCTTCTTTTGTCATAATCTACGGTAAGGTGTCGACTCATCGTTGATAAAAAAATTGAACACTTAATTATCAATAACAACTGGAAGTTCCATTCAGTTACTGACACAGGTTTCAATGGAAGGGCAGACCTGGTGCAAGCGGTAGAGTCTTACCGCCTGTGACCGGAAGGTCCCGGGTTCGAGTCGCGGTCTCCTCGCATTGCACAGGCGAGGGTAAGGCTTGCCACTGACACCCTTCCCCAGACCCCGCACAGAGCGGGAGCTCTCTGCACTGGGTACGCCCTTTACACAAGTTTCAATGGACTAATGGAGCCTATCCATCAGAATGATGTAGCACAGCACCATTGCTACCTTCATCAGAGAAGACGTATGGTGACTGAGTTATAGGACCATAGAGTGGCACCCCAAAAGGTCTTGGCATCTTGAAACTTGAGAGTTACTGACTACTGAGTATGCAACAATAGAGACAAACAAGTTTCCAACAATGGCGACAATCAGGAAGAATCAGGGCGAGATTAGGTTGCCAATGGCTAGATCTGAGTGCTCCCCTGTTTAGTAAGCAACTGCATAGGAAAACCTCATAAACAAATTATTCAGGCAAAAGGTACTGGCCTGTAAAGTTCAATGATCAGATCTGGTCTATATTCCAGCCCGTCTGTTCGAGTAGAAGGTACCATTAAAAGTTCTCTTTTAGAAGGCCAATTAGTAATCCAGTGATTTTTCCAGGTGCACAGTTAAGTAGGCCACCAGACATGGATAAAGCTCACATACCATGAAACAATTTGCGGTTTAAACAAGCTTACCATATCTTTGCAATTTGAATTCCTTCAGGAAAAAGGCCACCACTGCATAAGACATAACCACGTTAAAATTTCAATAAAGAAAACATTTAGACATCAACATATATCCCAATTTCTGTAGTCCCAAACCTGTTATTCCGCAGATCCAACACAAAGGATTTAACATTGTTGTCCCTTAATGTCTTAATGGCTTCCTTAACAGATTCTGTAGGACGATAATGAATTGACATAATCGGCACTTCAGCACGACTTAGCATCTGAAAAACATCATGATGCTTCACAATGACATTATAACTTTCACAAAGTGGCAAACCTGCAGCATTTTGGTTAAATGTTGTCAATTTGATGTAACCGATCTTTGAGCTATCTTTGGAACCTGGAATCTCACACATCCTCGACCTCACTGGGTTTAAAGTGACTGTTTGTCTCCTGAAAATAATAAAAAAAGGATGGAATACTTAATGGCTAGTTTTCAGTAAATGGGTTTTACCCTTCTGTTCTCACTAAGTAAAAGGGGATTGTATGATTGGCTTACTTCAGAACGACATGCCTGGTATTGGTCCCACTACGAATAGACAAATCTACTGAACTTCCTTCAGGGCCCCTAGCAAATCAGTTGACAGAAGAACATCACCTCTTATTAAGAAGAGTACTCTATTAAGAATATAAAAAAATATCCACCTAGGGCAACCAAAACTAGGGAATGCAAGTATATAATTATCTGTTTTTTTTGTAACACTGCATTTTAGCCACTGATTATATTTACATAGTAATGATTGTTGGCCTTACTGTAAGCGTTCTGCGGCATCATATATATCCATGTCTTCAGTGCTTCTGTCATCAATTGCCAAAATGATGTCTCCAGGAAGAATGCCCGCCTTTTCTGCAGGACCACCAGGGGTGGCTGTCATGACAGCAACTCCTGAAGGTGATCCATTAATTGCCATTGGGTAACCAATCGACAAACCTACACCCGTGAGTGCGCCTTGCGTACCAGACTTCCTTCAGAAAAGATAATGACCTGCTTTGTGAAGCAGATTACACTAACTAGTTGGATCAAAGGCTTTTGTGGGAATCAATGATCGAGTTTTATACCCGCAAGCTCTTCAATTTCTCAGGTTCCAAGAAACGAGTAAATGGGTCATCCAATGTTGAAAGCATTTTCTTGATTGCTGCATCTGAAATTCAGTATTGATTAAGCAAAATGATCATAGAGAATAAAAATTGTACAGTGTGATGGTTTGCTTTCACACAAATCTGCAATGCACTTGAGTTCTGGATCATAGAATTCCCATAGATAATTAGCAATATACTAGCACTGCAGTTTGGAAATTTAGCTCCTACCAAAGGAGACGCATTGTAGTATCTGTCTGTGGTAGAAAAGCTTGGGGCAATATGCGATGGTGGTTTCCTTTAAACACTTAAACTTGTCCTTGTTGTATGATAAATGTATTTGAAAACACTATGTTAAATGACTGTCGAATGCCTCATGCAGTTGTTCTGACCATGATAGAAGTGTGGTTGTGATGTATGAAAGGCCAGGTTCTGGTTCTAGTTATGAAAGGCAAAGTTGAGGCAATATTCAAGAATCATACATGTCTCTTCCCTTGTGTTCATCGGTTCATTGCGAAGGGCATTTTCACGGTATCTAAACCAACTTTGCCCATTGAAAGATTTGTCATAGTATGCTCGATCAACCGCGCGCCAAGCCTCCAGGAAAAGCAAGTTTTCCTCTGTAAGCGCCGATGCTTGGATCCCCCAACATCCAATCACAGAAAAGGCGTCAGCAGACATAAGAAAGAACCCAGAGAGATGATGAAAAGCCACATGGCTGTACCAATGATGGAACACTTACTCGAAGGTGCTGTATAAGAAGCTGCCGAGATGGACATGACCAGCACCACCCCTAAAACGACGCGCCCGAAACCAGCAGACATGAAGTGCCTGGATGCTCCATCTGGCCGCAGCGCGCTCATGGCCTTGTAGCACCGGCTGAGGTTGCCGTGCAAGGTGATCATCAGTGAAGAGTAACGAGACAGCATTCTCCTTACTGGCCGCGTCAATCTGGACACGGACGGGGATGGTCCACTCGCCAAACACTCGGTGGATCTCCTAGAGCATTGCTTCGTTTGGGCGAAACAGTAGGCAGCCCGCAGTGGTGGGCGGGGCAAGGGTTCCCATAGCGATACGACTTCTACCTGCGGTTCAGTCAGCAATGGTTCAAAGTTCAAACGATGGCTAGTCGCTAGCTAGTCCCCTCACCCAGAAGGCCAGAACCGACCTACACGAACCCCACCCGGGGCCCCAATTGCTTTGATGAATGAAGTATACAAACAGCAGAGCTTGAGAGAAGGAAGGAAGGAAGGAAGGATGGGTGGGTGGCGGAGACAGCAAGCGGGGTGTGATCACCGTGTGAAGGCGGCGAAGGGACGCCCGCGACGGCGAGGCGGAAGACGCGGCGTCGGAGACGAAGAGCGGGCGAGAGCACGTCGCCATCGATCCTCCCCCTTTTCGCTCACCCGTCGATGGCTTTTCGAATGGAATGGAGACTCGAGAGGACGAGGCCTCCAGTTTTCTGGGGTCGCCGCTTTTCCAAGGCCAAATTGGAAAAAATTCTTCTGCGAGGAGAGGAACCGAGGAGTGGATAACGGCCACGGAATTGCCAGGCGCTGAGAGCCTGAGACACCACGAGCTCAGCTGGTAGACGACGACGAGTCGACGGCGACGCTGGATTGGGCTAAGCGGTCTGGCCCACCACTCTGACGAGGCTGCACTTTTTCCGGGCGGGCTGGGTGGATGGGCAGCGGCCACGCCACTCGATAGCGACTCGCGTGTGTAGGCCGGGCCAATGAGGGGGTAACTATTGGGCTGGGCCGTATCTGTCCGAGGCCCACTTGTCTGACATCGCTTCGTCGTCTTGTTTTGCTGAAGAGACACCCGCCGGCGAACTAAACCCTCGTCAGTCTTTCCCACCCGCCGGCCGCCGCCATGGACGCCGGCGACGCCTCCACATCGCTTGCCCTCACGGCGGCGGAGCCATCACCGCCGAGCCCCACCAGGAGGAGCAAGAGGCCGGGCAAACCGCCGAAGCGCTTCGTGCACACCCCGATCCCGCCCTCCATCCTCTCCGACCCGACCCTGGCGGCCGCCGCCACCTCCCTCCTCCCGGCCAGCTACAACTTCGAGCTCCCCAAGACGGCGCACCGCATACGGTCCGCGGCCGCCCGCCGCGTGGCGCTGCAGCTCCCCGAGGGCCTGCTCCTCTTCGCGCTCCCGCTCTCGCACCTCCTCGCGCCCTACCTCGAGCCCGACCCCGCCAACGACGTCCTCGTCCTCGCCGACGCCACCTACGGGGCCTGCTGCCTCGCCGACCGCCCCGCCATGGCGCTCGCCGCCGACGTCCTCGTCCACTACGGCCACTCCTGCCTCGTCCCCGTCACGTCCTCCCTCCTCCCTGTGCTTTACATCTTCGTCGAGATCCGCGTCGACGCCGCTCGCCTCGCCGCTGCCGTCCGCAACGCCTTCCCGGACCCCGCCGCCGCGCCCCGCCTCGCCATCGCCGGGACCGTGCAGTTCATCGCCGCGGTGCACGCCGCGCGCGAGATGCTCACGAAAGAGGGCTACCGCGACATCGTCGTGCCGCAGGCGAAGCCGCTCTCCGCCGGCGAGATTCTGGGGTGCACCGCCCCGACGCTCAAGAAATCGGAGGAGGTGGGCGCGGTGGTGTTCGTCGCCGACGGGAGGTTCCACCTCGAGGCGTTTATGATCGCCAATCCCGGGGTGAAGGCCTACCGTTTCGACCCATTTCTTGGGGTTCTCGTTCTGGAGGAGTATGACCATGTTGGCATGAAGCAGGCGAGGAAAGCTGCGGTGTTGGCGGCGAGGAAGGCCAAGAACTGGGGAGTCATACTCGGGACCCTGGGAAGGCAGGGGAGCACGAAGGTTCTCGACAGAGTGGTGGAGCATTTGGAGGAGAAAGAGTTGGAGCACACAGTGGTGCTCATGTCGGAGCTTTCCCCGGCGAGGATGGAGCTGTTTGGAGATTCGATTGATGCCTGGGTGCAAATTGCTTGTCCACGCTTGTCCATTGATTGGGGGGAGGGTTTCAAGAAGCCAGTGCTGACAACCTTCGAGTTTGATGTCGCACTGGGCTATGTCCCTGGGTGGTGGGAGAAGGGGAGCAGAGAATGTGGTGGTGAATGTGGTAGTGGGTGTTGTTCAGGATCAGGAACTTGTGGAAACTGCAACTGCAGTGGTGGGGATTTTGGTGGTGACTACCCGATGGATTATTATTCGCAAGATGGAGGTGATTGGAATAGCTGCTACATGAAGAAGAAGCCATCTACTGGCGAGAGGAAATTGCGGGTTCGGATTGGTAAGCACTCAAATTCTTAACACTTCTTACACAGCCTCCGTCTGCCGTTTGTCTTTTCTTATCCTGCACATTAGAACTTGGATGATGGTCGTTGTACTTAATGTTCGTTAAGTGATTAATATTTGCATATGTTCAAACAATCACTATAAAATAAAAAACGCATGCATCTTGCTGTCAAACTGTCCTAGTAGCTTATTTTAATTTATCAACTTGAATCAACATTTCTACAAACTCTGGCATCACTGAATCATACTTGTATGACCCAATATGCTATTTCCAACGAGGTTATCTATAAATTTACTACTCTGCGGTTAGACTTAATTTTAAGATACAGGGGAGTGTTTTGTAGCCTCAAGGAAAGAAAAAAAATGAACATTAAGAACTCTTTCAATGTTGTACAAATATGTAGTTGTCTGTTGTTTCATGTTTCAGCCTCTCATCCTAGTTGTGTATGACTGACTGTATGGAAGTGTGTTAGGTCAATGGCAGGGAGAAGTTTCATTTAGTCTAATGTCACAGAAGACTGGGTAACCCTAGTTATGTGTATAATGTTTAGTTTGAGGTATCACCCCATTTAGAAATGGCCATCCTTTGGTAGGATGAACCCATTCTTAGTTATTAAGTTAACCATGTGCTAGTGAGAGATGGGGTGGTAATGGATCAACCTATTCCATTTCTGAAGCCAAACAAAGTTGTTAGTGAAAAGGTGCCTTATACCAAACACCTCCGTAGTGCTCTGCAAACTAGACTGTGATGCAAATTGTCCTGATTTAATTGTGAGGTCATCGTTTCATGACTATACTTAGGTAGCATTGTTTTGATCCCATTTTTCTTGTGCAATGGTTTATGTTCTTTTGCAATTCTAACTAGCAGGCAATGGAGTTCGAGCCGAGGATAAGCGCAGGAATCAGGACTGTTTGTGAGGTAGCCAGATGAATAGAGATACCGAGAACAGCTTCATGGCATTCAGAATAATTTTTGACACCAGGGTTTAGTTTGGTTGTACACAACGCTAGTTCGTTCCCAGAGGCAAATCTTGTGACAGTGTACCTGTATCATTGTACTCCACCCTTCATCATATATTGTAAATTTGTATCGTACAATCTTTCATGGTAATTCCCCTGATCGTTTTAGATGTGGCCAACCGTGTTTTACATGTCTTATTTGGGCTAAGCTAGATAAAATGAGCAATGCTTGATACATTGGGCTAGGAGTATCTTCAACAGATTACTTATCGCATTTCCAATATAAAAAAATATGCAATATAAAGGATTGTGGTTGTTCCAACAGATTACTCATCCAGTCATCCTAGACTCAAAATCCAGCCCCCTTCAAATGTAGATCTACCCCTTTTCCCTATCCACGGTATTGGTAATCTCCACTCTATCCCTTCTTCCCCAAATGTAGGTCTACCTCCTTTCTCCTATACCACTTTAGGCCTTGTTGGGTTCGTATCCAAACTGGGAGATTAGGATTGAAAGGGGTTGAAGGCCTTGTTTTGGGATCGAAGGAAAATGCCCTTAAAGTACTCCCTACCTTCTATATTATATAAGACGTTTTGGTTTTTTAGAATCATAGCTTTTGCTACACACCTAAATAGATATTATGTTCAGATACATATTAAAAGTTATGAATTAGAAATGTCAAACGTCTCATAATTTGGGAAAGAGGAAGTATTAATAATCTCCACTTCAGTTTCAGGATCAAACAAACACGCCCTTGAAGGTATTAGTAATCTCTGCTTTAAAGGCACTAGTATGATCACCTATGTAAACTTATCAAACAAACACTAATAATAATAGATCACCTATGTAAACTTAATATGTTAGATATGCTCTAAGCTACTCCCTCAGTTTCAAATTATAAGTCGCTTTGACTTTTTTTTTTTACATTCATTTTACTATACATCTAGATATAATAATATGTCTAGATACATAGTAAAATGAATGAACCAAAAAAGTCAAAGTAACTTATAATTTACTACAGATGGAGTAGATAAAATGAGCTATGCTTGATACAGTTCAATTATCAATGCAAAGGAAATTTGACACACTTAAAATTATTTTAGAAACAGCACATATTTAAACCGTGATACATATCAACACGTACCACGTCTCTAGCACACAGGAGTAACCATCATCAGCCATCCAACAGAACATATTAATATAACAGTAGGTCTCCATTCTCCAGGCCAAACGAAGCAAAAGAGTTCTAGTTCCAAAGACAAATATGGCCTATCCCGACATACATGCAAACTGTTATACTTAGGAATTTCAAATTTGCATTGCCAGCACGCAGCGCAGGCAGCCACCTTCGTGGAGCAGGTGGAACGCGTCATTGATGTCAGCCAGGTTCATGTTGTGGGTAATGTACTCATCCACCTTAATTTCCTGCGGACAGCACAAATTTTGGTTGAGCGGAGCACAAAAATTTCATCCAACACTTGATTTGGCAAGTGTTCATGATAGTGCAGTACCTTGTTCATGTACTTATCAACAAGCCATGGGACCTGGGTTCGGCTCTTGAAGCCACCAAAAGCTGTTCCCTTCCAGACACGGCCAGTAACGAGCTGGAATGGCCGTGTGGCAATCTCCTGGCCAGAAGCAGCGACACCAACGATGACAGAGGTTCCCCAGCCCTACAGGTGTGCACCCCAAATTTGAATAAGTGAAAGGGAAGGATATAGTACTCTCAAATGGCTGAATAAACAAGATACAATTCAGACATAAGCTGCAACACCCAGATATTGCAATGGGAATGCTTACCTTGTGGCAGCATTCCAGTGCAGCCCTCATAACTGAAACATTTCCAATGCATTCAAAACTGTAATCCAGACCACCATCTGTAAGATCAACTAAGACCTGCTGTATTGGTTTGTCATGGTCTTTTGGGTTAACAAATTCTGTAACTCCAAAGTTCTTTGCTGCAAACAGTGAGACAAAGATTAGAGGAGGCACAAGTAACTGCACATCCTGTACCAAAAGGCAATTTGGACTAAGAAGCTACCCCAACTGCTTGTATCAAGTTTGTACATTTGCACTCATGGATTGTCTTGGGAATTGACAATATCCCCAAAATGTACCTTTGACCATTGGGAATACATTAACACGAGGAATGTTGTAAAAAAAAATACACGAGGAAAGAAAAATCAGCTTCAGGAAATTCAGAACTCAAAAGTCACTCAGATTCAGTAACTACAGTTGTTGCATCAAAGTTTTCCTGCACTTCATAAACAATATGCTTTTGAACTTCTATTAGCTGGGCGGTAGATATACTACTTAGCGCGTGTTTAGTTCCCACCCCAAATTCCCAAAAAGTGCTACAGTAGTCATCACATCGAATCTTGCGATACATGCATGGAGCATTAAATGTAGACGAAAAAAAACTAATTACACAGTTTGGTTGGAAATTACGAGACGAACGTTTTGAGCCTAATTAGTCCATGATTGAACACTATTTGCCAAATAAAAACGAAAGTGCTACAGTAGCCCAAATTCCCAAATTCAGGGAACTAAACACGCGGTTACATGGTAGAAATTATTAGGTTTAGCCTACAAAACATAACTTTGGAGATTTTTCTGTTCCACATTTGATAAAGGTGGCCACTTGTAACAAAAAGCAACAGAACTTAGTAGTCTCAATTTATTAACAGGTTCCACAACTTGCACAAAAAAGGAGACTTGAAAGGATGGAATATACCCAAAGACTTAGCCTTAGATAGGAGTGCTTGGAAAACAGCTATTCACGTGCCTGAACCTTGATTGCTTCTGCTGGGTTTCAACTCTAGCCTACCCCAACTTGTTTGGGACTTAAAGGCTTTGTTGTTGTTGTTGTTGTTGTTGTTGTTGTTCCACAACTTGCACAAGAGAATGAACACTTAAAATACATTGGAAACAAAGGAAATTGGATTTGCCCATTTCACCAGCTGATAAACAAAAACCAACGCAAGAGGAGAATAGAGGGTCGATGAACAGAATTGCAAGGATATAAACCATACCAACGTCAAACTTTTTATTGTCAATGTCAATGCCAATAATTCGAGAAGCACCAGCAGCTTTTGCACCCTCAGCAACCTAAAAGAGAAACTCAGAAGTCAAATCCTATTCACTAACTCAGGTTTATGAGAATGACCTAATAAGAGAAACTTACTGCAAGTCCAACTGTGCCAAGGCCAAAAACAGCAACAATAGAGCCAGCTTCAACCTTTGCAGTATTCCACACTGCTCCAAGACCTGGATGATTGTACTTTGTTAGATGTATGGACAAACTAAATACCACTTATTATTGGAAAACATTTAGAGGATAATGAGAAAATATGTAAAAGTGCTAAGCTGCTAAACATGTTGTAAGTAGTTCAATCAGTGTAGCACTGTAGCAGCAGTATGGTAATTCACAATTAATTCATTTCACAGACTAAAAAATAGGGATTTGCGTCATCACAAACAGAAATGGCGTACAAGTTTCTGCATGGGATCAAAACCACTAACTTTTTGCTAGTTGCATAGATCATAAACAGATGTAAGAACATCTTAGTGATTGAGTATCTTAAGAAAACATTGGTGCTAACTATTGCAGTTTAGGCACAAACAATAAAAAAAGGGCGTACCCAGTGCAGAGAGCTCCCGCTCTGTGCGGGGTCTGGGGAAGGGTGTTAGTGGCAAGCCTTACCCTCGCCTGTGCAATGCGAGGAGACCGCAACTCGAACCCAGGACCTTCCGGTCACAGGCGGTAAGACTCTACCGCTTGCACCAGGCCCGCCCTTCAGTTTAGGCACAAACAATGAGAAAAAAAAACGTTGGTAGTGATACGAGTATACAACAATACACTGAGGCAGACAAATATATAAGTATCACACGAAAAGTTACTTAGCACTAAGCCACACAACAATTTGTATGACAGGATAACTGTCCTGAGGATCAAGGAATCCTCAAAAGAATGCAGTGTGTGAGCAGACAAATATGTAGCCTAAATTAGAAATTTATATCCTAAACATAAAAGCCAGTAAACATATATGAAAAGAACATACCAGTAGGAACACCACAACCGAGCAGGCAGACTTTATCTAGGGGTGCCTGTGGGTTGATCTTTGCAACACTGACATCATGCACCACAGTGTACTGGCTGAATGTTGATGTCCCCATGAAATGGTAAATGGGCTTTCCATTTACAGAGAACCTGCTCTTCATATCATTCATCATGACACCCACGCCAGTGGCACCACGAACCTTACCACAGAGGTTGGTCTTTCCGCTCTTGCAAAACTTGCACTCTTTGCATTCTGCCTGGTAACAAGGAATGACATGATCCCCAGGCTGCACCTCAGTTACTCCTTCGCCGACACTTTCCACAACTCTATTAACACAAGCAAAAGAAAATTTGTCCATCACAGCCCAACAATGAGTTACTTCGTGTATGAAACTGAAGCAAATATATATGCTTATTACCCGGCAGCTTCGTGGCCAAGAATGCAAGGAAAGAGACCCTCGGGATCCTGCATAGAAAATGGAAGTATTAATATCATTCTAGCATTCTGACAGGACCACATGGTCAACTAGGTGTATTTGGTTTAAGGAATCAAATCACTCTAGACGAGCTAGTGAATCATGAGTCCATTCATCAAATTTGGTTGAATGATTCCATTCCTCACACTAGTACTAATCATTAGCTTGTAAGGAATGATGTGATGCATCAACCCATTCTATTCCACAAACCAAACAAAAAAGTGAGGAGTGAAAAGATGATGGACTAACTCATTCCTCAAACCAAACGCCCTATAAATAAATATACCTGCAACTGCACAGCATGCGTCTAACTAACAATACCAAGTTTCAGCAATATTCTTAGGTTACCGCCAATGACACCATCCCCGGTTAGAAAGGGGAAGTAAGAAAAAGTCTTACAGTGCGCCATCAAATCTATTTGTTTAGGAACATTATTTTTTTATCAACCAGTCTATAAAATTCTAGGAACATAACAACAAGATGAAGTGACAAAATAAGAATAATGCCAAATTACATCAGAACAGCGACTGTCCATCAGCGTCAGGATTGCCATTTGCCACTATGGCTACCACACCCATGCGAGTGACTGGTTCATAGAATTCCAAGAACCCTAGATTGGACGAAAAAACCAAGCGAGTATGAGTGAGTTGGAGGAAACAAGACAATACCTTGCCGCTCCAGGTGTAGTGGTCGGTGTGGCAGAGCGCGGTGAAGAGGATCTTGACGCGGACCTCGCCGGCCTGCGGCGGCGCCACCTGCACGTCCTCGATCACGAGCGGCTTGTTCGGCTCGTACGCCACCGCCGCTGCACGCACAGGCCAGCCATGAACCTCCCACGCCAGATCAAATCGAACGCCGTATACGAACAACACCACCACCACTACCAGGAAACTAGTACCACCACCGATGCGAAGAAGCTAGAGAAGACAAGATCAAGAAGGTTACCTTTGCAGGTGATGACCTGGCCCTGGGTGGGGGAAGCCATTGCTTCCTGGGGGAGTAGGGGTTTGGGTGGTAGATGCGATGGAACGGAGCAATGGAGAGGCGCAGTGGAGGAGGATGTGGCTGTGACTATGAGGTCCCCGGGGATAGGGAAGGCAAGAAGAAGAGCGGCCGGCGGAGCAGTAGGAGGATGAACTGGGCTGGGCCCGCTCTGGACTTGGGCTTCCCAAATTATTGGGATTAGCCACCATGGCAGATCAGTCTGAGATTCGTATAGAGAATTTTCTTTATTTTTTACAGTGATATAAAAAAAAGATTCACGCGGAACATAATTAAAGATACGTGGTGCTGAGCTCTGGATTAAAAAATATATACCGTCAACTCTTGTTTCCTGGTTTCTTGTTTTTGAGCTTGCAGATTCATAGGAAAGATCACGCTCTTCCTCGCTAAAAACTATGCAGAATATATCATGCTCTTACTCATTCATTATAATTAATTATGATGGTAAAAACAAAATTTTACAGTTTTGAGTAACAGCATACCACATTCTGAAAGCACAAATTTGAGTACAAGCAGTTCCCTGTTGACCTGTTGTGTTCATTAACAAATTATTCTTCAGTCAATCCCAAGCTGACTTCCATGTTTGCTTCAGGATCTCACCGATTATTCGTAATCACAGACAACTGGCTCTTTATTTTTGTACAGAACATTGCATACACTGCTACACACATGGCTCCAGTGTCAAAAGTATAGCTATTCACATGCCAATTCGCTATGAACTGCCTTATTGGAGCATAGAAAGGCATGGCATGAGGTCCACAACTTCAGCAAGTGTCTGTCAGTTACTCCGATTTGTTCTCAGAGTTAATCTGTTGGGCTAGCAACAGCAGCCCAAAAGCCGCGAATAAGGATAGGCCGGTAGATGTGTAGCCAAGAACAAGCAGTGCGGTCTTGAGCGACTGTTTTTGGAAGAAAAGGGTATGGGAGAAGTTAGCTGGAAGGTCAATAGTAAATCACGAGTTGACTGAACTTTACAAATATTCAGGTTAGCTATGTTTTATTACCTTGGTCAGATGCAATGCACTGTCATTTGCATATTGCATTGTACTGTCAGGAACATTTTGCACGCCTAGTGCTAGTTGCCATGAGATGAATCTGGATCAAGAAATAGTGTCAGATCAGATGTATTTACTTCCTAATATCACAGATGCACTAAACCAGACAGTCGGGCATTCCAATGATAATGTAAAATTGCAAAGTATGTCGAGGTCAATTCTTTAGACAAAGAATGTGACTGGCTGACCAGGGTTTGAACCTCGTTTCCACGCCAGTCGCCAGGGGCGCAATTTTATTTCTACCCTCTACCCCGTGACAAGAAAATAGAAGAAAAAAATGTAGTGTGGTGTGTCTCTACAATCAAGGGTGGTGTTAACTAGTTGCAGATAACTTAGGAGAATCTTGACGAGACGAATCACGAATCATGTTGGCATAAACTATGTAGCCACGTGAAGTGAAGTATCAACATCATACCAAGCGTCCCATAAACTATGTATACTTGAGAATTGACCAATATCAATCTAGTGAAACCCAAATTATACTTTCAGAATAAGAAATTTCGCGGGAGTCTGAATGTTACCCAAAAATTGCCGCTACTGCAGCACCGATATTGGCACTTTCAGCAGTCACTTCGAACTCAAGTTCTCCAAACTGGCAGGAGCAAAACACGAGATTTAAATCATGTTCACAATTCACATAAGGGTCATTAAAGTGCTTAGAAGCTTATTACCTTAAGTCTCCTTTTTTCTTTCATAGCCTGAACATCAGATTGAACCGCTGGGCGTTCGATAGTAGCTTACCATTCTTGATCATTGTTTCAGCAATCTACAGAAGTACTACAAAAGCATGTTACATTTGTACATGCCCTGTGGTTTAATCTCTTGACAATAATCAATACAAGGTAAGTTAGCAATGATGCAGAGAAAAAAAATGCCTTGCTGTAAGTAGTGGACATATTTGTCATGCTAGAATCAACTTTTTTTTATAAAAAAATGTTTATGTGGAACCATTTTTTTAGCAAAACTACGGCAGGTGATTGCTGACCTGAACTTTATATAAATCATATGCTAAGGTCAGAGCATACAAGATTTGTAAAGGTATGTGGAACCATTTTGATCTCTGATCCCACTCATAGCATCGACAAGGAATAAGGTCGTTAGCCAGGAATAAGGTCGACCACAACTGATGGTTAGAGCATGAGCAAGTAGCTAACCTTCTTGAGTTCTCCCTGGCCGTACTGCCCCATTGACTGAAACCTCCTTCCAGCTGACCCCAGCCGCTTGCCAAAGGCTACACTATGTAAAGCAAACAGCAAGGGACGCAACCTTCAATCAATCAATCGAGGACTGAATGTTGACAAGTGGCAACATCATATAGATGGATGCAGTCCATGCCTGATTTGGCGCTACGCGTCAAGTAGGGCTCCATCGACGGCAGCTGCTTGGCGATGCTATTTGATGTTGACGTATCAGCCAACTCCCATGCTTTCGCCAGGTTCAGGAGCAGATCACTCACTTCTTGGCCACACTATGTCTCAGCAAAGAAATGAGCTCTGTAAGCGCGCGCAGTTGCGCCGTTGAACTGAAACCTCTAGCATATATCCAATTGCTGAATGCTGAGTTGTTTGGTGCCTACCTCATCAAGGACTGGCCCATTGGAGAGATCAAACGCGGCATCATTGAGCTTCAACAAAGGAAAAAAACAAGTGCTGTTATAACAAAATATATTTTCCCACCAGATAGTAGGATTTCAGTGTGGGCGTTGTGTGATGCATACCGCTTACTGAAGTATCTATGCTACTAGTGATACTTTCACTAGTAGAGAGCATAATATTCTGAATGGAATTTTTCCACTTTGGACAAATGTGGGAACAAGCATAAGCAGGCGGATGTTAGAACAAAACGATGAGACACTTACGTCGAGACGAAGGTCGCGCGGGAGCTGAGCGAGGAACTTAGGCGGAAGAACCAAGCAATCCTGCAACCAACCAAATTACCAGCCGCATGGCAGGAAACAGTCAAAAGCTACGGCTTTGAACAGATAGCGGCGTCGACTAGACACTGGAGGAAGCACGTCGTCTTACCGCGAGCTCCTGGAGGAGCGGCAGGACAGGCGGCTCCTCCTCGGGGCTGTCGCCGCCGGCGGAAGAGGAGGTGGAGGCGACGGGTTTGGGGGAGTCGGAAGACACCGCGCGCGCAGGAGGCGGGGACCTACGTCGACGGATACGGAACCGGGAGGAGGGCCCGGACGCCCCGGCGCCGCCGGGGAGGAGCGCGGCGAGCAGTGGACGACGGAGCACGGCCGTGGCCATTCGGAAACGGCAGTGTGCGTTTTCCTGTTGATATTTTGCCCGGAAAAAGTCTATATAACCTGCTTGAGGGTGGACTACTTCACCTAAAACTATAAAACCAGATTTTCTTCCTTTAAACTTTTTAAAACCAGTCAAATAACCTCCCAAGCGGTTTGGACGGTGGTTTTGTCTTTTTCTTTTTTATTTATTTCTGCTGAATTTTTGAAAAATCGTAGTAAATCACAGAAAAATCATAAAATAGAAAATCCAATTTTGTTGGACTCTACATGAGTAAATCTACACAGTGAATATATAATATGGTATAATTTGGTATAAAGTTTTTACTGTAGCTTTAGATTTATGCTTTTCTATAATTAATTTAAATAATTCATAGATGCAGCTTTTATGGTTCAATTGTGGTGAATTTTTTATGGTGGGCTAATTATTGTATGATTAAACTGTAGTAAAAATTTCATACTCATTGGATCATGTATAACTTAGTTATAGATTTATTTAGGTTTATTCTTGTTAAATCTATGTTTTATCTATAACTAAGCTATACATAATCAATGAGTATGAAATTCTTACTATAGTTCAAGCATGCAGTAATTAGCCCACCATAAAAATTTCACCACAATTAGACCATAGAAGCTGCAATTATGAATTATTCCAATTAATTACAGAAAAGCATAGATCTAAAGCTACAGCAAAAAATTTGTACTAAAGCATACAATATTATGTGTTCAATGTGTAGATCTATTCATGTGGAGTCCAACAAAATTAGATTTTATATTTTATAATTTTTCTGTGATTTACTATGATTTTTCAAAGATTCAGCAGAAATAAATAAAAAAAAAGACAAAACCATCGTCAATGTAGCGAACCACCGTCCAAAACCGCTGAGGGGATTATTTGACCGGTTTTAAAAAATTTAAGGGGTAGAAAATCTGGTTTTATAGTTTAGAGGGTGAGGTAGTTCATCCTAAATAGTTTGGTTTCCTATTTTGCCTTTGTGGTGTTGGTAATTTCGGAAGGAACCGAACGGAATAGTGTGGCAGTTCAGGTTGGGCCCACGCTATCTCTTCGCTTCCAGTGGAAGCGCGGGCCGTCGTCTCGTCGGCGACAAAACAGATCGCACGCAAGACGGCGACGCAAATCCACCCCACCTCTCTCACTACTGGAATGATCAAGCTCACGCAAGACTATCTGCATCATTGCAAAAATGGAGATGCCCGGGTAAGGTCTCGACGTTGAGGATGCATGAACAAAAACATTCTTCAGACCTCAATGTTACTCCTCTATTACAAATTATAATTTTTATTATACACTCCGACAGATTGATACTCCCGTCTCAAAAAGAATACAATTCTAAAAATCATGTCAGTCAAACAAGTTCAAATTTAGTTAAATTTATAGTGAATAATATTAATATTTATGTCTTTAAATAAATTTATTATAAAAATGCATTCCGTAATTAATTAATGGTACTTATTTTGTGTTATAAATGTTAGTATTTTTTTATAACTCTAGTCAAAATATCATAGATTAGTTGGTTGGGTTCCTTTGTGGTAAAACATGTCCACCCGGGTTCAAGCCCTCGACTTGGCACCGGTGCTCGTATTTTCCTAGATTTATTCCAGGATTTAACGGCGCTATGTGTTTCAGTGGCAGGCGACGTCCCCGTTGACAACGAGGCACCCGTGGTGACTTCGTGAATATCGAGATCTGCCAACTCAGTCCTTCGGAGGTGCTCATAGAAGTAGGATTTGCGTACGTGTGTTCATAGAGGTGAGTGTGCGTGCATGTTATAGGCGTCTACGTTGTACTGTATAATTCTAAAACAACAATTTGTATTTTGGAACAAAAGAGTATCAAATGTCGATTAGCACGTTTAGGGTATGTACAATGCAATGGCGCTTAAATAGAAGCTTAAAATGAAAGAATAAATAAGCATCCATGTAAGAGTCTTAGCTTGCAATGGTTGTTTTTATTCAAACGATGCTTAAATAACTGAGAGCCTCTTTAAACGTGCAAATCACATATTTCATGGACATTTTATACAGTTCAAGCGTCTGGGCGTTTCAAGCCAAGCCAAGCGTCGGACGTTTGCCGGAGCGTCTCAGGCCGCATGCAAGTGCCCCGGCTTGCATGTGCCGCCCTCTACTGTGGCAAACCCATCAATGAAGGATTACAAAACGATATGCGCCTGGTCTTTTTTTCTTCCCGAGCGTCGATGCCAGATGGTCGGTCTCTAAAAATTTTAAAGCACTTTAGCTTACTTTTAAGGTCAAAAATTATAATATGAGATAATCTATTTATTTTAGACCACTTGTTTGGAGACTTTATGTATAAAATTTAGAGCATAAGTTCAGTTTGCCGATACTTGTGTGAGCCAAAAGCGCGACCGTTTGCAATTGGTTTTTTAGGCATTTCTACGATCATAAGTTTGGATTATTCTGTATACTATAATTTTTCCAGTATTCAACAAACAAAGGATCCACAAACTTTTTTTTATTTGCCCAAATCCACACTCTAATTGTTACTAATTTACATTTACACCAAAAAGGTCATCAACAAATTACAGCAGCACCGACAACGAAGCACTAAAGCCCACACGCGTGTTGGGCCAAAAATACAAGGCCCAGCACTACGCTTCGGGCTTCAGGATGCCATTGACCACGGACAGGCCCACGGCGACCCCGAGCGCCTCGGCGCCGGCGACCACCGCGGCCTGCACCAGCCCGTCCCCGGCGATCTCCGCGCCGGCCACCAGCTGCAGGCCCTCGCCGGCGACCTGGCCCGCCTCCTTCTCTGCCTCCTTCACGGCTTCCCCGCCCACCGCCGCAGCCTCCGCCGCCGCCTCCTCCACGGCCTTCTCCACCTCCCGCACCGCCTCGGCCGCCTCCTCCTCCGCGCGCTCCAGCTTCTTGCGGATGCCGAAGAGCCCGATGCCCGCGGCGCTCGCCGGTGGAGCTGTCGCTGCCGATGCCGCTGGAACCGCCGCGGAGAGCAGGAGCAGGGCCGCCGAGCGCCGGTCGAGCCGCGCGGCGGAGGCGGCGGTGATCACGCTCCCGCGGCGGCGAGTGGGCGTGGCAACGTGGAGGCGGATGCTGCTGCCGGCGATGGAGACGGCCATGGTGGATTGCAGAGACCTCTGCTTTGATCTGGTGGTCGCTCAGGCCGTGGGGACTGGGGACTAGGCAGGGGGCGAGTGGCGCGGAGGTTGCCTGCTGCAGGATGTGGTGTGGTGGTGGTTCTTGGCGCCAACGAGATCCGGACATGTCACACGAAGACGCAGCAGCACATGTGGCTCTCCCTTCGCTGTCTCTTTGTGCCCTGACCAAAAATCTCTCACTCTGTCTATGTATGGCTTCCGTTAAATTCCATCGAAATCAAATCTGTTAGCTTGAAAGAACATCCAGTTACTTGACAGTTCGCTGAAACTGAAAGAAATCTGGCCCTAGTCAGGATACAGTCAACGTAGACAGGGGCGGCCTAGGATTTGGATTTTGAAGGATGGGTGTTCAAAATTTGAAGTGCAAAATATTTTTTTCTTTTTTAGGGCCTAAGGAGTAAGGACTAGGTTTTAGCATGTGCAATTGATTATAGCATCACTAAATTAATACTTATTATATAATAAATTGAAGATATAACACAGAATCCAGCGTTATATTCTACAGTAGATTCGTAGGCTTGACCGTAACTTTAACTTACAGAAGTACTAGCTGTTTGGCAAAAATAGCGGGTATTCCACTGAATACCCTTGAAACTTGAATTGAACCAGACCTTCCCCTGAACGCAGAGGTGACATCAAGTTCTGGACTAGTCATTGATTTAAATGGAGAGATAGTAACTGTCAGTGCTGCGATAATCATTTGTACGTATTGTATACCGCTGTTGCTTTCAGACTTGAGGGTTGAGGCTATCAACTCTTTCAGCAACAGCAGTTTCTTTTTTCTTTTTTGATCAGCAACAGCAGTTTCAAATGTGCATGGATCCAACAAAACTTGTGTTCCAATGATCAGAGGAACCAGCACACTAAAACCGTCAGAATCACAATTCACAATGTATGAACCGTCTTTGCTAAATACAGACCAGATGGCAACAAAATTTCCACGCTATGCTAGATTAGAAAGATTTACATTTCGTGCTCCCTGCTCCTGCGATGTGCTCGTAGGCGGCGACGTCTTGGTTGCATTTCAAACCTCGCATTGCGAGGAGACATCCATCACATACCAATTGCAACTTCCTCCCCATCTGAACCCTGTTACTTCTTTCCGAGGGCTAAGTTGACCCTGATCTCCCTGCCTTCCAATTCCTGCATTGTGCAGATTAGCATTCAGCTCGACACCTTCTGCAGATTCATCAATATCCAATGCACCATTTGAACAAAGTAAACGTTGTTCAATCAGCAGAAAGAAAGAGCAGTTAAAATTCAGTCCTTTTCAAGTCTATGTGAACCATAAAAATATTCAGTTATCTGTAGTAACTACTAAGCAAACATATTTCAGCACAACACATTTGTCTGAAGCCATTCCTCTTCTCGTGTTTGGGTAGCATCATTAGTGGGTGCATCTGAACCATGTGCTTAATCAGGCAGCAGGATTTGCAAAAAAATATTTTTTTCAGAGATAGCCGTGTGCAAGTTTGTTCACACATCTCGTATCGTACGTACCATTCCGTTGAGCGAGGAAATAGCCTCGTCCATCTGCTCCCTGGTGGAGTAGCAGACGAAGCCGTAGCCCCGGGAGCGGCCGGTCTCGCCGTCGTAGAGCACCCTCGCGCCGACCACGTTGCCGCAGCGCCCAAACGCCTCGGTGAGCATCTCCGACGTGACCGTCCACGACAGGTTGCCGACGAACAGCTTGTGCTCCGTCTCCGGGTACAGCGGCAGCTTCGGCTTCGGCCGGTCGGCGAAGTTCACCTTCATCGTCCGGCCACCGTACAGCTGGTCGATCGGAGAAATGAGATCGACCGAAACCCGTCATAAACGAATGCAGTAGAGTGGTGCTAGCAGTAATGTTAATGTATGTGGCTGGCATCAGCATTATACTTACGCTGCCGTCGAGGTTCTTGATGACCAACTCGCAGTCTTGAACCGTGGTCATCGTCACGAAGGCGAACCCTCGGCTTCTTCCCGTGATACGATCGTACAACACCTGAGCATGGAAGTTTTAAGATCAAATCAACCAATCTTGAGCAACCTGAATGTGTCACAACTCAAATACTTGTTTGATCTAGTAGGAACAGTTGTCTTAAGACATGAGTCTTTGGCGATGCGAAATAGACTAAGATGCGAGTTTCGAATTAAATGAGTATTCATATTTTGAGCAAACACTGCACCACGTACCTCAACCATCTCCGGGCTGGCGTACTCCTGCACAATGCCGGCTAGGTGCGCGCTGTCGCAGTTGTACGGCAGGTTCCCGAAGTAGAGCTTGGTGGTGGTGGTGGTGCTTGCGGCCACCGACGGGACGCTGTCGTCCGAGCTAGCCTCGACGGCTCCACCTTCCTCCTGCCCTTCGTCTTGCTCTTGCAACTGTCCCTCTCTCTCCGTGAACTCCTCCAACTCCTCGACAGCCATGGCCGCGGCCTCCTCCTGCGACGCCATCACGGTGACCGCGAGCGCGCGCCTCCGATGCACGGGAACCGCGGGCGCGGCGACGAACCGGTGGTGCGCGCGCGCCGGGCGCGGAAACACTGATGACGACGCGTGATGTAGCTGCAGCTGGAGCTGGAGCTGCGCCCCGGAGGCGTCGGCCAGGAGGCGCAGCGCCGAGTGCGCTGCGGCGGTGGAGAGGCAGGAGTTGGCCATGGTTCCCGCTAGCCGGAGGAGCGGGAGGGAGGCGCAGGACAAGGCCACGGCCACGGCCTGGCAACGAGGCAACGGAGCGGGAGCAGCTGGCGTTGTGACGTGGAGGGGCGCAAGGCCAGCCAGTGGGAGGGGATAAGTGGCGGGGTTAACATGAGCCGTTGACACGTGGGCTCGTTTGTGTGGTTCTTGATGTGGGTACGTCATAATAAGATTCTATTTAAAAACTTTTTTTTATTTTGTTCTTTCTAGCATCACAAGTCAAAGTCTCAAAGATTCACATCTTTTTTGGAACGTTATTCAGGCCCTACGCTCATTTTATCGCCTGCTTATTCCAAGCCTAATGTTTTCTCCGCCGTGCCATCTTCACAACCCCTCCTCCGCTCTTTGGAGAAATTTTGATATTTAACTCTCAATACGAATACCTCTCAACATTTGACATCTAATTCGCAAGTTTTTCGGAATTTAACCCTATGTACGTGAATTCTTTTGATCCGAGAGATTTCTTATTTTCTTTACTTTTCAATTTTCAATAGTTTCTCATCATTGCTAAACCCATGGGAAAAGGCCAAAATTACCCTCGCCTCCTACCAGGTAATCCGGATGAACCCCCCACCTCGCCCCTCGGTCCGCGCGACTTCCTTGCGACTGGTGGAAGGGCGGCACTATCGCCCAAATGCTGGTGGAGGGCGAAGGGGGCGACTGTGCAGACACTCTCCCCAAAACCTAGATGTCGGGCAGCTCCGAAGGGACGAGGGAGCTGAGGAGAGGGCTGATGGGGGAGAGAGGTCGATGTCGACCGTCGAGTGGACGGCGACGTGGCGGTGGGTGGTCGGCCGGTGGCAGGCCGAGGCTGGCGCTGGAGAAGACCGTGCGTGGCTCTAAATGGGCATGGGTGCAGAGGAGGGAACCTGCGGCAGTTGAGACGAGTCCGATGAATGCTTTCGAGAATAGACAGGGCAGTTTAGTCTTTTCCCGTGGCCTGAGTGTCGGGTACCGTAGAATCGGGTACCCCGAGCAAACATCAAAGGGGTCACTTGAATCCCATCAAAAAGCAGAGCTAGAAGCTAAGCCGTAGGCTCCTCTCCAGCTACGTCCGAGCCTACCAGGCTCTCCGCCCCACCTCAAGGCTCAGACAGGAAGTCTCGACATCCCGACGCTATCTCCGCCTCGCGAGAGGCCTTATTCAGAAGGCCTCGGCAGGGAGTACAATCTCCGCCTCGCGCGAGGCCTCTCGCGGAAGGCCTCGGCAAGGAGTCCGATCTCCGTCTCGCGTGAGGCCTCATTCTCCGTGTCGCTCGAGGCCGGTTCGTCCGCAGCCCATCGCCCCCCGCCTCGACCGACCCTCCTAACAACATGTCATGTCCCATTAATACGCCAACCACTCCCGCGATCTCAGCTGGACGATGGCTCGACACCGCAGAATGGCCGACGGGACCTGAGGTCGCATCAGCGCCATACCGGCTGGGACAGGGCACGGTGGGGATTACCGGCCACTGTGTTCTGACGCTGTGCCCACGATCAGTGCCCACACTACACTATGTCCCGCGATCCCCGCCTCGAAAACAACATCGCACGGACAACTTGGCCTGGGTCATCACTGCCTCCAAGCCGGCGCGCCAGATCAGCCGCCCTCTCGGGGCCTCGGCACTGTGCACCAAGGTCTCGGCTATCTCGGGGTTCGTGCCCGCCGAGACCCCCCACTGCGGTGTAGCCTCGGCACCGACCAAGCCTCGGCCTCGCGCACAGTCCGTCCACATCGGCTTGCACGTCCACCGCCACACCCACTCCGAGGTAGTCCCGGGGCTCCCACGACGCACAGGATCGGATGGGACTAGCACGCCGCCCCAGTGCTCCAAGGACGGACCACTTCGACGACCACACCGCCATAGGAACAGGCCACAGGGCTCGGACATGCCGCCCCTGTTGGCACGACGCCGTGTAGTTAGCACATGTACTGTCCTTGCCCTCCCTTCAACTATAAAAGGAGAGGACTTGGGCCACTTAGAGGAGTACGAATGAGGAGGAACACTGGGTATAACACACACACACCTCCCCAGCTGCCTGAGAGCAACGTCTCAAGCAGCCCACGCGACACCTCACCGAGACCTAGGATTAGATCCCTCTTTCGCCGTGCTTGTAACCCCGTACCACGAGCACATCGGTGCAAGGAATACAAGATCTATCTCTCAGACTGGATGTAGGGCATCGATTGCCTGAACCAGTATAAACCTTGTGTCTCTTTGCATCACCATCCGGGATTAGGGGCATGCAGTCCACATTTACTGGTTGGTTGAGGACCCCTCGGTCCGAAACACCAACACTGAGTAAAGAGAATATATTGAAAATGGAAAAGGGGAGAAAATTGTAGAAATATCTCGAATCAAAAGAATTCACGTGCACATAGTTAAATTTCAAAAGGCTTTCGAATTGGATGTCAATTGTTGGGATGTGAGAGGCGTGCATATATATTGAGGGTTGGTGGGCCGGTTCCCCTTCCCCTCCCTCTCTCCCTGTAGAGTTTCCCTACTAGAATAAGAGCCCTAGATGGGTGTTTTGAGGACTCTAGTCCTTCTCACATTTGTCTTCTTAGAGGTGGGCGAGACTGCTGCAGTCATGGTGGCTGTCGGGCGTTTCCTCCAAATCGACGAGTGTTTCTGCAGACATGAAAGTGGGGAAGTAGCTTTTGGTGTCTAGATTGACCACCAACTAGAGTTGATGCAGGTCCTCAGATTTGACACTCATGGCTGCGAACCCTTTTTTTAGCCCGGTGGACCCTATTTCTCATCTACGGCTCAGGAAACCATATCCTTAAAGATAGAGGTCGATCAGACAGTCGAGGGAGCACCGGCTATGCTATTGGAGTGTGAGAACGAGGACCCTCGATGTTTTTATCATGACCACTTCTCGTGGGCCCTACGTCCCCGATGGAAACATCACCTATGTCTACACAAACAGATTAGCAGTAGCTTTTACTTACCCTGCTCTGTAATCTAGGAATTCTTTTCCCATGCTGTTGTATTGTGCTTTAACGTAGTATATTAAATGTTGCTGTTGTAAAAAAAATTCAACATTTTTTGCACAGAAATAACTAAAAACAAAAAAGGTAAAACACTATCTATTGCTACATGCACCGGTTTATACACTCTAAGGGGCTGGTAGCTTGGGACCCATGGGTCAACCTGGCCCCACCCGATAGCCACACAGGGCAGGCTAGCAGGGGCCCAGTTTTGACCGGCCAGACTTCGTCGACGTTGAGGTCGACGACAGCGGGGATGGCACCGGCGGGATCGCCCTGGTCTCCCACGTCGGCCTAGGGGTTTCATGGCCCCAATTGAAGTGTCGAGCTAGGGCAGTGGCATGAATGGCGGCCCAGCGGCGCGGGTTCAGGGCGGCGGTGGTGGGTTCATCGTCTCCAGAGAGGAGGATGCTAGCGATGGCTTGCTAGGGTTCCGGGGCGCCTAGGAGACTCTAGTGTATTCGGTCTCTAGCCCCAGGTTGGAGCTCGGATGCAGGGCCGCGGTGAGAGCCGATGGCAGTGAGAGCATGGTGGCAGACATGCTCTGTCCCAGCCTCCTCGTCGGCGGGTTCGGCAAGAAGGCGGCTACTGAAGTTTGAAGGGCCCAAGGCCACTACCGAACGATGGAGATAGCGAGAGAAGGAGCGGTGAGGGAAGCGGTCCACGTGCACGCATGCATCCGGCGGCCATGGCATCCACCGCGTAGAGCATCGACCCAAAGGCTCTTACCTGACGACGAGTGGTGGCACGGCTAGGTCAACAGGGTGGAGAAAACCATGGCGCAGCTGTGGGAGAGGGGAATCAAACGGTGGTGCGGTGGTGTTTCCCCTTTCTCGGTGTGAAGGCAGAGAGGGAGAGCAAGCGAGTGGGAGAGGGAGCGAGGTGTAGGCACAGTGCCGGTTCAGGCTCTCCTCATGCGGGGACTCAAGGCGACGATGGCTAGCGTCGGTATATGGCTGCCACATGATGGTAACAGAGTGTGGCCGGTCGACCACGTTGAGCACGCAAAGGTGTTCAAACGCCTGAAGAAAATGACTGAAATAGACCCCTTCCTCCCCTCCTTTCTCTCGATCCAAGAAGCCACGATTGTAGAGCAAGCAACCAAAATTGTAGAGCTACGTGAGGTTAACAACTTTGCTTAAAATAATCATGGTCTAAAATGGTTTGGTTTGGAAGGTCAAAGGTTTCAAGGTAGTGCACAGGAAACTGAATTTGAGATTCAGAGAAGTTTAGTTAAATGCAGGCAAAACAGTGAACTAGCTATTGCAGATTTAGAGAAGTTCAGCAAAGTGCAGGTAAAACAGATGAAGCATCTCAGATTCAAACAGCACAGCAATCATGGCAATTGAGATTCACCAAAAATTAGAGTCATTTGAGCCATTGCAGGCTACTAGCAAAGAATACGAATATGTCCCCTGCGAGCAAAGAACCTAGGCCCTTTTGGCTATCCAGCATCCTGGGGTGCCGGCGCGTCCACCACCTCCGTCCCCGACTTGGCGGGGGTGACGACCACCTATAGTGCACCTAGGTGGAAGCCGCACCTAGGGCAGTGCATGATGAGGACATCGCCACGCTGGACACACCGATGCCATGGTCTTCCCCAAGTTGTAATTCGTTCCCAACTCAGCTGCCACGTCGCCCTCGGATTCAGCAGACACGTCGTCACTGTTTCGGTCATAACTTTCTCACACGACATTGAAACGAGCCGTTCTTGGATGTGTTGGAAAGGGGACGACAACGCTGTTGTTTTGGATCTGGTCCCAGCTCCAGAAGGTCCATGGATCATTTTGTGTGACCACAGCAAGGTGCTGCATCACCTATTTGGGCCAACTTGGCCATGTATCGTGTCGGGCCTTAAGCCCAAGCTGTGGGCGCTCAACCCCTGGCCGTCCCCAACCCTAGGTTAAGTCTTAGACTATAAACACAGCCGCCGCCGCTGCTACACAATTGGGTTTTTGTTTAGAGTTTAGTTTTCCATCGAGAAACTGAATCGTTCATTGTAACTGTGGTGACAAATCCTTTTACAGTGATCCAGGGCCCCCGTTCTTGATCTCCTCCACTGTGTCGATTAGTCCTTTGGAACCGAGTTCTTGAATCCTCTATTGATATTCACGTCATTCATATTTGCAATTTCAGATTGCGTGTTTTACCTTCTTGCTTGTGCTCTTCGATTCGCTTGCAGAAAAAGCCTTCTTGGCGAGGTCAATCAAGTTGTGCTTGGTTGATAACCAACAGAACAGTGGTGTAACGGTTGCAGGGTTCGAATCGTATCTGATTTGAAGCCAAATCGCCAACGTCAAGATCTCCACAAAATCGAACTTATCGGTTACCTCTCGGAAGATCGGGCATGTACTCATCAATTGGTATCAGATATTTTAGGTTTACCGCGAGGTATAATCTCGTTTGCCTTAGATTCATATTTGTTCATTACCTAGAGTCCACAAAATGCCCAAAAATATTTCAATTTCCGCTGTCCTATCGCCCTTTGTGCCTTTACAATTTCGTTTCAGATTCGTGTTGTTGAGTTTGTGTCCGTGGTCAAGTCTTGTTGCTGGTTTAGGATTGTGTTCATGGTCGTGGTCGTAGTTCAATCGCCCGTTGCTGTGATTTTTGTTTTCCGCCGCTATCCCAGCCACCGTTTCCAAACAACAAGTCGAAGCCACCAAATTACTCGACTTGCCCCGCTAGCCGCCTTGTGTAACTTCTCGCCGCCGCGCAAACCCTAGATATGTTGCCAGCCGCTCTTATTTTGCCTGCATCGCAGCCCTCCTTACATCATTAGGCGAATACCTACTACTGTTAGTCACAGTGACGATCCTGTGATCGGTGTTAGAGTTTAGGGACGCTTTGCCCTAACTGCCGCCGCCGTGTTGTGTCTTCCGGAAAACATACCTTGAGATACCTTCGGTAAAACAGGCATAACTTTTCGCTCATTTATCAGAAAAATCTGAAATTTTTACAGTAGCTTCTTGACACCATTTGGAGCCGACCCAAACTCGGCTACGCACTGTTTGGTTTCATCAGAATTGTCAAAAAAATTCAGGAAAATATAGAAAAAAATTGTCAAAGTTTTTGCACGCTTTTCAGAGAACGTGCTGAATTTCTGTAGACCACATCCCACCTCAGTTGTAGGTGCCAATTTTTGTGGTTGCATCTTTTGCGATCCTTGTTCAGAGAAAAGTATATAAAAAATAGTGAAAAAAATAAAAAAAAAGTTTGTTTCCTACTAGTGCCTTTTGGAAAAATTCGGGAAAAAAATTCAGGAAAAAAGGAGAAGTCCGGGCTATTTGCTTATTCTGTGAGTTCTTTCGATCGTCCTTTGTTTTCACCTTGTTGCACTACGTCTCGACACGTCTTAGCCAGCACCTGTGATTTATACTTTGGATCCGGATTGAACAATCGTTACTCTGCACTCGTTAATTGCTAATCCTTGCTGTCATATTGTGTGCCTACCCATAGCTCCACATATTCTTCTGTTAGCACAGGTTCATCTTGCAACTGTTACCCACGCTCAACAACAGATTGCTTCGCCACTTTGGTTTTGCTCCTGTTTGGCGTTGGTAAGAATACAGGCAAGACGGTGGTAAGCCGCTTGTGATTTTGCATTCCACTTTCACCACCATCACCACCACCACCACTTGTTTCCTTTTAGTTGATAGGGATAATACTTTGGTGTTATCTTTTTCTATCTTCTAACCATGGCAGGAATTCCGATGGACTTCAATGAGTGCGTGTCCAAGGGCAAGCTTACAACGTTCATGACTGAACAGCGCAATCTTATGAGCGAGCTGACGCGCAACGTGAACAATTTGGTCACCCGCATTGAACAACTTGAGCAACACCCTCCACCTTATCGTGCTGATGATAAAGATACGGATGCTTTTGGTGATGAAGATGCGTATGCTGACGGTGGTGCCCATCGCCGCCTCAACTTCAATCGTCGCGGTATGGAAGGTAATAATCATGGTAATAATGATCCTTTTGCTAAAATTAAATTTAGTCTACCTCCTTTTGCTGGTAATGTTGATCCAGAGGCATATTTAGATTGGGAGCTTGCTGTTCAACAAAAATTTGATTCTCATAATGTTCCTGCTGAGCATAGAGTTAGACTTGCTACTTGTGAGTTTACTAATTTTGCTTTGTTCTGGTGGAGTGATCTTTGCAATGCCAATAATGCTGCTGCTGTACCTCAAACTTAGAATGTTTTAAAGCAACGTATGAAATCTCGTTTTGTTCCTCCTTATTACCAATATGATTTACGTTTGAAACTACAAACTTTAAAACAAGATGATAAAGGAGTAGAAGCATACTATCAAGAATTGCTTATTGGTTTAGCACGTTGTGGTATAAATGAAGATGATCATGATGCTAGTGCTAGATTTTTGGTGGTTTAAACCATGATATACAGAACATACTTGATTACAAAGAATGGCGCAATTTTTCCTAATTGTATCATCTTGCTATTAAGGCAGAACGAGAAGTACAGGGACGCAAACAACACCAGCCTTTCAGGTCTAACAATGGGAGGAATTTTCAGCAGCGTTCCGAGCCGGAGACGCCCAAGCTTCCTGTTGCACCACAGCCATCTACACCTCCATTTTCTTCTGGGGTAAGTAAATTATCTAATGTGCAGTTTCCATAGCTGAAGAAAGGTGGCACTCCGGGTGCTTCTACTAGCTCCTCCTCGTCCAGCTCTAAAATCATTTGCCACCGATGCAAAGGCATGGGACATGTCATGAAGGATTGCCCCAGTCGTCGCGCTTTCATTGCTACCGAGGATGGATATGTAAGTGCTAGTGATGTTGAAGATGATTTAGCCCTTGCTGCTAACATTGATGCAGATCCCACCGAGGGCGATCAAGACAAGGAGGCCATCACCATTGACTCCGTGGCTGCTGCCGCGGACTACCCTAGCCTTCTTGTGCAACGTGTGTTGAGTACACGTGTGGGACATGAAGAAGAGATGAAGATCCAATGCCACAATTTGTTCCACATGTATCTCATTGTGCAGGGTTGTCGTATTCTCACTATCATTGATAGCGGGAGTTGCAACAACTTGGTGAGTTCAGATTTGGATGATAAGCTTGGCTTGACCACACGACAACATTCGTATCCATATAAACTTCAATGGTTCAATAATAGCGGTAAGACTAAGGTAACTAAATCAGCACGCATTAGCTTTTTCACAGGCTCTTATCATGATACTGCTGATTTTGATGTTGTCCCTATGCAAGCTTGCTCCATTTTGTTAGGTCGCCCATGAAAATTTGATAATGATGCTTTACACCATGGTAGAACTAATACATACACTATCATACATAAGGACAAAAAAATTATATTGCTGCCTTTGTCTCCTACGGATATTATTAAATATGCTAATGAGATCAAAAATAAACCTCCAACAGACATTGCTAAAAATAATGGGATTAAATTAAAAGGAGGTGCTTTTCTTGCTACAACTTCTACTACTGCTGAGTTATGTGATAATCCTGATGCACCATATTATACTATGTTTTGTCAACCTTTTATATCTGGTGCATTGCCTGCTGTCACTAACCTTTTGCAGGAGTTCGCTGATGATGGGATGGAGTCGAGGACGACTCCAATTCTAGAAGGAGGGGATGATGAGGACATCGCCAAGATGGAGTCGAGGACAACTTCAATTCGAGAAGGGGAGGATGATGAGGACATCGCCACGCTGGACACACCGACGCCATGGTCTTCCCCAAGTTGCAATTCGTTCCCAACTCAGCTGCCACGTCGCCCTCGGATTCAGCAGACACGTCGTCACTGTTTTGGTCATAACTTTCTCATACGACATTGAAATGGGCCGTTCTTGGATGCGTTGGAAAGGGGACGACGACGCCGTCATTTTGGATCTGGTCCCAGCTCCAGAAGGTCCGTGGATTATTCTGTGTGACCACGGCAAGGTGCTGCATCACCTATTTGGGCCAACTTGGCCATGTATCGTGTCGAGCCTTAAGCCCAAGTTGTTGGCGCCCAACCCCTGGCCGTCCCCAACCCTAGGTCGAGTCTTAGACTATAAACACAGCCGCCGCCGCTGCTACACAATTGGGTTTTTGTTTAGAGTTTAGTTTTCCATCAAGAAACTGAATCGTTCATTGTAACTGTGGTGACAAATCCTTTTACAATGATCTAGGGCCCCCGTTCTTAATCTCCTCCACTATGTCAATTAGTCCTTTGGAACCGAGTTCTTGAATCCTCTATTGATATTCGCGTCATTCATATTTGCAATTTCACATTGCGTGTTTTACCTTCTTGCTTGTGCTCTTCGATTCGCTTGCAGGAAAAGCCTTCTTGGCGAGGTCAATCAAGTTGTGCTTGATTGATAACCAACGGAGCAGTGGTGTAACGGTTGTAGGGTTCGAATCGCGTCTGATTTGAAGCCGGATCGCCAACGTTGAGATCTCCACAAAATCGAACTTATCGGTTATCTCTCGGAAGATCGGGCCTGTACTCATCAGTGCAGGTCGACCACCGTTGAGGCTTCGGCGGCCCCCTCCTCCACGACGGGCTTCTTGGTCCTCGCCAACATGTCCTTGGTGTCGATGAACGCATGCTGGGATTGCTCGTTGTGGTCCTCGAACACCGCCCCCTTGGTGTCGACGAACACGCTCTGGGATTGCTCGTCGTGGTCCTCGGACACTGCCCTGTTCTTAAGGGCAGGCGGTGGCATCGATGTGACAACGATAGCGTGGGCTTTCTTGGTAGGCGTCGCCACGCTGGAGGCGGCGGTCTTCCTCTTCCGCGATGAAGCCGCCTCCATGGTGAAAGACGCTTCGGGCATGGGGACGTGGTGCCGCGCACCTTCGGGCACCACGGCATCGTGGTGGCGTGCGGTGTTGGCAGGCACCGCCTCGGTGTCACGGTAGCATGGGCTCCGATACACCTTGCACAGTGCGATGTCCTGCGCGAGCTCCGGGAGGACTTCGGCGTCAAGGCTGTATTCGCTCATAATCCATCCTGTCGGTACGCCGTTGAGCTTGATCGTGAAGTTTTCATGCTTCGTGATCAGCCAGTTTGCTTCGAGGAAGTCGACAATGTGCTTCTTCCTGTTAGATTGATCTATAATCCCAAAATAGGCCCAACGGTCTAGTTGGGCTTTTGATCCGCGCCTTGATCGGGGGTGACCAGCCAACTATGGCTGGAGGGCCCTTGTCACACTATGCTATATATAGAGATGGGGGCCGGCGGCTCTGAGTACGAGGTTTACCATGAGCTGAGCTCCCACCGAAACCTAAACCCTAGTCCCGATCAGAGAGGGGCGCAGCCAGTGACGGGAAGCCACCAGCCACGCCGCCCCGCTCCACTGACGTTGACGACTTCATTGACCTCTTCCCCGAACGTCGCTGCCCGTGCGCAGACTTCATCGACGAACGAGATGGCGGCTTTTGGACCATCTCCCTCTGCGGTGTCAGGTTCAACACGTTCTTCTTCTATTCCTCTCTATCTCTCTACTCTTGATATCGCATTCACAGTAAAGAGAACCTGCTAGACCTAACCCTAGATGATCTTTTTTATCTTAACAATGGCACTAGAGCGGGGTAGCCAGTGTGTAGATCTAGTATGAGGTAGAGAATTGAAAAGAAATCGAAGAGTAACAGAGGATTCGATCCGGTTCGGATTGAAACCCTAACCCTAACCGTGGGGAAGAAACATAAATGCAGAGGGTTCAACCGAACCCAAACCGTCGGGGAAGAAGAACAGTGATGTAACCCAAAACCCTAACCTAACCCCAAATCGGAAGAGCTAGGAAGGGGCTTACCTCGCCGATCTCGAATCAAAACTGAAAGAAAAACGAATCGGGTTAATCCTAACCCTAACAAAACCCTAACCCTAACCCTAATCCCCAATCGGCAAAGAACTGAGAAGAACACAACAAGATCTAAAGACAGAGAAGGGGAAAGGGGAAAGGGCATGGTAGGTGGCTCACCGGAGCTAGACCGACGGCCGCTAGTAGAGAACCCGCTAGTAGATGATCTTTTCGATCTAACACTTCCTGCCCTCGCCGTGCCAGCAGCCGCCGCCCGCCGTGCGGGACTTCTTCTGCCCGCCCGGTTTGGTGCTCTTGGGACGGACAGGGCTGAGAAAGTACCACGCACGGTTCCCCTCGTGCGAAACAACCGGCGCGAACATGGCCGTCAGCTCTTCGGGCGCCGCCGAGTACATGTCTTCGGCGTGGATGTACTCGCCGACGCCGCTTCGGTCGATTTCGCTCGACACGATCCAGGGTTGCAGGAACTCCTTGACTAGCGCTATGTCCGTCGGCTGGGTGTAGAATACAGCCGCCGCCGCGGGCGACATGGAAGCGCGTGACATGGCTGTAGAGGAGGGAGGGAGGAGGTCGGTGGCCGGTGGGTGGTTAGATGGTTGGGTGCACGGCGGCCTGCGGGCGAGAGAATAGAATGCGCGTGGCGAGGCGCGGGTGCCGGCGGTTATAGGCACGGGGTGCTGGGCCCGAGGGACCCACTCCAAGAGGAGAGTCGGTGGCGTTCCGTTACGGCAGTGTGTGTTCCGCCTCCGCCGACCTGCTAATCGCAAGCGCAGCCCATTGCGAATCCGGCGCAATAGCCGCGGTGGCGATGGGCCCGTGCGTGAGCTTCTGCGGCCGCAGGGAAGAACGGGCACCCGCTGGCTGTGTCACGGCCGTGGGCGTGGCAGCGGGCTTCCTCAGCGCCGCGGCCGTCGCGTCGGCGTCCGACGGCGGCGCCGGCGCCCTACACTTGGTCACAACAGGAGGGGTAAGCGCTCGCGCACCGGCAGCTACTACCTGCACTCCATTCCACCCACCGTCGTTTCCTTCCTCAGTCAGGGCGCGTTTAGTTCCGAAAATTTTTGGCTTTTGGCTACTGTAGCATTTTCGTTTGTGTTTGACAAAAATTATCCAATTATGAACTATTTAGGCTTAAAAGATTCGTCTCACGATTTCTCGGCCAACTGTGTAGTTAGTTTTTTTTTCGTCTACATTTAGTACTCCATGTATGTGCCGTAAGATTTGATGTGACGGGGAATTTTGAAAATTTTTGGTTTTTGAGTTGTAACTAAACGGGGCCTCAGTTTGCTGTCTGCGTGTGCTTCGAGTGGGGCGCGGGGCGGGCACAAGGTGTTCGTGCAGCACGATTGCGCGGCGTGCCACTCCGGCCTGCCGTACTCTGGCCTCGCCGACGAGGCCCTGGCAGCCGGAGGCGAGGTGCAAGCCAATGCGGCCGAGATTGTGACGCTCCACGGCGGCGCCTGCCCGCCGGACGACCTCTCCGTCATCACCAAAGTAAGCGCGTCCGTTTTGGTTTCTCATCGCTCGAGCTCTGCTACCGTAATCCGTTGCTGAGACGAGTTGTTGCTCTGTCCTGTGCATGGCAAAAACCAAAACCAGATGCTGGAAGGGCTGCGCCGCGGCGACCTGTACAACGCCGACGAGGTCAAGAAGCGGATGTCACTGCCTTCTCATGTCTGGCTGCAGTTTCTTCAGCCGTACACGAGGACTCCCCAGGCAGCTTCTGCTGCAGTGCCTGTGTTGGGACCATCCTCTTTCTGATTGAAAGAAACCAGTACTACCACATCACTATGCATTGTGGTCTTTTTGCTATGTTGTTGACAGTACTCAAGGTGCAACAATAGATTACGCGAGAAGCATGTTGACGAAGTTTGTAGTTCCCAGTGTAAAACAGGTCAACGCTGTGTTGACTCGGAATCGATGAACGAACCATGAATTCCAGTCTCACTGACACAAAACGTAGTTTCAGAGTAATACATGACCGATAAGTTAAGTTGCTGTATCTCTTATCTGAAAAAAATAAAAAGAATTAAGCTCTGATTCTCGCCTGCTGCAGCAAATGACTTGGGCGACCATTCCATTTCTCACCCTCTCTGTTGTGCTGAATGTGTCCGTTCTTCAGAGAAATAACCTGAATATGATAGTTACCGTTTTGCTCACGTCTATGTGTTTTCTTGGAATCTCTGATTCTTGCTCAACTCAAAGGAGCCGGCGCGTCCACCACCCGAGCTTATTTGGGTTTCAAAGGAAAAAAAAAACTCATCAAACATAAATATGAAACGAGAAGATGTTACATATATATTTATTTTTTATTTTCTATGTAAAATTTAAAAGCTATAAGTTGTTATATAATAATTATGGCATCTATAATATAAGTTAATATTGACCATGATATAACAATGTCTTATTAAATTTGCATCAAATTAAAATACAATCTTAATAGGTTTTTTTCTTCTGTTTTAAACACAAAAATATTTATTTGTCAATATATCATAGCTTTATTTTTCATACTATCTATATGTATTGGTAGTGTTAGTGCCGAGCTGTCTTTCACTATGTAGTCTGTGATGATGAGCAACTTCTCCTTGAAGAGGTAGGTGACGACATGGAGCATGTTTGGGTGGACCATCCCCCCTCCCATCCAACGCCGTTCATCTCCTTCAACCAGTTCACCACAAAGGACGACCCATCCAGTAGAGTCACCTTGTACGGCGTGCTAAAGTTGCCGCTACCTAGCACCACGGCGTGTGCGCAAAGTAGGTCCTCCAACTCGAACTGCACCTGCCTCTCATGGACGAACACCAGCTTCCCTTGGTCGTCGCGTCGCGCCGCCAACCTCGCTTCTCGGCTACGCCACATGGCCTGCGCATCACCTCACTCACCGTCTCGCCGCATGCTACCACCATCGGACCCACTCCCTAGCCGCAGGACCCGCCACATGCTAACTCGTGTTCTAAATTTTTGATGCGGGTGGGGTGAGGGGAAAGAGATAAGGATAAGGAGCAACTTCATATTTTCCCCTCATTTTCCATGGGTTTTGCTTTTTTAAAAATTGTTTATTCCACCCTTAACGGATATCCAAATTAGGGGCAAACCACAAACAGAGGTTTTGTTTCCAAATTGCAAGTGCAAAATCACAAAATTGAAAAAGGAGGCACGCTGCCTTGCCTACATGCCGCCTAGCCCGTGCATCGCCTCATCCGTCGTGGCGCTTGCGCACTACCACCATTAAACCTGCCCCAAGCCGCCTGACCTACCACAAGCTTTGACTCGGGCTATAAATTTCCAATGTGGGTGGGGTGAGGGGGGAGAATTATGGGTAAGGGGGCAACTGCATCATTTCCCCTCCTTTTCCCCATGGTTTTTGCTACTTAAAAAAAAGTTCATTCCACACTTAAGAGACGGTCATCCAAACCGGGCGCAAATAGAGGTTTTGTTTCGAAATTGCAAGGGCAAAATCACAAAATTAAAAAAGGAGGATAAAATTGCTAGATAGGGGCAAGATGGTTGTTCTCCCTAATAAGTTTTATTCATAGATAGATAAAACTACATCGATAATTTAGTGGTGAAAAATATTTATTTATCAGAGAAGAATAAATAAATGGTTTAAAACCGTATTTTATTATTTAATTGTTACGTTTACAAGAAAAAGTTGGAGATAAAGAAAAAGAAAGTTATGGAAGGAGCAGACTGAAACAGAAAATATTAGGGATACAGGTAAATAGATTTTTTTAGAGGAAGCCACACTCTTTATTCATGGAGTTGGTCATAAGAGTTACAAATGTCCGAAGGCGGATCTAACAGCCAGACATGTGCCTGTCTCCAAAGAAATCAAGCTCCTAGCTAGAGCATAAGCATCAACACTGGAATTTCTATTCTCATGAACGAAATCAACAAAAACAAAATCACGCGCTCCCTCCTTGATCTCCTTCCCAACTTGTTTTAGATAAATAGATAGATAGATATGGTCTTCTGGCTTTGGACTTGGGTAGTGACTTGGGGCCAATAGAGCGGACTTGCCAGTCCATGGCACTCCTGGCATGACACGAGTGGACCGACAGAGGGAGATCGATCGACGAGCCAAACAGATCGAGGCCACGTACGCACCCTCCACCGATACCGAAACGATTCGAGATGGAATTGAAACCACGTCAGGAACACATGCAACCACGGGGGATGAAATCGGACTCAGACCAGCTCACCTATAAACCACCGTACCGGCTCCTGCCTCTCTTGCCTTGCCTTGTGTTGGTGCTACCTCTCGAGTCTCCTCAATAGCGTGGTCGTCGGACTAGGTGCTGCCGGCCTCCCGCCTCCCGCCGGCCGACCCGGCGTGCCTCTTCCGCGCCTCCCTGGTCTGCAAGCGCTAGCGTAGCCTTGTCTTGGACCGTGTCTTCCTCCGCCAGTACCGCGTCTTCCATCGGACGGCCCCATGCTGGGCTTCTTCTACGACCAGCAGTGCGGGTACGACGACGACATCTTCGTTCCCCGCTTCGTTCCCACCACCACCATGCAAGCGCCCCCGCCGCTTCCCCAGCCAGCAGCAAGCGTTGGACCCGGCACCGGCAGCGCCGCCAAAGCCAAAAGGTACTCCTGCCGTACCCTAGATTGCCGCCACGGCCACGTGCTCTTCCACACCGTGACCGTGCTGGAACCTTTGTTAGGTTGATCCTCACCAGGTTGGTCTAACGGCCAATTGAGTCTTTATTTGTGTTCGGATTGGGGACGGCTGATGGGCTCCCATCGCGTAGCACTATAAATAGGAGGTGAGGATTGGGGCTCGAAACACGAGGTTGACTGTAACACCTCTGATGTTACGAGCTCACTTAACACTTAGGTTCGACCTAAGAGGAATCAGTCAATAATTTTTGGGTTTTTAAAAACACACATGGAATGACGAGCGAGTCTTATGTGGTTCACTCTGATAGACTAAACTAAATATCTGAGTTAATTCACTTAGTGCGTAAAAGTATTTAAAAATATTCGATAACGATTCTAGCAAGTAAATGACGAATGACTTGTTCGGTTGGATTGAGCATGAAAATAATTTTTATAAACAAAAATAAAATATAACTTGTAATTGGTACTTAAATAAAATTTGAAGTGCAAGTTTAGTAGATGAAATGCAACCGCTGATTTGGTGAATAGATGTTGTTCCATGGTATTTCTGATGGCTCAAAAATTGAATTTAAAATTTAAAAACCATCTTCTCGCGTCAACGCTAAAAATCAGAAATTATATTTTAAAGCGTTGTTTGTGGCGATTTGTTTTGCGCAAAATAATTATATAACACCCTAATATTTTGTTCCATGGCTTGGTAATGTTTATTGGTGGAGTCAATAGGATTTAGATATTTTGGAGATGCCGACAACGTATCGCTTTTCACATCCGCAGCTCCCCCGCGATGCCTTCCCGCGCTGCTCCACCTCCATGCCTCGACCGCCGACCCCGCCACCGTCACGCCCTGCCGTGGCCGCTTCCAACGCCGCCACCGTGCGCGCGAGCGTGCCAAGCCCGCCCGGTGCCGAGGATCCGCCCTTCCGTGCTCCTTTTTCGGCTTCGCTGCACCCCATAGCGCCGCAGCCGCCGCCGGTGCACGCCGCCTGGCTGCCTTGGCCATCATCAGGTCATGGCCACCACTGCCCGGCTCGCACACTCCTCCCCGCGTACGCGTGCCACCGTTTGCGCAGCCACCCGCTCCCGGATGCACCGTGCCGCCACCCGCCTAGCCGGTGCTGCCGCAGCTGGCGTGCTCGCCACCACGGCTCGCACATGCAAGCTGTTGGGGGCTGGCTCAGGTCTTGCCGCGGCCAGCCCGAGTCACGCGGGCTCCTGTGCACTCACCGGCGGGTTTTCCGCCGCCGCCGTGCGTTCCCGGCCGGGATTGACCGCCGGCCGGTGCTCCTCTGCTCCGTGCTATGCTTTTGGGAGGGAGAGAAGGTGAGAAAATAGAATATAACTTTTCCCATGGTTCTTATTGTAAAATATGTGCTCTCATGAATAGTGTTGTTGTACCACGGGTTAATTTGAGGAATACTCGGGGGCCTCATCACAAATGTACCGTCGTCCCTTGCCCTAGCCGCATATATATATCCTATGAGTCTTACCAGCATCCTGGGGTGCCGGCGCGTCCACCACCTCCGTCCCCGACTTGGCGGGGGTGACGACCCACCTATAGTGCACCTAGGTGGAAGCCCGCACCTAGGGCAGTGCATGATGAGGACATCGCCACGCTGGACACACCGATGCCATGGTCTTCCCCAAGTTGTAATTCGTTCCCAACTCAGCTGCCACGTCGCCCTCGGATTCAGCAGACACGTCGTCACTGTTTCGGTCATAACTTTCTCACACGACATTGAAACGAGCCGTTCTTGGATGTGTTGGAAAGGGGACGACAACGCTGTTGTTTTGGATCTGGTCCCAGCTCCAGAAGGTCCATGGATCATTTTGTGTGACCACAGCAAGGTGCTGCATCACCTATTTGGGCCAACTTGGCCATGTATCGTGTCGGGCCTTAAGCCCAAGCTGTGGGCGCTCAACCCCTGGCCGTCCCCAACCCTAGGTTAAGTCTTAGACTATAAACACAGCCGCCGCCGCTGCTACACAATTGGGTTTTTTGTTTAGAGTTTAGTTTTCCATCGAGAAACTGAATCGTTCATTGTAACTGTGGTGACAAATCCTTTTACAGTGATCCAGGGCCCCCCGTTCTTGATCTCCTCCACTGTGTCGATTAGTCCTTTGGAACCGAGTTCTTGAATCCTCTATTGATATTCACGTCATTCATATTTGCAATTTCAGATTGCGTGTTTTACCTTCTTGCTTGTGCTCTTCGATTCGCTTGCAGAAAAAGCCTTCTTGGCGAGGTCAATCAAGTTGTGCTTGGTTGATAACCAACAGAACAGTGGTGTAACGGTTGCAGGGTTCGAATCGTATCTGATTTGAAGCCAAATCGCCAACGTCAAGATCTCCACAAAATCGAACTTATCGGTTACCTCTCGGAAGATCGGGCATGTACTCATCAATTGGTATCAGATATTTTAGGTTTACCGCGAGGTATAATCTCGTTTGCCTTAGATTCATATTTGTTCATTACCTAGAGTCCACAAAATGCCCAAAAATATTTCAATTTCCGCTGTCCTATCGCCCTTTGTGCCTTTACAATTTCGTTTCAGATTCGTGTTGTTGAGTTTGTGTCCGTGGTCAAGTCTTGTTGCTGGTTTAGGATTGTGTTCATGGTCGTGGTCGTAGTTCAATCGCCCGTTGCTGTGATTTTTGTTTTCCGCCGCTATCCCAGCCACCGTTTCCAAACAACAAGTCGAAGCCACCAAATTACTCGACTTGCCCCGCTAGCCGCCTTGTGTAACTTCTCGCCGCCGCGCAAACCCTAGATATGTTGCCAGCCGCTCTTATTTTGCCTGCATCGCAGCCCTCCTTACATCATTAGGCGAATACCTACTACTGTTAGTCACAGTGACGATCCTGTGATCGGTGTTAGAGTTTAGGGACGCTTTGCCCTAACTGCCGCCGCCGTGTTGTGTCTTCCGGAAAACATACCTTGAGATACCTTCGGTAAAACAGGCATAACTTTTCGCTCATTTATCAGAAAAATCTGAAATTTTTACAGTAGCTTCTTGACACCATTTGGAGCCGACCCAAACTCGGCTACGCACTGTTTGGTTTCATCAGAATTGTCAAAAAAATTCAGGAAAATATAGAAAAAAATTGTCAAAGTTTTTGCACGCTTTTCAGAGAACGTGCTGAATTTCTGTAGACCACATCCCACCTCAGTTGTAGGTGCCAATTTTTGTGGTTGCATCTTTTGCGATCCTTGTTCAGAGAAAAGTATATAAAAAATAGTGAAAAAAATAAAAAAAAAGTTTGTTTCCTACTAGTGCCTTTTGGAAAAATTCGGGAAAAAAATTCAGGAAAAAAGGAGAAGTCCGGGCTATTTGCTTATTCTGTGAGTTCTTTCGATCGTCCTTTGTTTTCACCTTGTTGCACTACGTCTCGACACGTCTTAGCCAGCACCTGTGATTTATACTTTGGATCCGGATTGAACAATCGTTACTCTGCACTCGTTAATTGCTAATCCTTGCTGTCATATTGTGTGCCTACCCATAGCTCCACATATTCTTCTGTTAGCACAGGTTCATCTTGCAACTGTTACCCACGCTCAACAACAGATTGCTTCGCCACTTTGGTTTTGCTCCTGTTTGGCGTTGGTAAGAATACAGGCAAGACGGTGGTAAGCCGCTTGTGATTTTGCATTCCACTTTCACCACCATCACCACCACCACCACTTGTTTCCTTTTAGTTGATAGGGATAATACTTTGGTGTTATCTTTTTCTATCTTCTAACCATGGCAGGAATTCCGATGGACTTCAATGAGTGCGTGTCCAAGGGCAAGCTTACAACGTTCATGACTGAACAGCGCAATCTTATGAGCGAGCTGACGCGCAACGTGAACAATTTGGTCACCCGCATTGAACAACTTGAGCAACACCCTCCACCTTATCGTGCTGATGATAAAGATACGGATGCTTTTGGTGATGAAGATGCGTATGCTGACGGTGGTGCCCATCGCCGCCTCAACTTCAATCGTCGCGGTATGGAAGGTAATAATCATGGTAATAATGATCCTTTTGCTAAAATTAAATTTAGTCTACCTCCTTTTGCTGGTAATGTTGATCCAGAGGCATATTTAGATTGGGAGCTTGCTGTTCAACAAAAATTTGATTCTCATAATGTTCCTGCTGAGCATAGAGTTAGACTTGCTACTTGTGAGTTTACTAATTTTGCTTTGTTCTGGTGGAGTGATCTTTGCAATGCCAATAATGCTGCTGCTGTACCTCAAACTTAGAATGTTTTAAAGCAACGTATGAAATCTCGTTTTGTTCCTCCTTATTACCAATATGATTTACGTTTGAAACTACAAACTTTAAAACAAGATGATAAAGGAGTAGAAGCATACTATCAAGAATTGCTTATTGGTTTAGCACGTTGTGGTATAAATGAAGATGATCATGATGCTAGTGCTAGATTTTTGGTGGTTTAAACCATGATATACAGAACATACTTGATTACAAAGAATGGCGCAATTTTTCCTAATTGTATCATCTTGCTATTAAGGCAGAACGAGAAGTACAGGGACGCAAACAACACCAGCCTTTCAGGTCTAACAATGGGAGGAATTTTCAGCAGCGTTCCGAGCCGGAGACGCCCAAGCTTCCTGTTGCACCACAGCCATCTACACCTCCATTTTCTTCTGGGGTAAGTAAATTATCTAATGTGCAGTTTCCATAGCTGAAGAAAGGTGGCACTCCGGGTGCTTCTACTAGCTCCTCCTCGTCCAGCTCTAAAATCATTTGCCACCGATGCAAAGGCATGGGACATGTCATGAAGGATTGCCCCAGTCGTCGCGCTTTCATTGCTACCGAGGATGGATATGTAAGTGCTAGTGATGTTGAAGATGATTTAGCCCTTGCTGCTAACATTGATGCAGATCCCACCGAGGGCGATCAAGACAAGGAGGCCATCACCATTGACTCCGTGGCTGCTGCCGCGGACTACCCTAGCCTTCTTGTGCAACGTGTGTTGAGTACACGTGTGGGACATGAAGAAGAGATGAAGATCCAATGCCACAATTTGTTCCACATGTATCTCATTGTGCAGGGTTGTCGTATTCTCACTATCATTGATAGCGGGAGTTGCAACAACTTGGTGAGTTCAGATTTGGATGATAAGCTTGGCTTGACCACACGACAACATTCGTATCCATATAAACTTCAATGGTTCAATAATAGCGGTAAGACTAAGGTAACTAAATCAGCACGCATTAGCTTTTTCACAGGCTCTTATCATGATACTGCTGATTTTGATGTTGTCCCTATGCAAGCTTGCTCCATTTGTTAGGTCGCCCATGAAAATTTGATAATGATGCTTTACACCATGGTAGAACTAATACATACACTATCATACATAAGGACAAAAAAATTATATTGCTGCCTTTGTCTCCTACGGATATTATTAAATATGCTAATGAGATCAAAAATAAACCTCCAACAGACATTGCTAAAATAATGGGATTAAATTAAAAGGAGGTGCTTTTCTTGCTACAACTTCTACTACTGCTGAGTTATGTGATAATCCTGATGCACCATATTATACTATGTTTTGTCAACCTTTTATATCTGGTGCATTGCCTGCTGTCACTAACCTTTTGCAGGAGTTCGCTGATGATGGGATGGAGTCGAGGACGACTCCAATTCTAGAAGGAGGGGATGATGAGGACATCGCCAAGATGGAGTCGAGGACAACTTCAATTCGAGAAGGGGAGGATGATGAGGACATCGCCACGCTGGACACACCGACGCCATGGTCTTCCCCAAGTTGCAATTCGTTCCCAACTCAGCTGCCACGTCGCCCTCGGATTCAGCAGACACGTCGTCACTGTTTTGGTCATAACTTTCTCATACGACATTGAAATGGGCCGTTCTTGGATGCGTTGGAAAGGGGACGACGACGCCGTCATTTTGGATCTGGTCCCAGCTCCAGAAGGTCCGTGGATTATTCTGTGTGACCACGGCAAGGTGCTGCATCACCTATTTGGGCCAACTTGGCCATGTATCGTGTCGAGCCTTAAGCCCAAGTTGTTGGCGCCCAACCCCTGGCCGTCCCCAACCCTAGGTCGAGTCTTAGACTATAAACACAGCCGCCGCCGCTGCTACACAATTGGGTTTTTGTTTAGAGTTTAGTTTTCCATCAAGAAACTGAATCGTTCATTGTAACTGTGGTGACAAATCCTTTTACAATGATCTAGGGCCCCCGTTCTTAATCTCCTCCACTATGTCAATTAGTCCTTTGGAACCGAGTTCTTGAATCCTCTATTGATATTCGCGTCATTCATATTTGCAATTTCACATTGCGTGTTTTACCTTCTTGCTTGTGCTCTTCGATTCGCTTGCAGGAAAAGCCTTCTTGGCGAGGTCAATCAAGTTGTGCTTGATTGATAACCAACGGAGCAGTGGTGTAACGGTTGTAGGGTTCGAATCGCGTCTGATTTGAAGCCGGATCGCCAACGTTGAGATCTCCACAAAATCGAACTTATCGGTTATCTCTCGGAAGATCGGGCCTGTACTCATCAGTGCAGGTCGACCACCGTTGAGGCTTCGGCGGCCCCCTCCTCCACGACGGGCTTCTTGGTCCTCGCCAACATGTCCTTGGTGTCGATGAACGCATGCTGGGATTGCTCGTTGTGGTCCTCGAACACCGCCCCCTTGGTGTCGACGAACACGCTCTGGGATTGCTCGTCGTGGTCCTCGGACACTGCCCTGTTCTTAAGGGCAGGCGGTGGCATCGATGTGACAACGATAGCGTGGGCTTTCTTGGTAGGCGTCGCCACGCTGGAGGCGGCGGTCTTCCTCTTCCGCGATGAAGCCGCCTCCATGGTGAAAGACGCTTCGGGCATGGGGACGTGGTGCCGCGCACCTTCGGGCACCACGGCATCGTGGTGGCGTGCGGTGTTGGCAGGCACCGCCTCGGTGTCACGGTAGCATGGGCTCCGATACACCTTGCACAGTGCGATGTCCTGCGCGAGCTCCGGGAGGACTTCGGCGTCAAGGCTGTATTCGCTCATAATCCATCCTGTCGGTACGCCGTTGAGCTTGATCGTGAAGTTTTCATGCTTCGTGATCAGCCAGTTTGCTTCGAGGAAGTCGACAATGTGCTTCTTCCTGTTAGATTGATCTATAATCCCAAAATAGGCCCAACGGTCTAGTTGGGCTTTTGATCCGCGCCTTGATCGGGGGTGACCAGCCAACTATGGCTGGAGGGCCCTTGTCACACTATGCTATATATAGAGATGGGGGCCGGCGGCTCTGAGTACGAGGTTTACCATGAGCTGAGCTCCCACCGAAACCTAAACCCTAGTCCCGATCAGAGAGGGGCGCAGCCAGTGACGGGAAGCCACCAGCCACGCCGCCCCGCTCCACTGACGTTGACGACTTCATTGACCTCTTCCCCGAACGTCGCTGCCCGTGCGCAGACTTCATCGACGAACGAGATGGCGGCTTTTGGACCATCTCCCTCTGCGGTGTCAGGTTCAACACGTTCTTCTTCTATTCCTCTCTATCTCTCTACTCTTGATATCGCATTCACAGTAAAGAGAACCTGCTAGACCTAACCCTAGATGATCTTTTTTATCTTAACAATGGCACTAGAGCGGGGTAGCCAGTGTGTAGATCTAGTATGAGGTAGAGAATTGAAAAGAAATCGAAGAGTAACAGAGGATTCGATCCGGTTCGGATTGAAACCCTAACCCTAACCGTGGGGAAGAAACATAAATGCAGAGGGTTCAACCGAACCCAAACCGTCGGGGAAGAAGAACAGTGATGTAACCCAAAACCCTAACCTAACCCCAAATCGGAAGAGCTAGGAAGGGGCTTACCTCGCCGATCTCGAATCAAAACTGAAAGAAAAACGAATCGGGTTAATCCTAACCCTAACAAAACCCTAACCCTAACCCTAATCCCCAATCGGCAAAGAACTGAGAAGAACACAACAAGATCTAAAGACAGAGAAGGGGAAAGGGGAAAGGGCATGGTAGGTGGCTCACCGGAGCTAGACCGACGGCCGCTAGTAGAGAACCCGCTAGTAGATGATCTTTTCGATCTAACACTTCCTGCCCTCGCCGTGCCAGCAGCCGCCGCCCGCCGTGCGGGACTTCTTCTGCCCGCCCGGTTTGGTGCTCTTGGGACGGACAGGGCTGAGAAAGTACCACGCACGGTTCCCCTCGTGCGAAACAACCGGCGCGAACATGGCCGTCAGCTCTTCGGGCGCCGCCGAGTACATGTCTTCGGCGTGGATGTACTCGCCGACGCCGCTTCGGTCGATTTCGCTCGACACGATCCAGGGTTGCAGGAACTCCTTGACTAGCGCTATGTCCGTCGGCTGGGTGTAGAATACAGCCGCCGCCGCGGGCGACATGGAAGCGCGTGACATGGCTGTAGAGGAGGGAGGGAGGAGGTCGGTGGCCGGTGGGTGGTTAGATGGTTGGGTGCACGGCGGCCTGCGGGCGAGAGAATAGAATGCGCGTGGCGAGGCGCGGGTGCCGGCGGTTATAGGCACGGGGTGCTGGGCCCGAGGGACCCACTCCAAGAGGAGAGTCGGTGGCGTTCCGTTACGGCAGTGTGTGTTCCGCCTCCGCCGACCTGCTAATCGCAAGCGCAGCCCATTGCGAATCCGGCGCAATAGCCGCGGTGGCGATGGGCCCGTGCGTGAGCTTCTGCGGCCGCAGGGAAGAACGGGCACCCGCTGGCTGTGTCACGGCCGTGGGCGTGGCAGCGGGCTTCCTCAGCGCCGCGGCCGTCGCGTCGGCGTCCGACGGCGGCGCCGGCGCCCTACACTTGGTCACAACAGGAGGGGTAAGCGCTCGCGCACCGGCAGCTACTACCTGCACTCCATTCCACCCACCGTCGTTTCCTTCCTCAGTCAGGGCGCGTTTAGTTCCGAAAATTTTTGGCTTTTGGCTACTGTAGCATTTTCGTTTGTGTTTGACAAAAATTATCCAATTATGAACTATTTAGGCTTAAAAGATTCGTCTCACGATTTCTCGGCCAACTGTGTAGTTAGTTTTTTTTTCGTCTACATTTAGTACTCCATGTATGTGCCGTAAGATTTGATGTGACGGGGAATTTTGAAAATTTTTGGTTTTTGAGTTGTAACTAAACGGGGCCTCAGTTTGCTGTCTGCGTGTGCTTCGAGTGGGGCGCGGGGCGGGCACAAGGTGTTCGTGCAGCACGATTGCGCGGCGTGCCACTCCGGCCTGCCGTACTCTGGCCTCGCCGACGAGGCCCTGGCAGCCGGAGGCGAGGTGCAAGCCAATGCGGCCGAGATTGTGACGCTCCACGGCGGCGCCTGCCCGCCGGACGACCTCTCCGTCATCACCAAAGTAAGCGCGTCCGTTTTGGTTTCTCATCGCTCGAGCTCTGCTACCGTAATCCGTTGCTGAGACGAGTTGTTGCTCTGTCCTGTGCATGGCAAAAACCAAAACCAGATGCTGGAAGGGCTGCGCCGCGGCGACCTGTACAACGCCGACGAGGTCAAGAAGCGGATGTCACTGCCTTCTCATGTCTGGCTGCAGTTTCTTCAGCCGTACACGAGGACTCCCCAGGCAGCTTCTGCTGCAGTGCCTGTGTTGGGACCATCCTCTTTCTGATTGAAAGAAACCAGTACTACCACATCACTATGCATTGTGGTCTTTTTGCTATGTTGTTGACAGTACTCAAGGTGCAACAATAGATTACGCGAGAAGCATGTTGACGAAGTTTGTAGTTCCCAGTGTAAAACAGGTCAACGCTGTGTTGACTCGGAATCGATGAACGAACCATGAATTCCAGTCTCACTGACACAAAACGTAGTTTCAGAGTAATACATGACCGATAAGTTAAGTTGCTGTATCTCTTATCTGAAAAAAATAAAAAGAATTAAGCTCTGATTCTCGCCTGCTGCAGCAAATGACTTGGGCGACCATTCCATTTCTCACCCTCTCTGTTGTGCTGAATGTGTCCGTTCTTCAGAGAAATAACCTGAATATGATAGTTACCGTTTTGCTCACGTCTATGTGTTTTCTTGGAATCTCTGATTCTTGCTCAACTCAAAGGAGCCGGCGCGTCCACCACCCGAGCTTATTTGGGTTTCAAAGGAAAAAAAAAACTCATCAAACATAAATATGAAACGAGAAGATGTTACATATATATTTATTTTTTATTTTCTATGTAAAATTTAAAAGCTATAAGTTGTTATATAATAATTATGGCATCTATAATATAAGTTAATATTGACCATGATATAACAATGTCTTATTAAATTTGCATCAAATTAAAATACAATCTTAATAGGTTTTTTTCTTCTGTTTTAAACACAAAAATATTTATTTGTCAATATATCATAGCTTTATTTTTCATACTATCTATATGTATTGGTAGTGTTAGTGCCGAGCTGTCTTTCACTATGTAGTCTGTGATGATGAGCAACTTCTCCTTGAAGAGGTAGGTGACGACATGGAGCATGTTTGGGTGGACCATCCCCCCTCCCATCCAACGCCGTTCATCTCCTTCAACCAGTTCACCACAAAGGACGACCCATCCAGTAGAGTCACCTTGTACGGCGTGCTAAAGTTGCCGCTACCTAGCACCACGGCGTGTGCGCAAAGTAGGTCCTCCAACTCGAACTGCACCTGCCTCTCATGGACGAACACCAGCTTCCCTTGGTCGTCGCGTCGCGCCGCCAACCTCGCTTCTCGGCTACGCCACATGGCCTGCGCATCACCTCACTCACCGTCTCGCCGCATGCTACCACCATCGGACCCACTCCCTAGCCGCAGGACCCGCCACATGCTAACTCGTGTTCTAAATTTTTGATGCGGGTGGGGTGAGGGGAAAGAGATAAGGATAAGGAGCAACTTCATATTTTCCCCTCATTTTCCATGGGTTTTGCTTTTTTAAAAATTGTTTATTCCACCCTTAACGGATATCCAAATTAGGGGCAAACCACAAACAGAGGTTTTGTTTCCAAATTGCAAGTGCAAAATCACAAAATTGAAAAAGGAGGCACGCTGCCTTGCCTACATGCCGCCTAGCCCGTGCATCGCCTCATCCGTCGTGGCGCTTGCGCACTACCACCATTAAACCTGCCCCAAGCCGCCTGACCTACCACAAGCTTTGACTCGGGCTATAAATTTCCAATGTGGGTGGGGTGAGGGGGGAGAATTATGGGTAAGGGGGCAACTGCATCATTTCCCCTCCTTTTCCCCATGGTTTTTGCTACTTAAAAAAAAGTTCATTCCACACTTAAGAGACGGTCATCCAAACCGGGCGCAAATAGAGGTTTTGTTTCGAAATTGCAAGGGCAAAATCACAAAATTAAAAAAGGAGGATAAAATTGCTAGATAGGGGCAAGATGGTTGTTCTCCCTAATAAGTTTTATTCATAGATAGATAAAAACTACATCGATAATTTAGTGGTGAAAAATATTTATTTATCAGAGAAGAATAAATAAATGGTTTAAAACCGTATTTTATTATTTAATTGTTACGTTTACAAGAAAAAGTTGGAGATAAAGAAAAAGAAAGTTATGGAAGGAGCAGACTGAAACAGAAAATATTAGGGATACAGGTAAATAGATTTTTTTAGAGGAAGCCACACTCTTTATTCATGGAGTTGGTCATAAGAGTTACAAATGTCCGAAGGCGGATCTAACAGCCAGACATGTGCCTGTCTCCAAAGAAATCAAGCTCCTAGCTAGAGCATAAGCATCAACACTGGAATTTCTATTCTCATGAACGAAATCAACAAAAACAAAATCACGCGCTCCCTCCTTGATCTCCTTCCCAACTTGTTTTAGATAAATAGATAGATAGATATGGTCTTCTGGCTTTGGACTTGGGTAGTGACTTGGGGCCAATAGAGCGGACTTGCCAGTCCATGGCACTCCTGGCATGACACGAGTGGACCGACAGAGGGAGATCGATCGACGAGCCAAACAGATCGAGGCCACGTACGCACCCTCCACCGATACCGAAACGATTCGAGATGGAATTGAAACCACGTCAGGAACACATGCAACCACGGGGGATGAAATCGGACTCAGACCAGCTCACCTATAAACCACCGTACCGGCTCCTGCCTCTCTTGCCTTGCCTTGTGTTGGTGCTACCTCTCGAGTCTCCTCAATAGCGTGGTCGTCGGACTAGGTGCTGCCGGCCTCCCGCCTCCCGCCGGCCGACCCGGCGTGCCTCTTCCGCGCCTCCCTGGTCTGCAAGCGCTAGCGTAGCCTTGTCTTGGACCGTGTCTTCCTCCGCCAGTACCGCGTCTTCCATCGGACGGCCCCATGCTGGGCTTCTTCTACGACCAGCAGTGCGGGTACGACGACGACATCTTCGTTCCCCGCTTCGTTCCCACCACCACCATGCAAGCGCCCCCGCCGCTTCCCCAGCCAGCAGCAAGCGTTGGACCCGGCACCGGCAGCGCCGCCAAAGCCAAAAGGTACTCCTGCCGTACCCTAGATTGCCGCCACGGCCACGTGCTCTTCCACACCGTGACCGTGCTGGAACCTTTGTTAGGTTGATCCTCACCAGGTTGGTCTAACGGCCAATTGAGTCTTTATTTGTGTTCGGATTGGGGACGGCTGATGGGCTCCCATCGCGTAGCACTATAAATAGGAGGTGAGGATTGGGGCTCGAAACACGAGGTTGACTGTAACACCTCTGATGTTACGAGCTCACTTAACACTTAGGTTCGACCTAAGAGGAATCAGTCAATAATTTTTTGGGTTTTTAAAAACACACATGGAATGACGAGCGAGTCTTATGTGGTTCACTCTGATAGACTAAACTAAATATCTGAGTTAATTCACTTAGTGCGTAAAAGTATTTAAAAATATTCGATAACGATTCTAGCAAGTAAATGACGAATGACTTGTTCGGTTGGATTGAGCATGAAAATAATTTTTATAAACAAAAATAAAATATAACTTGTAATTGGTACTTAAATAAAATTTGAAGTGCAAGTTTAGTAGATGAAATGCAACCGCTGATTTGGTGAATAGATGTTGTTCCATGGTATTTCTGATGGCTCAAAAATTGAATTTAAAATTTAAAAACCATCTTCTCGCGTCAACGCTAAAAATCAGAAATTATATTTTAAAGCGTTGTTTGTGGCGATTTGTTTTGCGCAAAATAATTATATAACACCCTAATATTTTGTTCCATGGCTTGGTAATGTTTATTGGTGGAGTCAATAGGATTTAGATATTTTGGAGATGCCGACAACGTATCGCTTTTCACATCCGCAGCTCCCCCGCGATGCCTTCCCGCGCTGCTCCACCTCCATGCCTCGACCGCCGACCCCGCCACCGTCACGCCCTGCCGTGGCCGCTTCCAACGCCGCCACCGTGCGCGCGAGCGTGCCAAGCCCGCCCGGTGCCGAGGATCCGCCCTTCCGTGCTCCTTTTTCGGCTTCGCTGCACCCCATAGCGCCGCAGCCGCCGCCGGTGCACGCCGCCTGGCTGCCTTGGCCATCATCAGGTCATGGCCACCACTGCCCGGCTCGCACACTCCTCCCCGCGTACGCGTGCCACCGTTGCGCAGCCACCCGCTCCCGGATGCACCGTGCCGCCACCCGCCTAGCCGGTGCTGCCGCAGCTGGCGTGCTCGCCACCACGGCTCGCACATGCAAGCTGTTGGGGGCTGGCTCAGGTCTTGCCGCGGCCAGCCCGAGGTCACGCGGGCTCCTGTGCACTCACCGGCGGGTTTTCCGCCGCCGCCGTGCGTTCCCGGCCGGGATTGACCGCCGGCCGGTGCTCCTCTGCTCCGTGCTATGCTTTTGGGAGGGAGAGAAGGTGAGAAAATAGAATATAACTTTTCCCATGGTTCTTATTGTAAAATATGTGACTCTCATGAATAGTGTTGTTGTACCACGGGTTAATTTGAGGAATACTCGGGGGCCTCATCACAAATGTACCGTCGTCCCCTTGCCCTAGCCGCATATATATATCCTATGAGTCTTACTAGTATGACAGGATCGTGTAGATTTCTATACTATAGGACTCCGGTAGAAGTCGAGTGATTGTTTGTCACTCGCGAGAGATAGGAAATATATTATTGTTGTTACTATATTATTATCACTTGGAATATATAAATGGTGAAAGAAAAAATAGAGACCGGGCAGGAATATGATTTGGTTATTGGTGGGTGTAAGAGATTATGTCCTGCGGCCAACGGGGCATAGCTTGGTAACACTTTTTCCCTGTCTGTGTCGGTTAAGGATCGGCCGTGGTATTGGACTCTAGGCAAGTCACAGACTTATTATTCCGGAAAGACTTGTTACTATCTTGTCATGGGTTCCGGCTCTTTCTGGTCCGACTTTCATGGTGATTTTTGGGTAGAGGTCCTTGCACCGCTCTGAGTTCAGGACTCAGGGGCGGGGGCTTGGAGTCTAAGTTTGGACAGGGACCTAGACCTTGTGATAGGAGGGTAGTGGGTTGGTCCTGCTTGTGCCTAGGGTACAAGCGGGGTGTCTGTTTTGGGATACCCAGCTGGGCACATTGATTCATGAATCGCCGCTGTGTAGGTACGACTTGTCTATAATCTAGCATCGTAGGAAGAACTAGAAGATGAAATATGGTAAAATGATTCTGATTGCTTATCACATGCTTAAAAGTAGCACATGTGCTTACATAGAATGGTTAGTTAATGAATTAATGATGACTGCTAATAAAATCGAATATAAGGACGCACATTTAGTAATGCTCCTGCAGACGCAATAAACCCACAAGTCAGATAGCCTTGCATATTCTTAGAGTCTTTTCTTTTCTCCTATCGGGTAAGTCTTGCTGAGTACAATTGAGTACTTAGGGTTTTATTTTCCCCTGTTGCAGGTGACAGGTGGATGCTAGAGCTGAACCTTGTGTGCGGATTCCTCCTGGTGGGCTCAGAGAGGATTCCTTTACACTGCGATCATAGTTTAACTTTTAACTCTCACTAAATGTTTTTATAAATGGAAGTTTCATAATCTGTTGTAGTAGTTTATATATCAATACTTCATCATGTCATAAATAAATGTTTAATCCCGTTGTAACTCTGTTCACATGTTTATATTTCGTTGTCCCATTTAAATTGTTCATAACTCTGATAACATGATTATATTTCATAGTTATAACAATAAATATTATACTATGATATTGCATGAAAGGTGAGAAAATAGAATAGAACTTTTCCTAGGGTTCTTATTGCAAAATACGTGACTCTCATGAATAGTGTTGTTTTACCATGAGTTAATTTGAGAAAAACTCAGGGGCCTCATCGCAAATGTACCACCATCACCTTGCCCTGGCCGCGTGGGCTGGCTTGTTGGGCCACACTCATCCGCGCGTGGGTCGGCCTGCTCGTGCTGGGCTACGGTCCGGCTACCGCCTGCCGCCTGCCGCCTACCGCCTACCGCCTGGGCCGCGCGCGCCTGTGGGCCGAGTCACGCTGTTGGCCTGCCGCCGCCGCACTTGGGCCACGTGTCCGCGTTGGGGCTGCTAGGCCGCTTAGCCGCCGTCGGCCCTTTTCGTTCTATAAAACATTTTTTAATTTAGTTTCAAGGCAAAAGTGTAAATTCAAGATAAATTTGTGTAGATAACCAAAAATTGTGAAACTAATTTTGTTAAGCTCCTAAAATCATGATCTATCTATTAGCGTATTTGGTTCATCTAGTTTTAAAATGTTTTTAGGGTTGCTCTAATTATTTTAAAATGTTTAATTTTGTTAAAATGTGAATTTGTAGGAATTTCCGTGATAAATCGGTGATAGTGTTGTCGGCACAAAATTTCGTCCCGTGCCAAGGGCACACGAGCAAGCTAGAAGGGTTCGCTCGATGGACCTAGAGATCCGCCTAGCTTCAGCATAGGGATAATCGATCCTACGCACTCCTCTCGAGACGTGCCAGTCAATTTGACCCTACAATTGACAAGGAGAGAAAACTAATTAGTAATTTAAGGCGGAACAAGCCGGTGTTGCCAGACAGTCCCGAATGTGTGGCTATGAGAGCCGATATAGAAAGAGTCGATTTCAGCATACGCATAAGAATAAATCAATTAAAACTTATGGAATTATGAAAGGTAAATCAGTTATCGCTTAGGATGGATCTCGTTATTTAGACAAACATTAGTCAATGACAAAAGAACGTCAACAATAATTAATTTATGCTAAGCCAATAACTACAAGTAATAGAATCCCTTTTTATATAGAATAAGCGGCCCATCATCATTTAACCATTTAATAAAGATAAATCTAATGAACATATTAGATCTCGTCTATCGCTATGACTAGTGGGATATGAGGCAGAATCATGCAGGCCGTAGAAACAATAATAGATTTGATGACCCTAACTCATTACTAATATCAGTGGGGTATGAGGCAAAATCATACAGACCGTAATACAATAATAAGATCATGGGGCTAACACATCTTTCAACCTATCTTTACTTCAACGGTCTCGTAACGTGAACTGCATATGTGAAAGCACTCAATATCGACTAAAACAGCCGATTCAGGCATAGCGCACAGTTAAGGTCATGCCCTATCAGGAATAAATCTACCAAGTAACGATCCCCACTCCATGGTGCTAACAGTGGGGTATAAGGTAGAATCACACATGCCGTGATAACGGGCCATGAAACGGTTTTCGTTAGCGAACAGATCTATTCAAGACAAAACATACCTTAACTGCACACTATGCACGGTCAAGATTGACATAAAACGGCCGATAAAACATAACTCATCGTTTAAGATATAGATTAGATCAGTTTAGATTAATAAACAATGGGTTAAACAAAATATAAGGCCGATCTAGATCAATCCTAATCGGGCGAAGTGATATTACTGTAATTAAATAAATAATGAAAGCAATAAGCAATATCGGTAATTTAATGAATCTATCCTATGGAACGCCACCCTTAGATAGAGCCAATAACTTGACCTTAATCTAGTTCGAGCATTGGAGGTCGATCGAATCGATGCAGCCTTACTTGAACTAGATAAGAGTCGATAACTAGCTTATACTAGAGTCGCAGTGGAGGTTGACTAGATCGATACAGCCGTACAAATAGAAGTATAAGCCATGGCGGTACTTACTGACAAGCAGTGGAGGTCGACCGGATCGATGCTGCCGTACTTGCTGAAGAATTCATTAAGATCTACTCTACTCCTACTCCTAAGGGGTGGCCGGAGCAAAAAAAAAAGTAAGTAACTTGTATTTGATTGATTGTGTGTTTTTACAATAGCCGGGGTCCAATATTTATACCCAGAGCCTAGACACAAATCCTGCTCGAGCACGACTCATTACAATTTTCGGCATAGGCAAAAACATTCCTAATTTAAGATAACTTGGACCCTAATCTTTCTCTTTTTGTAGAGTTCGACATGTAGTTTCCTGGCGTCAACCGTAGCTCATCATCGCTATCTGCAGACGTCATCTAAAATGATCCGATTCTCGAGTTGTATCTGAATCAGTTGATATCAATCCTTATACAATCGGTTCCTTGATCGAAACAATTTTAGAAGCTTCGAGTTCCCGCGTTTTCTCTCCAAATTTTGGTGTAAACAAGTGTTGACTCTGAAAATTTTATAGTAAATTGCTAATATCATTAGCTACTCACTGTAATTTTTGTGGCTCCTGAATAATTAGTTTGCTAGATAGATAATAATGCCCTATTTCAAATAAAGATTAAATCGATAGAATGGAATAAAGAAACACCTTGAAATTGTATAACTAAAACACTTGTTGGGAAATGACACCTTTCTCAACGATGTTGATACATAGATTAGTACGTTAGTTATTAGAGCTAGCTTGTTAGTTCATAGTATGTACTCTATTTTAAGAGTTGTTGTTGCCTGGTTAATTAACTGTTACATCATCTCTATATCGCATTGCATATCATAATAGGAACGACGATGGATCAATGGTATCAAACGGAGTAGCTAAAAAGATGGTGCCGGAGATCAGGACACAAAGATTTGATACTAACTTTTGGTTATATTTTATCCAGGCAAGCCTCGGTACATAACCCCTACTTTTCTGCACTTTAAATTATATTTGTGCATTAGGTTTTCAGGAGTTGAATGAAACCCGCTTGCATATATTCGTCCGTCGGAACCAGAAGTTAAAATTGTTGTAGATAGGGATCCTGCAAAAACATCTTTTGAGGAATGGGCCAGACCCGGGCATTTCTCAAGAACAATAGCTAAGGGCCCCGACACTACCACTTGGATCTAGAACCTACATGCTGATGCTCACGATATTGATAGTCATACCGGTGATTTGGAGGAGATCTCCCGAAAAGTCTTTAGTGCTTATTTCGGCCAATATATATATATATATATATATATATATAGTTGTTGTTACTATATTATTATCGCTTGGAATATATAAATGGTGAAAGGAAAAATAGAGACCGGACAGTGATATGGTTTGGGTATTAGTTGGTGTAAGAGGTTGTGTCCTGCGGCCAATGGGGCATAGCTTGGTTACACTTTTTTCCTGTCTGTGTCGGTTAAGGATCGGCCATTGCATTGGACTATATGCAAGTCACAGACTTTTATCCCGAGCACATACTTGGGTATGGGCACAGGAAAGACTTGTTACTCTCTTGTCATGGGTTCTGGCTCTTTTTGGACCGACTTTCATGGTGGTTTTTGGGTGGAGGTCCTTGTACCGCACTGAGTCCGGGACTTAGGGGTAGGGGCTTGGAGTTCAAGTTTGGACAGGGATCAGGACCCCATGATAGAAGGGTAGTGGGTTGGTCCTGCTTGTGCCTAGGGTACAAGCGGGTCGTATATTTTGGGGTACCCAGCTAGGCATATTGATTCACGAATCACCATTGTGTCGGTACGACTTGTCTATAATCTAGCATCGTAGTAAGAACTAGAAGATAAAAGATGGTAAAATGATTCTGATTGCTTACCACCTACTGGAAAGTAGCACATGTGCTTACATAGAATGGTTAGTTAATAAATTAATGATGACTGCTAATAAAATTGAATATAAGGACGCACATTTAGTAATGCTCATGTAGACGCAATAAAGCCAGATAGCCTTGCATATCCTTGGAGTATTTTCTTTTCTCCTGTCGGCTAAGTCTTGCTGAGTATAATTGAGTACTTAAGGTTTTATTTTCCCTTGTTGCAGGTGACAGGCGGATGCTGGAGCTGACCCTTGTGTGTGGATTCCTCCTGGTGGGCTCAGAGAGGATTCCTTTACGCTGCGATCATAGTTTAACTTTTAACTCTCACTAAATGTTTTTATAAATGGAAGATTTATAATCTGTTATAGTAGTTTATATATCAATACTTCATCATATCATAAATAAATGTTTCATCCCGCTATAACTCTGTTCACATATTTATATTCTGCTGTCCCATTTAAATTGTTCATAACTTTGATAACATGATTACATTTCACTGTTATAATAATAAATATTATACTCTGATATTGCATGAAAAGTGATGTAAGAAATGACTAATAATGATGTAAGCTTTATTCCCTTATTTGTGATCCTGATGGAAAATGTGGATTTTCGGATTCTCCCCTGGGGTGTGCTCTACGGAACTGTGTAATTTGATGTCCTCCCTTGAGTACTTAGTGTCTAATAGAAGATGAGTAGTCCTGGAAGGCATTAGATTAGGCGATTCTGCCACATTGACCGTAGCCGCCAATGCCCACCGACGACCTAAACCTAGACTGATCCTGAGGGTGTGCTGTGAGCGACAGGAAGCACCATCGCCTTCGCCACCGCCACTGGACCACACCTCCACATCACGTCTTCCTCTACTCTGAGCATTGCTGCGGCACCATGGCCACGACATCGGTCTAGCAAGGTACATAACCAAGTCCTTATCCAAGTTATGTTTTACCCGCTAGATCTGCACCTAGAGTTCGTATCAGATCTGTCAATGGTATCAGAGATAGGTTTTCTAATATGTAGATCTAGATGGGTAGAAAAGTGAAAAGAAATCAAGAAGGAGATGAATCAGATTGAACCCCAACCCTAACCCTAACCCTAGAAGTAGAGGAAGAAAATGAGGGTTAGAATTCTGGGAGCGGAGCCACGTGGGGTCAAGGGCAATGTCGCAAGGTCGCTTGACAGCGGCGCGCTTAGCCTCGGGTGAGCGCGCTCACTAGCGAGGGGCCCACGGCGGCGCCGCCACTCTTTTCCTTTGGTCGCTACGGACGACCGCCGCTGGCTCTCTATCCCGATGCAGCATAGAGAGAGAAAGGGGAGGAGACAAATGAAGCTAGGGTTTGGGCAAACTGACACAACAGTGATTTTTATTCTGCCGAGATCGTCGCTCGACCGTCCAATCAAGATCAATGGATCTGGGCGAGCGGACCAAATACAGCCTAGGCGGGTGAGGCAAATCTCGGCCTAGGCTAAGGTTGTGGCCTAGGACACGGGGAGCGTGGCGTGAGCGGCTGTCGTGGGCCGATTTCACATGCTGGGCCGACGGCAGCGCGCTGGGTCGTGCGCGTGGTCGCGCTGGCGGATGGGCTGCTGGGCCAATTTTTGTTGAAAGCGCAGAACTAGATCAAAGCATTTGTTTTATTATTTTTAGAAGCAATTTTGATGAATTTTGTCAAGTTTTAAATCTCTATCAAAATTTGAACCAACAGGATATTTTTTAGAGAGTAGATGAGTAAAGTAAAATGCTTCTAAAAAGTAGATAAATAATTTTTCATGTTTCCAATGTAAAGTTTAATGTTGATCATCTTCCAATTAAATTCAAACCAACGAGAGAATTTAATTTGAAGAGCAGTTAGTAAATTATGATTATATTTATCTTCTAATTAAATTGGAACTGAAAGGATCAAGATGCCCAAGAGGGGGGGTGAATTGGGCTAATTCTAAATTTTCTTGCAATAATCAAATCCTACGGATAGCCCAATTAACCCCTTGTGCCTAGAAAAGTGTTTATATCAAATTAATGCACAACAACCTCTCAACCTAAGTTCCAAACTTACTCTAGCAAGCAATTCTTATGGGAATAAAAACAAGTATTGAATTGCTCAAAGTAAATGCTCAAAGTAAGTGCTCAAAGTAAATAGAGAGAGAAAGGAACGCGGCGATGTTTTGCCGAGGTATCGGAGAGTCGCCACTCCCCACTAGTCCTCGTTGGAGCACCCGCGCAAGGGTGTAGCTCCCCCTTGATCCACGCAAGGATCAAGTGCTCTCTACGGGTTGATTCTTCGACACTCCGTCGCGGCGAATCACCCAAAACCGCTCATAACTTGAGTTGGGTCACCCACAAGCTCCGCCGGGTGAACACCAAACTCCCAATCACCACCAAGCCATCTAAGTGATGGCGATCACCAAGAGTAACAAGCACGAACTCTCACTTGACCATGCGAAGCCTAATGAGAAGATGGATGCACACTTTGCTACTCTTGATTTGCTAGTGAGGCTACTCTCTTGGATTCTCGAATCACAAACACCTCACTAGGACCTTGCTCTTCTTGGCACTCACAAACGTGTTTCTCAGCTGTTGGAATGAGCAAAAGATACTCCACTCACGAGTGGAGCTTCTATATATAAGCCAGCCTGAAAAACGAACCGTTATGAGCTTCTGCGGGATGACCGGACGCTCCGATCGTGATGACCGGACGCTCCGGTCAGTTCAACCCGCGAACCAGTTTTCAAGTGATGACCGGACGCTGTCAGGGTCCGGTCAGTACCGACCAGACGCGTCCGGTCGCTCTTGGATGCTTACTATAAACGACCGGACGCTGGATACACAGGGTCCGGTCACACTGACCGGACGCGTCCGGTCACTCTTTTCCAAGTCTGGACCCTTACTGGAGTCGACCGGACGCTGGCCCTCAGCGTCCGGTCACATGACCTCCCAGCGTCCGGTCAAACCAGACTTGATCCCCTTGGTCAAATGAACTGACCGGACCCTGTGGCCAGCGTCCGGTCGCACCTGAGCCAGCGTCCGGTCAGTGTTTTGACCCTCCATTCACTTCTAACTTTCGAACATATGTGAATGAAGTTTGCTCCAAAAGATCTTAGGCATTCATAGGAGCTACCTAGAGCTAGTTTTAACAAGTATGCACCACACCTAACTCACTAGACTCAACTAGGTCAAGCTACTCGTTCATACCCCCCTTCATAGTACAGCCAAAGGAAAAACAAAGTCCTAAACTACTCTAAGTGTCTCTCCAACTTCAATCGACACTTAGAACTAGTTATCCTTAACCTTGTCGTCCATCCTTTGAAAACCGAAACGATTTCCATCGTAGGGGCATGACAACCTCGATTGCCCAATCAATCTCTATTACCATGACCTAACTTAATTGTCTCTGCAAAACACACGTTAGTCATAGTAATCTTGTATTGACATTAATCACCGAAATCCAACTAGAGGCCTAGATGCTTTTAATCTTCCCCTTTTTGGTGATTGATGACAATACCACCTCGAGTATGTTATGGAGTGAGGTTTTTGACGGGCTTGGTTCATATAAGCTTTTGTCAATAAGAACAAAAGAGTTAGTCAAGCTTATATGACTCAAGCCAAAATAATGTACTCAAAGGATATGAATTGAGCATGAGTACCAATAACAAAGCTCATTTGCTTCGAAGTGTAAACGCGAAAGCAAAAGCAAATGAGCATTCCACAAGTGATATGACATAGAGATAAAGCAAAGTAGAAGTCACACATGTCAAATATCACAACCACGTAGATAGCACTATCACATATAAATAAGAGTATGCATGAAAGTAAACACACGAATGCATAAGTAATAGTGTATCACACAAATAAAACTCCAAAAGTATATAATAAGCTAATACTAGATAACTAGCTCCCCCTGAAACTCGCTCCCCCTAAGTCTACATACTCAAACCCTCTCCCCCTTTGGCGTCAAACACCAAAACCTAGGGGTCGGACGGCGGGGCTGCAGCGGACGAGTCAGGCGCTGAAGTACGTGGAGCAAGATGGAACTGGGCGCCATCATCATCTGACCCTGAGCTCTGAACTGACTGACCCTCTGAAGCAGGAAGTGTCGCTGAAGCGGTCTGGGTCTGAGTTGGTGCTGCCTGTGAAGCTGCAAGTATGTCTGTCGTAGGATCTAACGAGACGACAGACGAGGGGAGCCACTGAGTAGTCATGATAGCTGGAGCGGCTGTAGATGGACCAGCAGTATGCATGTGAGGCGGGGTAGGCATGCCAGTCAACTCACTGAAAGATGCTCCAAGACTCCTAGAGACTGATGACTCAGGCACGAATAGTGAGGACGTCTGCTCTGGTGAGAAACCCGTGTGATAAGGAGTGAACTGCGGGGCTACACTAGGTGAAGCTAACCACTGGGACACCTATATAGGAGGTGACGAAAACTAAGCTGGAGGCTGTCCCTGACTCTGAAGCCCGATAGGCTGTACTACTGGAGTCGTCGAAGTGGTAGGAGGCTGTGCAAGCTGGGGCGAAGTCTGTGGCAGTGGGATCCCAATGGCTGTCACTACATGTTGCATGAATCCCATGAGCTGCTGCTGCATAAGTAACTACTGGTGCTGAAGGAGCTGCTGCTGTCGCTGAAACTCGTCCTGACGAGCCTGAAACTGTGCGAAGTTCGTAGCTGTCTCCTGTACCTATCGTGTCTGATCCTGCTACATCCGCTCAAGAATAGCGATGAGAGCGGGGTCTGTCTATGGAGCAGAACTGGAGCTACCTGCCTCTGCATCGTGTCTGCGTGGAGGCATCTGAGGTATAGGCTGGTAGTCATCGTCGGAGCTATCACTGTATTCACTCACCTCCTGCTGTGCCTCTAGCTCTGCCTCCTCAGTGGCTGCAATCCCTCTGATGATCTCGTCCTGCTGAGCTACGGACTCTGGCACGTTGGGACGACGGCTAGGCTATTTGGGTGCTAGAGGAGTGGCGTGTCTGATCCTCTATGACAGGTTGTAAGCTGGGAATTCCATAGTGGCACCTGTATACTCATCCATCATGCCAGGGGGCTTAACAATCACAACTCTGCAGATGAGAAACGTGATCCAGTGAGCATAGGGAAGCTGCCTGCGACCCTTGAATCCCTTAGCTATAGTATCCTCCATCTCTGAAAGAAGGAGGTCCCAGATGTCAAACACTGTCATCTACATAATGGCATTGAGAAGCCAGAGCTGTAAGCAAGTCAGGCCCTCCCTGTATCCCAACCTGGGAAGCAATGTCCTCCTGATGATGGCCTCTAGTATCCTCGCTGTAGGAGTCAAGTCACTAGGGTTCCTGCTCGACCCCTCACCAAACGGCTCCTTGAAGCAATGGCGCACTAAGTCTGTAGGGGGCACCAACCCTCCATGAGGACGCCTGGGAGGCTCCTGATGTCCATAGCAAACCTCATGCATCCTTACAGGCTGCTCCTGTAGTCTCAGTATCTCTCTAGCCCTGCTACTCGTCACTCTATAGTCTTTGCCGTTGAAGGCAAAGTGAATGAATCTGTGATGAGGATCGATGTAGAGCGAGGCATAAAACTGACGAACCCAAGAAGGTACATATATCCCTGTCCGTCCAATTAGATCTGACAGTCCTGGCAAATATGACAAGTATTGCCGAATGCCCTCTCCGGCTGCTGCCATAATGGACTCTATCGGACAGACCCTCTATGATCTGAACACTGCCCCACTGTTTAGATATGTATTGTAGAAATCCTCCTGTAGTGGCGTGTAGAACCCCTCAGCTGCTCTCTCATCCCTCCTCGGAGGAAACCAGACCTCAAACTCAACAAACCTCAGCTGCTGAACCTGCCTGGCTGTAGCAGCCCTCAAGTCGAGGTGAACCACTGGAGGCGGACCCTGTGGTCTGGGCGGAGGGCGTGAACCCCTGCGCTGTGTAGCTGGCCTCAGTGGAACTGCAGCACTAGTACGACTCGAGCGGCGTAGCTGAGGTGCCGGCTCGGTCTCCTGACTCTCCTGAGTCTCCTGGGCTGGCTGAGGCTCTGCTGGTGGAGGCTGCTGCTGTGCTGACGGACCCTCCTCAATGGCAACCCGTCGTCCTGCAAGCGTGGCAGTCCCAGCTGGACTACCGTGACGACGCTCAACCTCCTCAATCACAGTTCTGACTGCGGGTGAAACTGGCTGATCTGCAATGACAACTCCGCTGCGGGTGCCACCTCTCTCGGCACGCTCTGCGGCCTCTACAACAGCTGCTGCTCTAGCTGTCTCTGCGTCGGGGTACTTTCGCTTCTTGGATGTTACCTGCTTGGTTGACTTGCCTTTAGATCCGGCTGGCTGGCGAGGTGGGGGCCTCCTATCATCATCACCTGGGCCACCACCAACATTCTTGGTGCGAGCCATCTGAACTGACAAGATGGTGAACTGACGCTGATGAAGATCAACTGTCAAACTGTCGCTTTCGAGGCTTGGCCTCGATCCTTACTCGCGAGCTTGGCTCCGAGTTAACTGCCAACTGCCAGACGAAACACAACGGAACCGACTCGCTGCACGATAGAATAGATGGATATACAAATAAATACCATGTAACTAATAGATGCGAAATCCTAATAGAGAAAGCAATGTAGATGCGAAATTGAATCGAGTGGCTTTCTACCTGACGATCAGCGAACCGAGAAGAGATAAGGTGTCACGCGGGGGATCCTCGGAACCGGGCTAGGGTTAGGTCAAACGCCCTGAATGCAATGAGGAGTCAGTGCATTTAGAATTTAATCTAGGTTACAACTGTGGAGATCAAGAGTGAAACACAAGACTTGCCTTACCAATCAATGGGAGGGTAGGGCAAGAGCACTTGACATGAAGACGGGCAGCCTGGCAATGGTGGAGCGGCGAGCTTCGGCGCGAGGTGGCCGGCGCGGTGCTGCAGAGGCGAGCTGGCGCGGTGGCTCGGTGGCGCTTGGCTGCGACGGGCCGGTGGTGGCGCGGGGCAGGGACACGGAGACGCGCGGCTGGGCAGGAGCGAGACTGCGGCACGAGGCTGGCGTGGGGCCGACCGCTGTGGCGCGAGGGACGGCACGAGGGACTGCGGCGACGCGGCTGCTCGGGCTAGGGCTGGCGAGCGAGGCTGCGGCGGCGCAGCTAGGCAGGAGGTCGCGGCTTGGTTGCGGGCTCACGGCGGCGCTGGTTAGGTCAAGGCAGGTGAACTGAAGGTCCGGATATATAATCCCCCAAACACGACAGAAAAGGAAACCGAAAAGAGACTTGAAGTCGCGCGAGATCCACTGACCGGACGCTCCGGTGGTAGCGACCGGACGCTACCACCCAGCGTCCGGTCGATTCCAGAGAGGTCCAAATCCTCTGGAATCGGGACCGAACGCGTCCGGTGGTCCATGACCGGACGTAGGCAGGGTCCGGTCAGTACAATTTGATCTTCCTCCAATCGACCAGACGCTGAACTCTTTCTGACCGGACGCACAGACGCAGCGTCCGGTCACTCCTTCAACAGCAGCTCACCTCCTGTGAACTGACCGGACGCTGGACAGCAGCGTCCGGTGCAGCGTCCGGTGCACCTTTTCCAGCAAATCTTCAAACTTCCTTCGCGCTGCCTGTTCCCAATCAAGTCCCAACTTAAATAAGATCCAAATAAATACCAATTGGGACTGATGTGAGTGACCTCTCTCAAACCCTCATATTTTTCAAAGTATTTTGCCTTAGGCTATAATTCTTTTTAAGAAAATAAGCAACAAGAGGGCAAATAGAACAAAACGACAAAACACCAATCATGCATATGTAATGCTTGTAAGTAAATCTAGTTGCTTGTCAAGTTTGATCCAAGGTTAAGCTTCTTCACACGCTTTTCGGCGGTTATCTTAACCATGTTAGACAAGCCCTATATGCATTTCCACAAATTAAACATGTTGTATATTACAATGAATGCAAGGGACAATATAAGCTCAATTTTTTGTGAAGTTACTAAAATCAAGTACATTGAGCTCGTTCCGCAATCTACAAAATGTAGCTTCATCTAGCGGTTTAGTGAAGATATCCGCTAATTGATCTTCGGATCTTACACCTTCTAGTGATATATCATTTTTAGCCACATGATCTCTTAGAAAGTGATGGCGGATATCTATATGCTTGGTGCGAGAGTGTTGAACTGGATTATTTGCAAGTTTCACCGCACTTTCATTGTCACACAAAAGAGGTACTTTCTCTAGAACTACTCCATAGTCTAGTAAAGTTTGTTTCATGTATAATATTTGTGCACAACAAGCACCTGCGGCAATGTATTCCGCTTCGGCGGTGGACAAAGCCACACTATTTTGTTTCTTGGAGGACCAAGACACAAGTGATCTACCAAGCAAATGGCACCCTCCGGATGTGCTCTTTCTATCAACTTTGCATCCGGCGTAATCCGAATCGGAATAGCCAATTAATTCAAATAAAACTCCTTTGGGATACCAAAGGCCAATGCTTGGAGTGTGCTTAAGATACCTAAGGATTCTTTTTACGGCAATTAAATGTGTTTCCTTAGGACTAGCTTGAAACCTAGCACATATACACACACTAAACATGATGTCGGGCCTAGATGCGGTTAAATATAACAAGCTACCAATCATAGAGCGGTAGAGAGTTTGATCAACCGAGTTACCTTCCTCATCTAGGTCGAGATGTCCATTGGTAGACATTGGGGTCTTGATTGGCTTACATTCATCCATCTTGAATCTCTTGAGAAGGTCTTTTGTGTATTTCTCTTGAGAGATAAAGATGCCTTCTTTCATTTGCTTGACTTGAAAACCAAGAAAGAATGTAAGCTCACCAATCATTGACATCTCGAACTCCTTAGACATCAATTCACCAAATTCTTTGCATGAGTCTTCATTTGATGATCCAAAGATAATATCATCAACATATACTTGACAAATGAAGATATGCTCATCAAGCTTCTTAGTGAATAGTGTGGTGTCGACCTTCCCAATGATGAAGCCCTTCTCAATAAGGAAATCCCGAAGGCGCTCATACCAAGCTCTTGGGGCTTGCTTAAGCCCATATAGTGCCTTGGACAACCTATAAACATGATTAGGATATCTAGGGTCTTCAAACCCGGGAGGTTGATCAACATAGACTAGTTCATTAATAAAGCCATTTAAGAATGCACTTTTCACATCCATTTGATATAGTTTCATTTCATGATGTGATGCATATGCAAGAAGGATACGAATGGCTTCTAATCTTGCAACTGGTGCAAAGGTTTCTCCAAAGTCCAAACCTTCAACTTAAGAGAACCCTTTTGCCACTAGTCTTGCCTTGTTCCTCACAACAACACCTTGATCATCTTGCTTGTTGCGGAACACCCACTTTGTTCCAATCACTCTTGCACCTTTTGGTCGCTCTTCAAGATTCCATACTTCATTGCGAGTGAAGTTGTTCAACTCTTCATGCATGGCATTGATCCAATCTGGATCTTTTAGAGCTTCTTCTACCTTGGTAGGCTCATAGCAAGAGACAAAAGAGTGATGAGCAATAAATGAGGTAAGTTTTTGAGATCTAGTCATCACCCCCTTTGTTGGACTCCCTATGATGAGATCTTGTGGATGATCTTGTAGGAGAGGTGTATTTCTTCTATTGACCACTTGAGGAGGAGGTTGTGGAGCATCAACATCTTATGCTTGTACCACCATTTGCTCATGGGAGATGTGAGTATCTTCATTTTCTACTCTCCCAACTTTATCACCATCTTGTGGTACATTTGATGAATAGGGTTGGTTAATGACTTGTACATCATCTTCATCATCTTTTGGCTTGATGTCTCCCACCGGAATATTCTTCATAGCCTCCCTCAATGGTTCATCACCTACATCATCAAGATTCTCATGTGCTCCTAGGGAGCCGTTAGATTCATCAAATTCCACATCATATGTTTCTTCAACCAAGCTGGTAGCATGATTAAATACTCTATATGCTTTGGACTTCGATGAGTAACCAACAAGAAAACCTATATCACAACGCCTTTGAAACTTCCCTAGGTGTTGCCGCTTCTTGTAGATGTAGCACTTGCAACCAAACACCCTAAAGAAGGAGACGTCCGGCTTCTTCCCATTGAGCAACTCATATGGTGTCTTGACAAGGAACTTTTGAAGAAATAGGCGGTTGGATGCATAACATGCGGTGTTGATTGCTTCCGCCCATAGAGCTTCGGGGGTGTTGTACTCATCTAGCATTGTCCTTGCAAGAGTGATCAAAGTCCAGTTCTTCCTCTCAACTACACCATTTTGTTGAGGAGTATAGGTTGCGGAGACTTCATGTTTGATTCCAACTTCATCACAATAAGCTTCTATGTTTGTGTTGTCAAACTCTTTGCCATTGTCACTTCTTATCTTCTTGAGCTTCACTTCAAATTCATTTTGTGCTCTCTTGGCAAACTTCTTGAAACAAGATGCAACTTCGGATTTATCATGAAGGAAGAACACCCATGTATATCTTGAATAGTCATCCACAATCACAAGACAATAGAGATTTCCTCCCAAACTCTTGTATGTTGTTGGTCCGAATAAATCCATGTGTAGGAGTTCTAGCACTCTTGTGGTTGACATGAAAGCTTTGGTTGGATGAGTGTTTGCAACTTGCTTGCCGGCTTGACATGCACTACAAAGCTTGTCCTTCTCAAACTTCACATCCTTCAACCCTCTCACCAAATCATTCTTCATAAGCTTCTTGAGTGAGCTCATCCCAACATGAGCAAGCCTTCTATGCCATAGCCACCCAAGTGTTGTTTTGGTGAATAGACAAGTCTTCAAGTTTGCATCTTCAGAGGTGAAGTCAACTAGATATAAGTTGTTGTATCTAAATCCATTGAATATCACTTGATTGTCATCTACCTTAGATACAACCACCTCCTTCTCGGTGAACAAGCATTGGAAGCCAAGATCACACAATTGACCAACGGATAGCAAGTTGAAACTCAATGAAGCAACATAGAGCACATTTGAGATGGAATGATCATTTGATATTGCCACTTTGCCCAATCCTTTGACTTTGCCCTTTGAATTATCTCCAAATGTTATTTTCTCTTGTCCATCTACCTCTTCATCTAGTGAGGTGAACATACGAGGATCACCGGTCATATGTTGAGTGCAACCACTATCAATAACCCAATGACTTCCACCGGTCTTGTAGTTCACCTACACACAAGAGATTCAAGCTTTAGGGATCCAAGCTTGTTGAGGGCCCTTCACCTTCTCAACAAGTGATTTAGCCACCCAAATTTTCTTAGGCCTACTCTTGTTAGGGGGACCTAAGAACATGACTTTCATCTTTCCACTCGAATCTTTTCTAAGCATGTAGTGAGTATTGAAAGCAAATGGTCTAGCATGCTTGGGCAAGGGTTGTGGTGGTGGAGTTTGACACTCATGAGCAAAATGGCCTTCTTGTCCACATTCAAAACATCTCTTTGGCTTTGGCTTTGGCTTTGATTGTTGGTGTTGAGCTTGAGCCTTCTTCTTCTCTACACTAGCCATATATCCAATGCCACTTCTATCCATCTTCATGACGGTATTCATGAGTAGCTCACTTTGGAGATGCTTGCCTCTAGCAAACTTGCTCAATCCCACCTTGAGATGCTCTTTCTCCATCTTGAGCTTCTTGTTCTCTTCCTTGAGAATATCATTGTTCTTCTCCTCCTTGAGTTTCTTGATTTCTTCTTTTAATTTCTCATTCTCAAGGATCACCTCTTTGTCATAATCAAGAGTTTCTAGCACAATGGTGTTGTGACTTTTTATCTCTTCAAGATCTTTCATGAGCTTCTCATTGTTACTCTTGAGCTTGACATACTCATTATAGTCATTGCATTCAACCACTTGCTTGCCCTTGCTACTAGATTCATGCTCAATGCTTTCATCAATTAAATCATCACATGAGGTAGCTATATCAATCTTAACAACATGGTTAGTAGCATCATGTGGCTCATTTGGTAAGAATTCTTGTGCAATAATAAGGGTATCATAATTGATCTTTAGAGTTGCATATTCATCTTTTAGCTTATTGTGACTAGTGATAAGCTCATTGTGTACCAACTCAAGTTTATCATTTTTATCTTTAAGCTCTTTCTTAGAAGATTTGAGCTCCTTGAGTTTGGATGATATAGAATCATTTGTTTCCTTGAGCTCATCATTAGCCTTTTCTAATGTATCACACTTAGCTAAGAGTGAATCATTTTTAGCATCAAGCTTTTCATTTGTAGCTCTACTCTTTCTAATGATCTTAGTATATTTTCTTAGTATTTTGACAAGATCATCATAAGTAGGTGAGTCATCATCATCGCTATCACTATCATCACTAGCATGTTCATCATCACTACTATCATCACTCTTAGTTACCTTGCGTTCACCTTTGGCCATAAGGCATAGGTGTGTAGAGGATGATGCCGATGGTGGTGGTGAAGATGCAAGATCAATAGCAATGGCGGCCACCTTTTCATCGTCACTATCATCATCGGATGATCCACTTGATGAATCAATGTCCGTGAGCCAATCACCGACAATATAGGCCTTGCCACTCTTCTTCTTCTTGTAGAACTCCCTCTTTTTGCCATCTCTCTTCTTGTATGGCTTGTTCTTCTTCTTTTCATCTTCATCACTTGAATCATCTTTCTTGCCCTTGTTCTTGAACTTGTCTTTCTTGGGCTTTGTGCATTGATGAGCTAGATGACCAAGTTCGCCACAATTGTAGCAATCCATCTCGGAGATTGGCTTTCTTCTTGAGCTAGTGAAGAACTTCTTCTTTTTGCCATCAAATTTGATGCCACTCTTGTTTAGCCTTTTTAGCATCTTGGTGGTCTTTTTCACCATGAGGGCAAGGCTTTCTTCATCATCTTCATCACTTGAGCTCTCATACTCAAGTCTTGCTTTGCCCTTGTCTTGGCTAGCTTTGAATGCTAAGTCTTTCTCTTTCTTCTTTGTAGAGGATGAGCCATCTTGTGGTGTGATGTGCATGTACATCTCATGAGCATTGATCTTTCCCAAGATTTGTGTCGGTGTAGCGGCGGAAAGATCACCTTGATGTAGCACGGTCACAATGTGCCCATATTTGTCAATGGGGAGGACACTCAAGATTTTTCTCACAACATCGGATGGTGACATTTGAGTAAGTCCAAGCCCATTGACTTCCTCTACAAGAACATTTAATCGAGAATACATCTCATTAGCACTTTCTTTGGGAAACATCTCAAAAGAATTTAGCTTTTTAATCACAAGATGATAGCGTTCCTCACGCTCACTCTTGATTCCCTCATGGAGCGCACAAACATCTGACCATAGTGCATGGGCGTCTTTGTGGTTCCTTACACGATTGAACACATCTTTGCAAAGGCCTCTAAAGATGGTGTTGCGAGCCTTTGCATTCCATTTTTCATAATTTACTTCATCGCCTTGAAGTTGTGCGGCATTCCTAGGTGCGGGGAACCCTTGAGAGGCGGCTCTAAGAATTCCAACATCTAGAGCTTCTAAGTAAGCCTCCATGCGGATTTTCCAATATGGAAAATCATCTCCCTCAAAGATAGGAGGAGGACCATCCCCGTGAGACATCTTGCTCTAAGCGATTAAGCTTAAAAACGTGAGCACGAGGCTCCGATACCAATTGAAAGGATCAAGATGCCTAAGAGGGGGGGTGAATTGGGCTAATTCTAAATTTTCTTGCAATAATCAAATCCTACGGATAGCCCAATTAACCCCTTGTGCCTAGAAAAGTGTTTATATCAAATTAATGCACAACAACCTCTCAACTTAAGTTCCAAACTTACTCTAGCAAGCAATTCTTATGGGAATAAAAACAAGTATTGAATTGCTCAAAGTAAATGCTCAAAGTAAGTGCTCAAAGTAAATAGAGAGAGAAAGGAACGCGGCGATGTTTTGCCGAGGTATCGGAGAGTCGTCACTCCCCACTAGTCCTCATTGGAGCACCCACGCAAGGGTGTAGCTCCCCCTTGATCCGCGCAAGGATCAAGTGCTCTCTACGGGTTGATTCTTCGACACTCCGTCGCGGCGAATCACCCAAAACCGCTCACAACTTGAGTTGGGTCACCCACAAGCTCCACCGGGTGAACACCAAACTCCCAATCACCACCAAGCCGTCTAGGTGATGGCGATCACCAAGAGTAACAAGCACGAACTCTCACTTGACCACGCGAAGCCTAATGAGAAGATGGATGCACACTTTGCTACTCTTGATTTGCTAGTGAGGCTACTCTCTTGGATTCTCGAATCACAAACACCTCACTAGGACCTTGCTCTTCTTGGCACTCACAAACGTGTTTCTCAGCTGTTGGAATGAGCAAAAGATACTCCACTCACGAGTGGAGCTTCTATATATAAGCCAGCCTGAAAAACGAACCGTTATGAGCTTCTGCGGGATGACTGGACGCTCCAATCGTGATGACCGGATGCTCCGGTCAGTTCAACCCACGAACCAGTTTTCAAGTGATGACCGAACGCTGTCAGGGTCCGGTCAGTACCGATCGGACGCGTCCGGTCGCTCTTGGATGCTTACTGTAAACGACCGGACGCTGGATACACAGGGTCCGGTCACACTGACCGGACGCGTCCGGTCACTCTTTTCCAAGTCTGGACCCTTACTGGAGTCGACCGGACGCTGGCCCTCAGCGTCCGGTCACATGACCTCCCAGCGTCCGGTCAAACTAGACTTGATCCCCTTGGTCAAATGAACTGACCGGACCCTGCGGCCAGCGTCCGGTCGCACCTGAGCCAGTGTCCGGTCAGTGTTTTAACCCTCCATTCACTTCCAACTTCCGAACATATGTGAATGAAGTTTGCTCCAAAAGATCTTAGGCATTCATAGGAGCTACCTAGAGCTAGTTTTAACAAGTGTGCACCACACCTAACTCACTAGACTCAACTAGGTCAAGCTACCCGTTCATACCCCCCTTCATAGTATGACCAAAGGAAAAACAAAGTACTAAACTACTCTAAGTGTCTCTCCAACTTCAATCGACACTTAGAACTAGTTATCCTTAACCTTGTCGTCCATCCTTTGAAAACCGAAACGATTTCCATCATAGGGGCATGACAACCTCGATTGCCCAATCGATCTCTATTACCATAACCTAACTTAATTGTCTCTGCAAAACACACGTTAGTCATAGTAATCTTGTATTGACATTAATCACCGAAATCCAACTAGGGGCCTAGATGCTTTCAGGAACCAATGGCAAAATTTGAATTAGAGGAGTAGTCCAATTTGTTTATGTTAAATTATGGTATTGCTATCTTCTGACCAACGTTGATGATAACAATATTATAATGAGTTTAAGTTTGAAGTTTAAATCTCTAAAAAATTTTACACCAACGTGGTGAATTTTCTAGAGAATAGATAAAGACCAAGAAATGCTTCTAAACTAATAGAATGTATTTTAGTATCGTGTTTCCGCTGCAATGATGTTGATTATCTTCTAATTAAATTCGAACCAACTAGAGAATTTAATTTTAAAGAGTAGTTATGTTGGGTTCGTAAACATGGGGTCCCCAATGGACCCGCTTCCCTGCAAAACCCAGGCCAGCAGGCGGCACAGCGACAGCGCGTGCTTGGGCTGACCTAGATACATAATGATAGGCCGGGACAATGATCCGGTCCCTGATCGGAAGGCCTAGCCAAGGTGGGACCAAAGTCCAGCTCTGACCTCCTTCTCCGACCAAGGATACGCCAGACCTCTATTCGCTGCTCTTTCCCGACTGACACGGTCGGGACCAACTGGGAACAACTGATCGAGGATGCCCGCTCTGTGAGGGCCTAGGGATCAGACGGTGCAGATAAGGTAAGACGCTCAAGTCAACCGTAATACCGAGGACCGTACCCTGCCATGCCCTGCTCACCTGCAGGACGGTGCCACCAGGCAATGCTAGACGGGCACTATACAACCTTCTAGATGCATCAGAGCACAAAAAGTATTGTAGGTGCCGATGTTTGCCGTACCAGGCGAATACGGTATAGCTTGCCAGATGTGTCCAAACATAAACAATATTGTGGGCGCCGATGACCATCTCGTACCCGATAGCCTGGACAACAAGACTAAGTAGCACACGTATACATTTTCTTTCTTTCTCTTTGACTTGTAAGACCATCTCTTTCAACTATAAAAGGGGATGCGCTATCTCGAAAAGAAAAAATGCTAGATGATTCGAGGACTAAATGACCTAAGGACTCGAATAGCTCAATAGCTCTAGAACTCAACTGCTACACAGAGCATACGCTCTGATACTTTGCGCACGTTAGAGCACCCATCACTCTCGGCCATTCGGTTAAGAGTCCGACCGGGCCTTTAACATCCTCCTTCTCATTTCTACTCGTTTGTAACCCCACAGCAAACTTCGAGCACCTGGACTCAGTAATAAAGTCACCGACCGATTAAAACTAGTCGTAGGGCATGTTGCCGGAACCAGTATAAATCATGTGTCTTTCGATCACAACGCACGGCAAAACTACAAATATTTACTTGTTGGTCACTTTTCGCACCGACAAGTTATGTCTTTCAAGTTGATTTATCAGTTTTATGCATTAATTCTATTTTTTGCCCAACGGTGATGTAGAATTGATGCAAAAGCATCTTGTATGTTTTATTTTTTAACCGATGAGATCACTCGGCTGCATGCCAACGGGCTGTAATGCTGGGGTATGTGAATGGAAAGGCTTGAGTCAAGCCAGTTCAGGATAGCTTTTTGTTAGCTTACTAATTTTCTGATTAAATTAGAACCAACAGAAAGATTTAATTGGAAAATAAAGTATAAGTAAATGTTTTAGTCATCATGACTAAGTTTTTGTATAGATGTATCCCGTATGGGGAGAAGTTTTGTGATGACTCATATGTTTTTGTTTCCCGCATAGCAAGAGAAGTTTTGGTAGCTCTTATGCTATCCTAGCATTAACCATGGCACAATAGAACTGCACCATCATGGTCAATACTAATCAAAAGATAAGAAAAATATGCAAGTGTGACTTGTAAAAATACAGTTAATAAAAGACCTCCATGAGTTCTTGAAGTGGAATGAGAAAAGTGTACTCCTATTTGGATAAAAAAATAACTTTATTTGCATGGCATAATCATGTGAATGAAGTAAGTCATAAGTGTCTCCTCGTTCATAGTTTTATAAATAGTTCTCAAAATTATGGCAGTATAGTTCATGCCATATTTTGAGGGAGAGAATTATGAGATGAATTAAGAGTAAGAATTAAGAAAGAGTAAGAATTAAGATCAATTAAGAAACTACTCTTCATTAAGAGTGAGATAAAGATGTTGATGAATGTGTACTCTTCATTAAGAGCGAGATACAAATTTTGTAAGAAACTGAGTGAGATAAAGATTTTGATGAATGTGACCGTCGGTCATAACAATGATACCCCTAAGTAGAGAAACAGCTAAATTCCTAGACTTTTTAAAGTTCTGATAGAAAGATAGCGTAGTCAGCCTCAAAGATATAAAGGCGATGCTTAAAGCACCATATGAGGTTTTAACAGATTAAACACAAACAAGAAATTTGAAGGTACACTATCTTTTTTAAAGACGGGATGATCTAGGGGAGCATGGTATGTAGAGATCTATGACTTGAAGAGAAGCGGGACTGCGTGCCCACTTTAGTGATTCAAAAACTACGAATTTATCAATACTTGATGTTGTATAACTTATACAACACCTGTTGTTGGCTCTTTGAAGAAGATGAATAATGCAAACAAGGATCTTATAATATATGAGCCTATAGAATCAATTGCCTCTTGGTAATGAAGAGCAACAACGGCCCCATATGAAAGTGCCAGTAGCTGAGGCCCCATAAGGTCTCAAAGAATTAGTAAACTAGTTTTTTATGACTATGAAGTCTATGTTAGTGAAGAAATTCAAATGGAGGGTGATCCCACCTCATTTGAAAAAGCCATGAGAAGCATTTACTCGTCTAAATGGCAAGAAGCTATGGAAGTTAAAATGAATTCGATGAATACCAACGTTGTTTAGGACTTAGAAGAAATTCCTAATGGAGCCAAAACAGTAGGCTGTAAATGGGTCTACAAGACAAAATATGACTCCAAAGGGAATGCAGAAAGACATAAAGCATGACTTGTAGCAAAATGCTTTACGCAAAGAGAATGAATAGATTACAATAAGAGTTTTCTCTCTAGTCTCATGCAAGAATTCTTTTAGGATCATAATGGTGTTATTGGCATGTTATGATTTAGAGTTACATCAGATGGATGTAAAGACGACATTCCTCAATGAGGATTTGTGTGAAAACGTTTACATGGCACAACCCAAAGATTTTGTCATAGAAGAAAAAGAACGTATGGGATGCCACCTGTAGAAATCCATTTATGGGTTAAAACAAGTCTCTAGATAGTAGTATTTGAAGTTGATGAAACAATGAGAAAGTTTTGGGTTTAAAGAAAATGAGAAGGATAATAGCGTTTATGCGAAGTTCAAGAATTAAAAATTCATTTTCCACATCTTGTGTATAGATGACATTCTACTCGCTAGTAATGATATTAATCTGCAATTGGAGAAGAAGTTCTTGTCCTCAAGTTTTAATATGAATGATCTTGGTGAAGTAGAAATTCACTGAGATAGAAGAAAAAGGGTATTAGGACTATCGCAAAGGCATACTTAGAAAAGATTCTAAAGAAATAAAGTATGCATGAGAGTAAACCTACGCCTGCTCCTATAGTCAAGGGTAATAGATTTAGGAACTTTAAGTGTTCCTGGAACCGATATGAGATCGATCAAATGAACATGGTTTTATATGCTTCAGCTGTTGGAAGCTTAATGAATGTACAAGTAAGAACTTACCCTGACGTAGCTGATGTATCCAGAATATTTTGGTAGAAGTCCAGTCCAGATATAGATCACTGGAATTGAGTTGAGAATGTCTTGCAATTTTGCAGAGTATTATGGGCCTCGTGCTGAGTAAGAAAGAATAAGTACTCTCAAATAGTTGTGGGTACAAAATGTTAAGTCTTGGCGAGATGTGTAGTGAAATCCACAGTAGTTGTTAACACTCGCAGTTGGAGTATTATTGTGGAAAAGCTCTAAAGAAACAGTTGTGGTGTCATCAATGATGCATACCATAATATAGCTTGTCATGAGGCTTAAGGAACATGCAAAAGAAGGTTAAGAAAATTTGTACCTAGATTTAACAATGGTAGTCAACAGCAATAACCATTTAAAATAGTTAACTCTTAAGATAATAGGTCAAGTGTGCTGCCAAACACATTGACATTGAGTTATATGTTGTAAAGGAGAAAATCCAGAATCTTTTTGAAAGCATTGAGCATATGAGTACCAAGCAAGTACTTGCAGATCCGCTTACCAAAGGCTAACCACCCAGTGCGTTCAGAGAACACACAGTCAACATGGGTTTACCGGAAAGCCTATGATTTCTAGATACTATGGGCTTAGTTGAGAATCTGTTTCAAAATAGAGAGGTGCATTGTAGCTGTTTAATCTAGTGGCAACTGACCGTGACGATGAGGCACACTCTATGCACTGATCTATGATGGAATGGGAAAAGATAAAGTAAGTTAAGTTTAAGTCATAAGGTGAGATTAAGGGGAAGAACGTTAGATTGATCTTCACCAAGTTGGCCCAACGACCAATTGAGCCCTTAATCCGCGCCCTGATCGGGGGCACTCAGCCGTACTCCTGGCTAATGGGCCCCCGTCGCGCAGTACTATAAATAGGAGGTGGGGGCTAGGGCTCGAAACACAAGATTGACCGCAGCCGCTAGCGTCCCACCGACGACCTAACCCTAGACCGATCTCGAGGGTGTGTTGTGAGCGACGGGAAGCGTCATCGCCTTTGCCGCCGCCACTGGACCGCGCCTCCACGTCGATGCTTCCTCTACTCTGAGCATCGCTGCGGCACCATGGCCACGACATCGGTCCAGCGAAGTACATAACCAAGTCCTTATCTAAGTTATGTTTTACCCGCTAGATCTACACCTAGAAGTCCTATCAGATCTGTCACCTTTAGCGACGCTCACCGTCTGGGATCCTGTCACCGGCGATCACGAGAGCTTCTCCCCACCCTCGGACGTCGACCCGTACTACCACTTCACGGTTGCGGTGCTCTGCGCCTCAGCGTCCGCCTCCGACGGCGGCGACTGTGACCATCTCGAATGCAGCGGGGGGCCTTTCCTCGTGGTTATCGCGGGCGTAAGTCACGGCGAGGACTACGACGAAGGTGGCGTGGCATGGGCTAGAGTCTACTCGTCGGAGACTGCCACGTGGGGCGCACTGACCACCCTTGACGTCGAGTCCTCCGTCGGCCCTGCCCTCCCCGGCCTGGTCACCGCAGGCGCGATCTACTTCATGCTTGAGTTTGGCAGAAGAATCCTCAAGTACGACCTGGCGGCCGGGGGTGCCCTGTCGGTGATGAAGGCGCCGCCCCCGCCCCAGATTGAAGAACCAAACATCATCTTTGCAGCGGCACGGGATGGCGAGCTGGGAGCCGCCACCGTGGAGGGCTACAACTTGCACCTGTGGTCGTGGTCGTGGGACGCTGGCGTTGGCGAATGGGCACGTATCAGGGTCATCGAGCTTGATACCATGATCCCAACCTCCATGGCTGACCCCTCGACTGAGTTTGATCTGGCCGGCTTTGCTCAAGGCGCTGGCTTGATTTTCATCAGTGCAAACGATTATCATCATAGCATCTTCACCGTTGAACTCAAGTCTGGGCACATCACCAAGACAGGCAAGACAAGAAATTCCGGCAAAATCTTTCCTTTAACCAGCTTCTGCACTCCTGCATGGTACTAGCTAGCTAGCTTCATGCACATTCATATATACGGTTGTACCGGTGCTGATTGGAAGGCCACCGCGTTACCGGAAGAAGCTGGCGCTGCTTGTCGATGATAATGATACGGAGAAGGCGACGTTCGAAGGGAAATGGATCAGTTTTGCGGGTCTCGGTGAAGCCTGGGGATGTAGTTTGGTGCTCTTTGTCAGTTCTTCTTGTTTTAGTCGTCACTAGGTTCCGCTCTGTGTATCGTTTTTTAGGCCGAACTATGTAAGAATGCTTAACTGTTGGTCTTTGTAATAAATAAACCTAGATTGCAAGCGCCAATAATGACTGAGTTATCAAAGGCATAAATAAACCCAGCTACACGGGGAGTTGATGCTTGTGATGTTTTGTATCAGCCATTGTCGATGAATATGACTACTGTTCCTAGTTAGAAAGAAAACAATATCCTGCTATGGTTTTTCCTCTTAACGAGGAGTCCATGACGGCCATTTTTATTGTTTTTTGCAAGGGTTTTACATTACTATTATTTACTTAAATTAAACAGGTAATGAAGCCGAATCACTGCTGCAAACCTAAAAAAATCTTGAAAATTTACAGTTTTTTTACATGCCCATGCATCGTCCCTCTCCGTAGCCGTGCATCCTGCTCCATGCGATCATTGTTACCTGTCCCAGTCGCCACTGCCCCGGAAGCAGGACGCCGCCCGGCGCCGCCTCCGCCTGCCACTGCGTCGGCCTTCCTTGAGGCCAGGCCACAGCTCCGCCTTCCACCTCTCCAGCGTCAGCTCCAGCTTCTTCTGCTCCACGGCGGCGCCTCTGGGGTCCAGGTGCCCGGACTGACCGACCAATTCCGGGTTGCTTCGCGCCTGCTGGCCGTCGTCCACACCCGGCTCCTCGCTGACCTCGCCGACCTTGCACAGCGACGCCGGGCGCTTCATCGCGAGGTCCTTGACGGCGACGGCGTCGGGCGAGCCCGGCACGCCGTAGAGCGGCGGCGCGCGGGCGGCGTCCAGCAGCGCGACGGCCACATTGACGATTCCCTGCGGGCGGAGCGAACGCGGCCGCCGGAGCTGTAGCGCCGCCACCTGCGGGCCGTGAACGCTGCCACCGGGTCGCACGAACGTGCTCACCACGATGCGCGTGACGCCCAGGACGGGGTCCGCGCCCAGCCCGCCCGTGCCGCGCACCTCCACGGTCACCGCCGCCGTGTCGGAGCGCAGGAAGGCGCCGTCGGCGCGGAACAGGAACCGGTCGTTCCAAGTGGGGACGGCGCCGCCCGCGTGGTCCACGCCCGTGCGCAGCTTGTGCCCCGCGTCCGCCCACGCCACGGCGTACGCGCGCACGCGGCGGCCCAGCCGCCGCCGGTGCAGGTCCTGCGCCGAGATGACCGTCACCTCAAGCAGGTGCAACGGGGACGACAGGGATTCGTCGACGTTGCCGGGCGGCGCCGACATCCCGCCGGCTGGGGATGGAGGCGTCCAACGAAGAAAGAAACATCAGTTATTACCAGACGGGGTACGGTCGGCTATGGTTAAGGGAAAATTATAGGAGAGGTCAGAGACGAGTTTGGGCTGCTTGCAGAGTTGGCCACAGCGCAGATGCTGCATATTTGGCGTTGTAACAGTTATTAGTACCAGCTAAGCCAGCACCTTCGACAGCCAGCCATGCTACAGTTTCACCAATTTTAACAGTTAACCCTTGCAAACAAAAAAGTCATTGAAAATGCACTCTCAGCTTCTCAAACAAGCATAACCATCACATCACAGGAGATTCATGAAGATTATGCTAACCAAAAAGAATCACAAAGGCATGTGTAGACAATTCTGTAAACAGGGTGACAAAGCTAACACTCTGGACACTAAGGGCCTCTTTGGCACGGCTTATGCCGGTTTCGGCTTCATCTATTTTGCGCAAATCGAGGCACTGTAGCGTGAAGCCGTTTTGTAAGCCGGGGTTAAAATGAACTAGAAGCCGGGAAAAGCCAGTTTTTCTGGCTTCACCGGTGAAACCGTTTTGGATGAGCCGTGCCAAAGGGGCCTTAACAATCTGTACGATTCAATATTCAAAACTGAAGGGTTAACATCCAGGGTATGAAATGACATAACCAAGCATCGTTCGCCTCTCAATTTAGGAACACTAGTCTCTTGACCCACAGCCCACTCTAGCATAAGTGCATAACAGATTTGATACGGCCTCGGTTCCTGAAAAGTGTTTCCAGGGCAGGAGTTTAGCATTTCAATGTCAAAAAAACCGAAGGGTGGACCACTGGATGCCACAAGAAAAGAGAACAGGAATTTACCCTTAAGTGGCCCTGTTTGCTCGGAAAAATTTGGAGGAATCCGTGAGAGTATAAACAGTAAAAACCAGCCGTGAACGGTAAATTCAGGCTGGTCTTCATACCATCCGAACGAGAGTCAAGTTGCTCTTGAACCTCCGTGGCACGTGGCGAAGGTACCTCATCCTCCCTGTGCCGGTGGTCTTCCTCCTAATGGCCTTCACACTGTAGTTGTCTGTTTTCCAAGAAACAATAAGGCACCAGAACTGCATGAAAATTAGGAGAAAAATGTGTATACCTAACCAAAGCAACAAAACATGTGATCTGCCTACTTAGCTAGGTCTTCTATGAGCGACTTCTCATAAATCATACAAGAACAGCTACTGATGTGTTAAATCAATAAGCATAAAAGATGAGGTAGCATCATGCCATGAAAATTAGGCATATTAACCATATAACTACTGAATAACGATTAAAACAATGACTGAACATATCAGCTCCTTGGAGTCAAAATACAAACGCAACATGAATAAACGGCAGTTCAAAGAGACAGACACAAATCCACATATATGGACAGCATATTATCAAACAATTCATAAGCAAGGTAATATGGTATTGCAGCAGTGCCAACATAATGTAATTAATTTCATGAAAACTACAAGTTCAATCTTACATAGTTAGACACGACATACAAATAGTAACAGCTACAAATCAAGCCAAACCCTAGACAACTTAATCACAGAGTTGGCGTGCGATTTCATCGAGCAGCAGACACAATCTCTCGCTCTTACGTCGAGTCTGCATTGATATCCACCCATACTACCCAGTCCCAGCCACCGTCAAATTGGTCATCCAGTCACTGTCAAATCTATCAATCGTAAGGAAACTGGCCAGGAAAGGAGAGAGCACCAAGGGATCTTACACTTGCGGATGCGGGCCGCGGGTTAGCCGCAGGTGGAAGCTGCGGCGGCCGCAGCGGCAGCGCACGCACTGCGTGTGCGTCTTGTTCCAGCGCTTACCGAAGTTCCCCGTACCCTTACCCTGCACAAACCCACAGGCGATCGGCTAGCACGCGTCCGATCCAAGCAAGGAGAGCTCGAGGAAGCAGCTACGAGAGCCGGTGATGCGATCTCTCACCATTTCGCCTTCACGTCCTTCGCTTGCCGCCGCCGCCACCGCCGAGGAGAAGAATGGGCCTCATGCCATTACGCTTTCTCAATGGGCCGTTGCATTCCGTGATTAACAGGCCCTGGTCCATAAAAGCCCAACCCCTTAATAACTCAGCCCAGCGGCAGCGACGAGGTGACAGATTCTCCCCCACACCGCATCACCGCGCCGGGCACGCCGCACGGCGAGAGCCGCCTGCTCTCCTCTCGCCGGCGATGGAGGAGGTCGGCGTGGACGTGCCTCTCCCGCGAGAGAAGCTCTCCGCTGGACCGAACAGGTAGGAGAAATCTTGTCTTGTCCTGTTTCGATCGCGTGATGGATGGGCTCGTCTGTCATCTGATCCCCGGATTCTCTGATGCGGCAGCGGAAGGGACGGAGGAAGCCGAGGTGGCGTCGTGCTCGTGGCCACCGGGAGCTTCAATCCTCCCACGTACATGCACCTGCGCATGTTTGGTATGCTTCGAAGCTTGCTGATTTCTGCTGACACTTCTTTGCCACCCCTTCGGTTGTGATTGGGAGCGAGTAGTGAAGTTTCTTGCTGCCCCTGTTTGCTGTAGAGTTGGCAAAGGATGAACTCGAGCAGCGAGGTTATTCTGTGTTGGGTGGCTACATGTCTCCGGTGAATGATGCATATAAGAAGAAGGTACATGTTTGACCTCGCAGAAAGCTTACGGAACTGTATAGTTTGTGTTCATGTTCTCTTAACTGAGTTCAGATTTAAAAGTTGTTTAGGACCTCTTACCGGCTGCTCACCGAATTCGCTTTTGTGAACTTGCGTGCAAAAGCTCATCTTTTGTGATGGTTGATCCGTGGGAGGTAACTTGATTTTACATGCTCCGAGTCAGTAAGTTTTTTTTGGGTTATGCTATGAATGAATAGTATGAATTGTCTGTCTTGATAGGCAATGCAGAAAGGTTATCAGCGCACTTTGACCGTTCTTTCGAGAGTCCGAAACTTACTGTGCAAGGATGGTGTAGCTGACCAAGGTATGTATATGAGGATTTTTTTTGGTGCTCCAACATAACATGTAAAGTTTTTATACTTTTGTCTGTTGGATCCCACGGGTGTAGTTTACACTTCAATGGTGATATTTCCTTTTATATCAGCTACTAATTAATTCTTTCAGGTAGCCTGAAGGTAATGCTTTTATGTGGTTCTGACTTGCTCGAGTCATTCAGCACTCCAGGTGTTTGGATCCTAGACCAGGTAGAAATCTTGAACTTTGCTAATAATAAACTTTTGCACCCTTTTTGCAAACTTATGGCATGGTCTTTAGTTGCATTTTGATTTTCCTTGTCAACCTACTTTGATGACACCTACTTTTGCTTCCAGGTCAGAACCATATGCAAGGACTTCGGTGTCATATGTATACGCCGAGAAGGAAAAGATGTTGGGAAGTTGATAGCCAACAGTGATATATTGCAAGAATGCAGGGTACAAACTTGTTGTCAGATGGTTTCAATTGAAGCAGAATAAGTTTTTTTACTGATGTTCGCTGTGTATGATCATTTCTGAACTCCTTTCCAGGATAACGTTATTTCGGTCGATGAGATTGTGCCAAATCAGATCAGTTCATCCAGAGTAAGGTATAATTCTTACAGGCATCTGTTTGTTGATAGCTTTATGCTGTTCATGTGCTTGATCGCTTCTTGAACAATGATGTGCTTCTATGTATGACTGAATTTCAGAGACTGCATAAGAAGATGTCTATCGATAAAGTATCTTACTAGTGATGAAGTAATTGAATACATTAGAGAACACAAGCTGTTTATGGAAACGGAGGGCGTTGATACAACGTTGTAAAAATAGTGTTGTTTGGAGGTAATTTTACATGCTGTCTTCATCTTTGAGCATATACCATATTTGTAAGCCATCCACGCAATGTGAGTGAGCATTGGAATATGTGGTTCTGATGCAGATTTTCACTATTATGCAATTAAACTCTGTAATCAACATGTATCGGCTGTGGACTGATAGACTTGATAGGATCATCTAGCCATAGATCTAGCATACAGATTGAATAGAAAACCCTAGAACATGCTAGTGCGAGAAACAGAGAGAGAGAGAGAGAGAGGGGGGGGGGGGGGGGGGGGGGGGGTTTGCGGAGGTGCAAATCATCGGCCGTCTTCGTAGAAGACGAGCTTACCATGGGGTGCTTGTTGGTGGCGCGGTGAGGTCCGGTGGTGAAGTCGCGGATGCAGTGGCGGCGGTGTAGAGGGGGCGGTCTTTCCGTCGCTGGCAACGTCCCCTCACTAGATCGACTTAAGGTTTAGGGACTGTAGGTGGGGCGTTTGACGGCTCAGGTGAACCTTGTGCCCTGGCCCCCACCTCTCTTTTTATGGCGCTGTGCGACGGGGGCCCACCAACCATGGAGTGGTTGGGCGCCCCCGATCAGGGCGCGGATCCAAGGGAATTGGAAGAGATCAATCTAACATTCTCCCTCTTGATCTCACCTTATGACTTAAACTTAACTTACTTACTTTATCTTGTTCCTATTCCATCACATATCAATGCATAGAGCGTGTCTCATCGTCACGGTCAGTTGCCATTAGATTAAACAGCTACAATGCACCTCTCTGTTTTGAAACATATTCTCAACTATGCTCTCATTGTCTAGGAATCATAGGCTTTCCCTTAAACCCATGCCGGCTAAATGTTCTCTGAACACGCTGGGTGGTAAGCCTTCTGTAAGCGGATCCACGAACATCTTTTCTGTTCTTATATGCTTAAGACTAATTATATGATCCCGTACTTTATCTTTCACAACATAATACTTTATGTCAATGTGCTTAGCAGCACCACTTGACTTATTTTTGTGAGCATAACATATTGCTAGATTATTATCGTAGTATAACTTGAGTGGTTTATATATGTTGTCTACCACTTTCAACCGGGGCATGAATTTCTTCAGCCAATTCACCTGTCATGTGGCCTCATAACATGCTACAAACTCGACATACATTGTGGACGATGTAGTGACGGTTTGCTTTGAGCTTCTTCACGATAAGCTCCTCCTATGAGAGTGAATATGTATCCTGACATGGATTTTTTGTCATCTCCCACATAATCAGAATCTGTATACCCCTCTATGTGCAGGGAATCAGATCTTCTGTACGTTAGCATGAGACCCTTCGTACCTTGTAGGTAACGCAAAACTTTTTTTTACTAATTTTCAGTGTTCTATTTCTGGATTACTCTGATATCTGCCAAGTAACCCGGTAACAAATGCCAAGTCAGGGCGAGTACACACTTGAGCATACTGTAAACTTCCGACAGCTGAACTATATGGAACAACTTTCATTTGATCG